>NC_053169.1:84049888-84424054 GCF_016835505.1 Polypterus senegalus | reverse complement strand
TCCATGTTGACATGACTGCAGATTTGTCAGCTGCACATTCATGCTGTGAATCTCCCATTCTGCCACATCCCTATGGTGTTCTGTTAGATCCAGATCTGGTGACTGGGAAGGCCACTGAGGAACACAGAATGCATTATCAAAATCTCATGTTCATGAAACCAGTTCAATAAAACTCCTGCTTTGCGACATGCTCCATTATCATGCAAGAAGTAGCCATCAATAGATGGGTGAATTGTGACCATGAAGGAGATATTCTTGGACAGCAACAATCCTCAAATAGGCTCTGCCATTCAAGTGAAGACTGATTGGTAATAACAGGCCTAAAGTGGGCCGAGCATACTTTCCCCACGCTGCTACACCATCACCACCAGCCAGGACTTTTGACACAAGGCAGGTCGGGTGAATGTTGCTGTCACCAAATTGTAACCCTATCATCTGAGTGCCTCAGCAAAAATCGACATTCATCAGACCAGGCTACGTTTTTCCCAGTCTTCTACTGTCCAGTTTTGGTGAGCCCACTGCAGCCTCAGCTTTCTGTTGTTGGTTGACAGGAGTGAAAGATGACACGTGACATGGTCTTGTTCTGCTATTGTAGCCCATCTGTTTTGTGCATTCCGAGAGGCTGTTCTGCTCACCACAGTTGTACAGAGTGCTTTATCAGAGCTGTTGTAGTCTTTCTATCAGCTTGAACCAGTTTGGTTATTTTCTCTGACTTCTCTCACCAACAAGGCATTTCTGGCTTCAGAACTGTCGCACATTGGGTGGTTGTTTTTTGCACCGTTCTGAGTAAACTCTAGAGACCGTTTGTGTGAAAATACCGGACTGAAGTCTCATTTTACTCCATCCCGGTGTTTAATTTAAACATTTAACTGTATCTGAATTTGTGGATTTCTTGAGTTAATACCAATGCCTGGTGAGAATTTCATATGAACAGTCTCATTGGAAATACACTCACCTAAAGGATTATTAGGAACACCTGTTCAATTTCTCATTAATGCAATTATCTAATCAACCAATCACATGGCAGTTGCTTCAATGCATTTAGGGGTGTGGTCCTGGTCAAGACAATCTCCTGAACTCCAAACTGAATGTCAGAATGGTAAAGAAAGATGATTTAAGCAATTTTGAGCGTGGCATGGTTGTTGGTGCCAGACGGGCCGGTCTGAGTATTTCACAATCTGCTCAGTTACTGGGATTTTCACGCACAACCATTTCTAGGGTGAAAATGCCTTGTTGATGCTAGAGGTCAAAGGAGAATGGGCCGACTGATTCAAGCTGATAGAAGAGCAACTTTGACTGAAATAACCACTCGTTACAACCGAGGTATGCAGCAAAGCATTTGTGAAGCCACAACACGCACAACCTTGAGGCGGATGGGCTACAACAGCAGAAGACCCCACCGGGTACCACTCATCTCCACTACAAATAGGAAAAAGAGGCTACAATTTGCACGAGCTCACCAAAATTGGACAGTTGAAGACTGGAAAAATGTTGCCTGGTCTGATGAGTCTCGATTTCTGTTGAGACATTCAAATGGTAGAGTCAGAATTTGTCGTAAACAGAATGAGAACATGGATCCATCATGCCTTGTTACCACTGTGCAGGCTGGTGGTGGTGGTGTAATGGTGTGGGGGATGTTTTCTTGGCACACTTTAGGCCCCTTAGTGCCAATTGGGCATCGTTTAAATGCCACGGGCTCCCTGAGCATTGTTTCTGACCATGTCCATCCCTTCATGACCACCATGTACCCATCCTCTGATGGCTACTTCCAGCAGGATAATGCACCATGTCACAAAGCTCGAATCATTTCAAATTGGTTTCTTGAACATGAAAATGAGTTCACTGTACTAAAATGGCCCCCACAGTCACCAGATCTCAACCCAATAGAGCATCTTTGGGATGTGGTGGAACGGGAGCTTCGTGCCCTGGATGTGCATCCCACAAATCTCCATCGACTACAAGATGCTATCCTATCAATATGGGCCAACATTTCTAAAGAATGCTTTCAGCACCTTGTTGAATCAATGCCACGTAGAATTAAGGCAGTTCTGAGGGCGAAAGGGGTCAAACACCGTATTAGTATGGTGTTCCTAATAATCCTTTAGGTGAGTGTATATTTACTGAAAAAAACGTTGAAGCGTTCAACACTTACTTCCCCCACTGTGTGTATTGCTGAAGGTCTTTTTGTTGTAATGAAGGGGCAAACAAATGAGTAAAATGAAGGTACATTTCTACCTGAAGTGTCTTTTCTGATATATCTCATGTATTTCTGGTTCACAGTCTCCCACACAAGCTCCCAGTGGCTGTCAGTCTCCTAGCACGATGCTCATTACATTTTGTCAGCCTTAGTCTCGCTGGCAGAGTCACGCGCCATGCTCACTTTCTGGAGTGGCGGTAACCTCCCTCATTGAAGAGCAGGTGTTTACCTCCACATGTTGTTTTCTGTGCGCTGGCCTTTAGAGATGACCCAGGTGGTCAAATTACACAACAGTAATAAGTTGTTTCTCTTTGATTACCACGTGCATTGTGGGAGCCTCCAGGGGCCTGATGGGAAAGGGAACACAAGGGCAGTGCGGGGTGACGAGTTACAGTTAGAGAAGAATCACTGGCACACCAGGAATGCGGCTCCTGACTTAGCAGAGAGACGTTAGTTTTTCTCAGACCCCAACCAGAACACCCTTATGTGAAAATGGATTAGGAAATGATTTGTGAGGCCATGATGTCCACTAGAACTGCAGACTAAAAGTCGACTTGGGTCCACAGCAGGCTGACAACTGCATATCAGAGTTGGCCAGGGTTGAGCTACTACTCTTGGAGTCTAGTACAATTTGCCAGTGTGGCAGTACCCACCCTGTTAAGGAGCATTTCCTAAAGCTTAATCCATTTAGAAAAAGTAACAACCAGAATACGAGGGCTGTGGGGCTGCTTGCGCCTCGATCAAAACTATAAATTACATTACTTAGACCTGCTAGGGGGAAAACGTGACAGTGACTGGGTTAGACTCAGGGCCGTCTTAACACATGGGCACGCTGGGCAGTTGGCCGGGACCCCCATGCTAATCTCTGTATGTTGCTGAGTGGTTGTGTAGGTACGGGCAGCAGTGCGCTGCTTTACCTGAGGGCCTATAACGCTGTTAAGATGGCTGTGGTTAGACTCTCAGTCTGTGTCCATCTGAATGTCCTCACAGTGTCTGTGTGGATTTTTCTCCAGGTTGGCGAATCCAGAGTGTTCCAGTATGAAAGTGTGTAAGTGTGTCCGTCTCTCCATCCATTGTCTAACTAATTTGCCCTTAGCGAAGCATCAAGCGCAAGGCAGACAGCAAAACTGAAAGACAAAGATTTTAATTGGTGAAAGAACAAACGGCTACATGGTTTTGTATTTTTTTTTTATTCTTTATTATGAAGACCCTAATAGCTGGCATGAGGCGAGTGCTCCGACACTGCTTTAGGGACTTGACTTTGCATTATAGAGTACAAACTAATTAGCATGTCACAATGATTTATGCGTCAAATGATTATGTGATTTTCTTACTTTATTTCCATTTTGCACGTAGATTTAACTTGCATATGTACAGTGATAGAAAAGAATTTAGCTTGCACTGAGAGTATGAAATGCATCTCCTGGTATTTTTCAGCGATCACAATAATCACCAGCCACTTAGCAACATGTCCTTAACACTTTGCACATAGCCTTTTATTTCCCAGCATCCCTGAAATGGATTTGTGAAGCACCATTCAGACTTTTGTGACATTCCACTTGCCATCGTTCCATAAGTAAAGAGTTTGATGTGATAAGTCATCTTAAATCATTGAGGGCGTCTCTAAAGCAGGGCCCCAAACACAACCCTTTATATCTGTGCACTGAATGATGTGGCAGCATTTCATTAAAAAGGTGACATCTGTGGCTTTAGATGAACAAGTGTGTTCAGTAAATCTGAAGCCTAAAAGCACAGGGGAGTGTTCACTCGTACCATAAGCAAAAGGATAAGGAGAAGAAGGAGAGTACTGAGGTAGGAAGAGATAAGACCAGCGGGAGAAAGTAGCTGACTGCCCATGACACAATCCGTCACTCCCTGAGTGTAATCACACTCATGCCAGCGGATGGACGGGTCACTACAGTGAGGTGCTTGGCATGTTCTGTCACAAAGGTGCCCTCTGCTGCAGTCCAGCATCTATTTTTGTCTCTTGCTCCAGTGAATCTCACAACTAATTGTCACTGCAGATGAACTCAGATCCCCCCAGGCCTGATAACACAGGATAATCACCAATGGGTAAAATGGAAGTTCACTCCTTCATTCCAAACCCACTGTGTCCAACACTGTGTTGTAGAGAGCTGGTGCTCATTGTGGCGGAACTCACCCTGGACTAAATGCCAAGCCATTACCGGGCACATCTCCTGACACCCCACGCTTGTGCATACAAGACCAAATTAGAGTCGCAAGTCAACCTGTGGCTAGAGAAAACGCAAGTGGACACGGTTTGAACCTTGAACTTCAGACTAATCACTATGCTCGCCTGTTCTTCAATGATACTACAACATGCCAACCCCAAACCTGGTTAGTCCAGTTCATGGTCACTGGTGTTGGGCACAAAAGCATTAACCTACCCTGAGTTCTACAAGGCCAGTTTAGAGTCTCTAATTAACCAGGCCTGGAGGAAAGTTGGGAGTACCAAAGAAAATGAACCCCCAAAGGCCTGCAAATTGTCAAGAGATTAATAAAGTCAATCAAATCAAATCAAAAGACAACAGAGACACAAGGAGAGCATGCAGACTCCATTAAAACAAAGGCCTGACAGGGGATCTGAACCCAGGAGGCTGGGTCTTTGAGGTAGCAGACCAGCCACCACGCCTCACGTTTCAGAAATCTCACAGATGTCCGATTATTATTATATCCAGTGACTGCTCTGGCGTAAGTAATCAATCCCAAAGAGCTGTTCTCAACACATTTTTTACTCCACCAAAGCTGTTAAAACATTACTTTGGCATGTTTGGTATCCAGCAGTTGCAGGAGGAAAACAGAGCAGTGTGCCACATTTCTGCCGTCACAACACCTGTCATCTTCGACATTTCTTGGCCCCCAGTTGTCAGCAGGCTTGCGAAGATCTGGGCATGGAGCTCCAAAACAGCAGCTTCAGTGCAAAAGAAATTAGAGAGCAGAAAATCATTTCTGTTTGGGAAAATCCAGTTCAAGGAATTCTCAAAGGCTGCTCTGAACACATGCCATGAACACACAGCGTACCCACTAGCAGCTCAAGCAGGCCACTGTTCGTAAACAGAAAGAGAGGGGATGTCTACTACTACTACGACAGTGCAGGTAACCATCCCCATACTTGCTCAAGGCAAAGAACACTTTGTCATTTAGTGGCGTGGTACCTACCAGGGGGGTTAAGGCCACACACTGAGCCTCATCCAGGCTGTCAAATGGTTGACTGCTTTTCTTGTGATTAGCTATTGGTGTCCTGGCCCAAGAGTCACCTCCTCACTGCTCCTCACAGTCGGTTCAGTTTAATATCTGGACCAAGAGCTGTGCCACCTTCCACTGCCAGTCTCAAAGGCAGGTGACAGAGGGTCTAAGGCCATCTCCTCAATACTAAGCTGTTATATGAATGCAAACATCATTCTCCGTTTTTGCCTTTGCCCACACTACCCCAACATTTTTAAGCCCTGAAGACACAGTCTTTTTAAAAACGCTCTTCAGAGCTATCTGTACATTTCTGAAAATGCTCTCTCAGTGTGGCAGTGTGGCTAGGTGAATACGATACTCTAATGGCTCCTGCTTAACAGAACGCCCTTCCCTGATTGAATCCTACTCATTACAACAACTCATTCCCTCATTGGTCAACCTTTATGGAAGAAACTCATAATCCAACATGGCTGACACAGAGGAGTTGTTTCCCATGACAATTGTTGTGTTGCTTACCTGTATGTATCTACATTTATAGTTTTCACATTCGCCATAGCTGTTCTTTATGTGTAAACACAAGCTGGCAAAAGAAGTCAAGTGCCTCATTCACACCTATGATTGGATAGAGGGTCACATCTACTCTCAATCGGGCCGTATAAAGGAGCCTGCATGGCAGATGGAAAGGGAAGAAAGAGAAAAACAACAAAACAATATATATATATTGTCGCAGGTGGCTGGGGGGGGTGACCCAGCCGGGACACCCAGGAGGACTGGAAGAGGGCTTACGCCTTCCACAGACCACGTGGGGGTGACCGCCCTGGTTGCTATGGGCACCATGGGTACAGGGCTTTGAAGCTCAACCCTGTAGGGGCCCGTGGTCACCGCCAGGGGGCGCCCGGATGCCTTGGGAGGCCTGGACCCCAGCACTTCCGCCACACCCGGAAGTGCTGGGGAAAAGAAGCAGGGACACCCGGAGTGCTTCCGGGTACGCAGCCGGCACTTCCGCCACACTGGGGAGTGCCGGTGGAAGATTGCCGGAGCACATCCGGGTGCTAATAAAAGGGGCCGCCTCCCTTCATATGGGGGACTGGAGAGTCGGGAGAGAGAAGGACAAGGTCTCTGGAGGAGGCGAGGAGGTGGCCGAAAGGAAGAAGGAATTGTGTGTTGTGGCCTGGACTTTGCTGATGTAAATATGGAGCACCTTGTGAATAAACGTGTGTGGGGTGATTACAACGTGTCTGCCTGTCTGTGTCCGGGTCAGGTTCCACAATATATATATATATATATATATATTTTATATAGTACCTGCCAAATAATACAAGGAGCATACAACTAATGTTTCACCCTACAGGTATTAAATAACATGTCTATGATCTGCTTTTCACAATTGAGAGGCCATGGCAGATGTTTGCCGACTGCCTGACCAACCACAATCATTATCTGGTAGGTGACCACCCAAATAATCAGACTGAGATCAGAACTATGGATGTAATACTCAGATCTACACCCTCATAAATGAGCGAACCAGCTGCTGTGGTGTAAAGTCTGAGGCTTTATCTCGGGCACTGATGTCCAAGGTTTAATTCCTGCAAGGAGAAACATAAGTACATACACCTGATGAGCCTCAATTAGGGGGAAACACGTGTACATATAAAGGAGCGACACACACATTTGAAGGTCTTTACCCTCAAATCTGTCAAAAGAAACAAAGAAGAAAGTCACTGTGGTTGGGAAGATGGCTTCTGGCATCAGTGAAAGGCGGTGTCAGCTCTGCAGCCGTGACTGCGCGCTGTTTAATGGGCTTTCTTCAGCTGTTTGCATTTAGGACTTCAAGCCAGCGTTAAACCAATAAGCTGCAGATTCTTCCTTAAATTGTTTATTCCACTCACCAACGTCTGCGTTTGGGAAAAGAGCTCGGCCTCAGCGAAGCTACAGCTTAAAAGAACTCATTTCCGTGGGTTCAAATGCCACTCGAGTCGCTACCTTTATGGAGGTTGCACATCCTCCCAGTGTGTGCAGAGATGTTCTCCATTTAGTTTGCTTGTCGTCCCACATTCAGATTTGGTTATTTGGAGACTAAATTGGCATGGTGCGAGTAAGTGTGCCTTGTGATGGACGGGTACTCACCCCCCCAGTTTTGGTTCTTGCCTTGTACCCAGTGTTGCTGGGATGGGTGCCGCTCTGCTGACCTTGAACAAAATCAACTGCACTGGATAGTGGATACTTCAATACCACTGTGAACAATTACATTATACTTCTATTATTTTCTTCCTATGTTGTTTGTGTTTATCTGAATAACATGCAGTAATGGCTGCCTTACTGACCTGTAATGAAAGCTTGAAGTCAGTCGACCCTAAGTAGATAATGAACGGCTCCTCATTCATTCCCAGGCAGTGAGTTGGATCCAACAAAAGTGGGAGATGTGCTGTAGCTGGCAGGAGAAGACTTTTTGGGATAGAAGAGAGACAAAATAAAGGACACAAGTACCACAAGGATGAAAACCATGGAAGGAAGGAGTGGGACTGCTCTGCCTGAGAAGATCTGAGGAGATGTGAGAGGATTCTACATCTGCTGCTTACTGACTAAAAGCCAGAAAGCACAAAAATGGATGAGAGAGAAAGTTCTGAACGGCTTATATGCTCGTGGCATCTGATATTGTGGCGATTTTGACAACATCGTTTAATAATGGAGCAGGTACTAAATTTCTTATAGATTGGGCTCCATTGGCCTCTTTTGCATGATAAGACTCTCATTTGCACGTACCATCAGCTTCAAGCAGTTCATGTTTCACTTGGCACATTAACAATGCTTAATTAAGAGTTAAAAACAGCGTGGGTGGGTGTCAAAGAGGACGTGTAACAGGCAAAAGGAAAACACATCATGGTGTAGTGAGGTAAGAGCATGGCATGGGATTGAACGCAGCCATCACACTTTGGCCTCCTTGGCACAGTGCCAGCCACAATGCACAGATGTCATTGGGTGGGCATCTTTGAAAGGTTTGATTTTTTATTTGTTAACTTCAAGCGATAAAATGAAAGAAAAGTACTATTACAGGAAACAGCACTACTAGCGTTACGACTATAAAAGTATGTCTTATTATGCATGCAGTGGTTTAACACTTTTTTTAGAACTCTTGATTGAGCGTGACTCAGAGGAGCCGGCGTCTTGATGCTGTTCTCTTTCTTCTAAGTCACCAGATGAAATGCACTGCTTGAAAATGAAACAAAGGCCTCACTTTGACAGTGCTGTGATTATAACGAAGCACTTGCGGAAACCATTGAGTCACACAACTCTAGAAGAATGTGAATTAAAAATAAATAAATAAATAAACACACGGCATTCACCTCCCTTTGCCGCACAAGCGCGGCAGCGGTTATACAACAGAGGCGGCGTTATTTCAGGTTGTAGCCTGGCAACGAGTTTTCCTGACAGTCACACGCACACCGGCCTGCAGGGAAATACAAGCTAGCCCTCTGAAGAGGAAGCAGGCTAAAAATACTCGTCATTCTCATGCACCGTGCTAACAAGGCAGAGGGACTCTGAATTACTCTTCACGGGAATCCGGGCAAAGCCGAGAAAGTGATGAGCCTTGCGTTGTCCAAACTTTATTACTTGGGCACACTTGATGGTTCTCCAACTCCACAATATCTGCTTACTGTCCACCCAGTCGACCCTCTCTACTATCTTCTACTAATCAAATTCTGCCTGCCCTAGAAAGTGTCAGCCACCAAACTGTCACTAAGACACATAGGACACGTTCACTTTTTATGAATAAACAAGCAACTTGCAGTATTTGGCCCAGAACAGCACATGACAATCTACCTCAGTCTTCACTTGGTAATACGGGGGGCTTCTAAATCCCAACGGGACAGGAAACAGAATAAATGAATACAAATCTAAACTACAGTCAGCTGTATTTACTGTACAATAAAAAATTCAAAAGGTCATCTGAGACTTCCAGGCAGGCCTTCAGTTGTAAATAATTCCTGCCAAATTCAACACTTTAAATGCTTCCGTCTTGGCCTTCAGTACCTCCTTTTGGAAGGCTTGGAGAAGCATCAAAGCATTCCGGTACACCAATCCAATCCCACTCTGGTCTTCCATTGCATGACGAAGCAGTCAGGAGGCCGACTATACATGTCTAGGAATACTTAGATATATATATATATATATATAGGCTGGGTGAGCCTTGGGACTGTCCATCCATCCTCCCGTTTTCAAATTTCCTTAATCCACTGTAAGGCATTGATTGGGCCTCATAATTGTAACAAATCAAACTAAAAAATGATTCACTGAATCTCATTATTCTCCAGTTCCCTGATTCATAAAATATATAATAGGCAAAGCTAGTTATAAATAGAAGCTATTAAACACTGCATGTCGTAACTTAACATGTCCTCCCAATGGACTGTAATGGGCTGGGTTAGCTGCAGAACCCGGGTCGCTCAACAGTCATGAATTGAGATGCGCCAGGGCACGTGAGCACCCATAACAAGCAACGGATGGTGCAAATGTGCAAAGTGCACAATCCCAAAAAGGGATTCAAATCCATTAAAGTGCAAAAGTGCAGTGCCTTCAATAAATAATTCAATAAATACATATTCCATAGTAAAAACAAGTGCTGCAGTGGAGGTTCAAAGTCAAATAAATAAAGAAATCCACAACAGATTAAAAGCCACGTTGAAACACACTTGGGACCTTTTCTTTAAAATTCATTATGTGCCGCAGGGGACTGTACTTTCTCTGGTCCTGTTCAGCCAACATACATCGGACTTCCAATACAACTCAGAGTCCTGCCACGTGCAAAAGTTCGGTGACAACACTGCTATGGTGGGCTGCATCAGGAGTGGGCAGGAGGAGGAGTATAGGAACCTAATCAAGGACTTTGTTAAATGGTGAGACTCAAACTACTTACACCTGAACACCAGCAAGACCAAGGAACTGGTGGTGGATTTTAGGAGGCCCAGGTCCATCATGGACCCCGTGATCATCGGAGGTGACTGTGCAGAGGGTGCAGACCTATAAATACCTGGGAGTGCAGCTGGATGATAAATTGGACTGGACTGCCAATACTGATACTCATTGCAAGAAAGGACAGATGTGAATTTCCCCTTTGCCTTAATAAAGTATCTATTTATTATATAGTGCCATTCTTTCTATCAATCTATTATATAGTGTCATTCTTTCTATCTATCTATTATATAGTGCCTTTCTATCTATCTATTATATAGTGCCTTTTCTATCTATCTATCTATTATATAGCGCCTTTCTATCTATCTATCTATCTATTATATAGTGCCTTTCTATCTATCTATCTATTATATAGTGCCGTTCTATCTATCTATCTATCTATTATATAGTGCCTTTCTATCTATCTATTATATAGTGTGCCTTATCTATCTATCTATCTATTATATAGTGTGCCGTTCTATCTATCTATCTATTATATAGTGCCTTTCTATCTATTATATAGTGTCTTTCTATCTATCTATCTATCTATTATATAGTGCCTTTCTATCTATTATATAGTGCCTTTCTATCTATCTATCTATTATATAGTGTCTTTCTATCTATCTATCTATCGTCTCGATCCTGTCTCTCCAATTACTTTCATTCTCGTTACTTCTTTTCACTTCTTTCTTTTCCCTTTTGTTTTCGTTTCTCCCTCTTGCCTCTTGATCTTCTCTTTTGTACATCCATGGGCACAGTGTTCAATTTATCTGCAATCCGTGGAGTGCTGACGCAGAGCAGTTGATTAACTATGCCATCAGCTCACCATCCATATCACACACCGGCAGACCGACCAACTCCACAACCTCACATGCACCCACAAAAACAGTGCGCTCAGGTTCTATTTTAAAACTCCAAATGCCACACACCGCTCCCATGATTGGTCAGATCTTTTCATGCCATTAGCACATATTTTTTTATGTCATTAGCACAAACATGGTCAAATGTATTCTAGTGCAGAGTGTGGTATGGGACGGCCGGACTGCAGTGAGACAGCATTTACTGTGCCCAGCAAGAACTTCAAAGACACTTCTCAGCTGCCATTTGCCCAAACTCATAGCCACTGCCAAGCCTCTAGAATGATCCTGGCTTGCATCACTTTACAGACTTGGTGAAAATGGACACCGATTGTGTTACCTCTGATCTCAAATTAGTGGTGGGAGCTGGAGCTGAGGCAGTGTATGATGTTTATTTTAGTGCATGGAGACACATTAGAAAAACGTTTTAAGGAGAACACGCCATCCAGCTCAACAAAGCTCACCAGTCCTATCCAAGTAATTCCCCTAAGACAACATCAAGTCGAGTTTTCAACACCCCTAGAGTCCTACTGTCCACCACACTACTTGGTAACTTGTTCTCTGTCTGAAGAAAAACTTTATAATGTTTGTGCAATATTTAATATGCTTCCAACTGTGCACCCCTGTCATCCATAGCTCATATAAGGAGCCAAGGAAGATCAGACCACTCTGAAGGGCAACTGAGGATGGCGGCAGAAGGGCCCCTAGAAACCAACAGGTCTTGCTTGTCATCCTAAAAATCTTAAAGTCTTATTTAAGTGAAAAGTGAAATCACATGGAAAATTAATTTTAGGGGTAACTTTAGTGAGACGTCAAGCCAAATGATCCCTTTTATTGGCTAACTAAAACGATTACAATATGCAAGCTTTCAAGGCAACTCGGGCCCCTTTTTCGGACAAGATGTGACTTTGCAAAACTTTTCAAAAAAAAAAAAAAAAAAAGTCCTGTTTCACTCCCCGCTAATGGCGGCTGACTCCACTCATAACTTAGGGAACCCACTATTTTGTCTGCAGTAGCAGAAAATATTCTTGGAAAACATTCAGATTCATGAATATTATACAGGGGTGGGCAAAAGTAGGTATGCAAAACACAGAGTTTATTCTTGTATTAAGTGCACTGTGTCATTGTGACATTCTGCTGAGTTAATAAAGCTATTGTAATAATCATAACCTGCATGACTTTATCTACACAAACTGTACACCTACATTTGCCCAGCCCTGTATAAATACAGATTACGGATTATCCTGTGAGAGCAGTTTCCGTTTTCGGGTAGAAAGTTTACTCCTAGGCAGCATTTGGAAATGATTGGCAACCTCAATATTTAGGTCACTTTTATGTCATATTAGCTTGAAACATTCAATTTGATTTGGAGTGAGTGTGCCTGCAATCGACTGATACCGTGGCCGAGGCGGCTGGAAGCTTGTCACCTGGAATTTCAGCCATTCAATAGTAATGCATGTCTTTGTGATTTCTTCACGGTCACCTTCTGTGCAGACACTGTGCTCAGTCAGTCTAAAACTACTGACAACATCTTCAACGTCAAAATTTTTGAAGGGCACTTCTCCGTCGAAGCGTTTCCAATATATCGTCACTTTGAAAAATAGCATCGCTAGTTAAATGATCTCTTTCGATTTCATCTACAAACTAACTACCTCAACTCTGAAGTGTCTGCACATCTTCTTTAGTGTCCTGCCGCTGACCATCAGGGAAAAACATAATCGGACAAAGCATCAACCAAGAGGAATGTGATGAACAGGTGACGAGATTACCATGACAAGAGCCGTTCGGAAAAGTCCCGTCGTTAAGGGAAAACCATCTTTAGGAACAGATAAAAACTACAAAGGTAAGATTATTTAATAAAAATAAAAGGATGACATTGTATTTCATAATAATATGAAGGTTCGTATTTAATTAATTAAATTTCTTTTCATAATTTATTGACTCATTTATATACAGTGAGGAACATAAGTATTTGAACACCCTGCGATTTTGCAAGTTCTCCCACTTAGAAATCATGGAGGGGTCTGAAATTCACATTGTAGGTGCATTCCCACTGTGAGAGACAGAATGTAAAAAAAACAAAATTGAGGAAACCACATTGTATGATTTGTACAGAATTTATTTGTATTGCACTGCTGCACATAAGTATTTGAACCCCTGAGAAAATCAGTGTTAATATTTGGTACAGAAGCCTTTGTTCGCAATTACAGAGGTCAAACGTTTCCCGTAGTTGTTGACCAGGTTTGCACACACTGCAACAGGGATTTTGGCCCACTCCTCCACACAGATCTCCTCTCAATCTGTCAAGTTCTGGGGCTGGTGCTGAGCAACACGGAGTTTCAGCTCCCTCCAAAGATTTTCAAATGGAATTAGGTCTGGAGACTGGGTAGGCCACTCCACGACCTTGATATGCTTCTTACGGAGCCACTCCTTGGTTATCCTGGCTGTGTGCTTCGGGTCATTATCATGTTGGAAGACCCAGCCACGACCCATCTTCAATGCTCTGACTGAAGGAAGGAGGTTGTTGCTCAAAATCTCAATACATGGCCCCATTCATCCTCTCCTTAATACAGTGCAGTCGTCCTGTCCCCTTCGCAGAAAAGCACGCCCAAAGCATGATGTTTCCACCTCCATGCTTCGCAGTAGGGATGGTGTTCTTGGGATGCAACTCCTCCTTCTTTTTCCTCCAAACATGGCGAGTGAAGTTTAGACCAAAAAGTTCTATTTTGGTCTCATCTGACCACATGACTTTCTCCCATGGCTCCTCTGGATCATCCAGATGGTCATTGGCAAACTTCAGATGTGATGACTTGAGCAGGGGAACCTTCCGTGCAATGCGTGATTTGAAACCATGACGGCATAGAGTTCTACCGACAGTGACCTTTGAAACTGTGGTCCCAGCTCTCTTCATGTCATTGACCAGCTCCTCCTGTGTAGTTCTGGGCTGATTCCTCACCTTTCTCATCATCTGTGATACCCCACGAGGTGAGATCTTGCATGGAGCCCCAGTCCGAGGGACACTGACAGTCGTCTTTAGCCTCTTCCATTTTCTGACAATAGCTCCAACAGTCAACAGTAGGTCTATTTTCACCAAGCTGCTTGGCAATTGCCCTGTAGCCCTTTCCAGCCTTGTGGAGGTCCACAATTTTGTCTCTGGTGTCTTTTGACAGCTCTGTGGTCTTGCCCATGGTAGTAGTTGGAGTCTGACTGACTGTGGGGTGGACAGGGGTCTTTAAAGAGCTCAGACAGGTGCTACTAACTAAGATTACTAGGTGGAGTAGAGGTGGACTTCTTAAAGGCAGAGTAACAGACTCAAACAGGTCTTTGAGAGCCAAAATTCTTGCTGATTGCCAGGGGTTCAAATACTTATGTGCAGCAGTGCAATACAAATAAATTCTTTACAAATCATACAATGTGATTTCCTCAATTTTTTTTTTACATACTGTCTCTCACAGTGGGAATGCACCTACAATGTGAATTTCAGACCCCTCCATGATTTCTAAGTGGGAGAACTTGCAAAATCGCAGGGTGTTCAAATACTTATGATCCTCACTGTATAATGTTGTATTTTTTAATTTAATAATTGCCATTTTATTTATTTAATTTTGCCACAAACCGTATTCCATAGTAACCTAAAAACAAATATGTCAGAGATCCATCCATCATCCAACCCGCTATATTCCTCTTTACAGGGTGAAGGTGGTTCACTGGAGCCAATCTCAGCCAACACAGGGCGCAAGGCAGGAAACAAACCCCAGGCGGGGTGCCAGTCCACCGCAGGGCACACACACACCCATCCACACACACTAGGGGCAATTTAGGATCACCTGACCTGAATGTCTTTGGACTGTGGGAGAAAACCCGCGCAGACATGAGGAGAACATGCAAACTCCACTGAACCCGGGCCTCCTAACTGTGAGGCAGCAGCGCTACCCACTGCGCCACCGTGCCGCTCTATGTCAGAGATTTATGTCAAAAATATTCTTTTGTTCCAAAAAAAGAGTTATGACTTTTCTCTGCGTGCACACACGTGGGATTTTTCTTGTACTGTCTTTTGATCACAGATTAAACATATTTTTATTGTATAAACAACCCAAAATGATGTAATACTTATGCTTACTGAAGCTAATGTATTTACAAGTAGAAAGAAAACATTTATGAGAGAAATACAGTAGCTGCATCTGGAAGTGAAAGAAAAGAAGCAGAAAATGGGGTTTTCACTAATTTGTGAACACACATCTTATTTATTTATTTTTTAATTTTATATACAATTTGCTTCTCCTCAGATTTCACAACATTTACCATTTTTATGCTTGACTGATGCCATCAGACAAGCCTCTTTTGTGGTGTGGCTTATGGATTCTGTTTCTCATTTGATTAATTCAGTTTCAATTCTTCTTTTATAATCTGGTTTTCTATGTTCTAGGAAAAAAAAAAAGGCAACCCTCAAACTTAAGGACTTTATTGATTTGGCGATAAGACACCAAATGTACATTGAGAAGTATCGCCATTAGGGCGTCTCCAGCGTTCCCCTTTCCATATGTCTACTGCAGTTCTGAATATTGAGGTCTGATTGACGAACATCCACTACCTGGAAATGTTGCCATTGAACTCTTCCAATGATAAATATAGTAAATGGATATTTCAACAGCAAAAAGCGGTAGGGCAATTCATGATTTAAAATGAATAAAACTTACACGTGCACATATATTTACATTTAAACAGTGTTTAATTGCCAATGTTAATTAATTGTGTGAAAAAAAAAAACATCTTATATATAAACATCTATGCGTGGAAGTGTGTGTGTCCGGCCCCGAAGAGCGAGGCTACAGCATGAAGCTCAAAGAGCTGGCAAGACTGCCCCAAGTCAACGAGTCAGAAGAAGAAAGAAGTACGAGGACACAGCATGAAACTGAAAGAAAGGGACTCTGTTGCCAAAGTGGAACCGCCGAGGAAAGAGAAATGAGAGAGAAAATCGCTTAGCCACTGATAGACACGGGGGGGGTGAGCACGTCCACAAAACAAAAGCGCCGACTCTGCATTTCAATTTGTTTTCTGATGATTTGAATAGTTTCTATGAGCCCAGGCATTTTACAGCGCAGGGTTACACAGCTAGTAAATATATATATATATATATATATATATATATATATATATATACTCCTGCTCCTCCGCATCGAGAGGAGTCAGATGAGGTGGCTCGGATATCTGGTCAGAATGACTCCTGGATGCCACCCTGGTGAGGTGTAACGGGCACGTCTAACCGGGAGGAGGCCCCGAGGAAGACCCAGGACACGCTGGAGGGACTATGTCTCCCTGCTGGCCTGGGAATACCTCGGGATTCATACGGAAGAGCTGGAAGAACTGGCTGAGGAGAGGGAAGTCTGGTCATCTCTGCTCAAGCTGCTGCCCCTGTGACCCGACCTCGGATAAGCGGATGAGGGTGGATGGATGGATGGATGGATGGATATATATATATATATATAAATATATATATATATATATATATATATATATAGATACATACATACATACATACATACATACATACATAGAGAGAGAGAAATGGTGAAAACTACTTTTTTTAAAAATAAGCTTCAGATAGGTACATTGCAGAAAAAATTAAACTATGACAGTTTTAATTAATGAGAAGCATTTTATTTTCTTTCATACTATATGTATTATGGGTACATATTAATGTACACATATTATTAGTTAAAGTACATATATACTTTAAGGAAAGTTTATTTATTTTAGTATTTTTATACTCACTGAACAATAAGGCTACAGAATTTCATTTTATTAATAAGAAATAATCAGTTAACACCTGTGGTCTATAGTTTAATTGTAAAAATATACTTTAATAAAGAACATAAGGCTTCTATACATCTGGTTATGCATCAGAATTGGTATCAGAATCAGCTGATCAAGTAACATGAAATCAGTGATTGGTGTCAACCTTAAAAAACCTGACTGGGCCATCCATCCCTGCTCTACAAGTTTAGAAGTGGTGATGTCTGGCTCCTCGCCTGGCCCGGTCCTGCTTCATGTTCTCCGTAGGCCTGTGGACCTCAGCTCCATGTACCCCAGTGTGACTGTCCCAGCTGCACTACCTTTGGCCATCCCACTCATTCATTGTTAGGTATCTTCTTAAAAGGCATTTTGAGCTGTCACTAAATGTTAAGTTGGTTTGCCATAATGCACTTGCATATTTTTCTTGGTAGGGTTGGCTGTCCATTCCACCATCCAAGCCTGGAGACATGTCACTCTGTACAGCCATGTGTTTAATGTGCCAAAGGCAACAGTCATGGCAAAGGAAAACCTGACTGAACAACCTGTGAGCTCAATTAGCTCTACAGTATATATGGAAAGCCCTTACATGTCAACGGCTGGATCAGATGCAGAAGACATCAGCAGGGCACCAGGTTAATAAGTGTTGGCATAACCCAGATGTTACACCAGAGGGTACCCTTATGCTCACTGGTTTGGAAAGCACTACATTTATCAGAAGACTCGTTTTTTTGCATGGTACAGCACTCACAACCATTGGGCCAGAGTGGTGCGTTTCTCGTACCACTCGAGGGCTCATTATTTCGTACTTTCATGTTGGTTAGCAGGACTGCACAATGACACATTATACAGTACTGATGGATTCTGTGGAAGTGTGATGTTGAAGTCACATAACATATTATGTCGTTTTGCCTTGCCAATGTAAGATGGTGGTACAAAGTTTCAAATATCAAGCATTTATGTTTCATCTGCTAGAAGCTGGCATTTGGCAGACCAGGTCAGGTCAGGGTCAGGTTGGTGAGCATGCATTGGCACATTGCGTTGCTGCAACCACAACACGATGAAACAGCTCAGGATCCTGTTTGGTGACCCCCTAGGCAGACAGGCAGTCCAGTCCCACCCTCCAGAAATGACCCTCTATCTGTCGCAGCCAGGTGTTACGTGGGCGTCACCTTGGCCTGGTCCAGCCGCTTATGAGCCGGATCACCCTCGGGGAATCGCGCCACATGGCCGTAGTGCCGTAACTGACTCTCCCTCACAATGCAGGTCATGTGCCTCATTCGGGACTCCGTGAGCAACACAAAGTCAAACCAGCGGTACTCAACTGAAGAGACACAGTACTAAAGGAGTCCTGTCTTCATCTTGGGTCCCTGGATAGCGTCCATGTCTCGCAACCATATAGCAAGACAGGAAGCACCAGGACCTTCGTCCTTTTGCAGTGCCACACACCCCTTTCCAGCGACTTTTCCTTCATGAATGTCACTGCTGAGGTAAGTAAAGGTCCAGACACAAAAGGGCAAGAAAAGAATCAGGAGATAAAACGTTAATAAGAGAGCACACGATAAAACTCGATATGTAAAGCAAGTTGAAGCAACACTGCACTACGTCATAACCGGAAACAATAAGAATTTGCACACAAAGTATTGTCTTTTCTGTTTAAAGAATATCAGTACACTGTACTTGGACCTTAGTCTCCCGGCTGTGTTGGCTTATATATAGTATAAAGTATTGCGGTAATGCCATCACAAGTGCCAACTTAACAGTGCCATGGCAACAAACTACAAATGGCACATCCCGCAGGGAAAAGCAAGACGGTGACAAGAAAACAAAATTATAACTCTAAATAATTCAAACTTTTTATCTAAATAAACAAATATGTATTCTCTGACTACAAAATATCGCCCAACGAAATGTATTTAATAGAGACATTATAGACATATGACCTGAAAGTTTATCCAATTCAAATACAGCTGAAGGGTCTTCTCGTGGCAGACGAAAAGTGGGATATGCTCCAGTAAGTTGGAGACCGTTCTGAGCAAATGAAGACAGAAAAAGAAGCGCATATACTGTAGTAGAGCACCGACTATGAGAGGACGAAAAAGGAACATACAGCGCAAGAGGAGAGTAAAAACGCAGGCTCAAACCGTCACGTCTCCTGTCAGGTGATGACGGGCAAGTACGGCAAATGATGCAGTGGTGAAATATTACCCTACAGCGCTTAACTGAATTAAGATAGTTATAAACAAGTACTTATGGGTTATCAGTAACGGGTGCAAAATGTGAGGTTTGGGACGGTGTTTGCAGCCGCCAGACACTGTTGGTCAGAAGGTGGTGCATGACGTGCATACTATTCTTCATTTGGTACCTGGCCATCCCTCCCAAGCCACTACACACATTTACACTTTCAATCATTCACCTTCTGAACCCCACCGACAGGAATCAGATGTCTACTCCTGCAGCACTGGACACAAGGCAGGAACCACTAACAACACACAGGGCGTCAATCCATCACAAGGCACCCAACACTGGCGCACGTGTCTGCATTTGTGGGAGGAAAAGAAAATCCCTGAAACGCAGAGGGACCACCAGCTGTCTCCTTAATGTTGGAGGGTCAACCCTTGTGCCACCCTGCCCCTTTAAATAAAAAAAACAAACTACCAGGAGGCCTCCATACACAAACGGAATGCTTAAGGCAACGTTGTTAGAAATTGTGCATTTAATATTTATCTCCAAGCAGCGGCGTTATTTATTTATTAAAGTGTGATGTTTTTGAAACACACACTAATCCAACTTAGAAGAGGGCCAATTTCTTTTCTTTTTTCTGCAGCAAAATGTACGACTACCCACATAAAATCAATAAACCTATCATCATAGCGAAATGAGTCATCAATTACAGCGCAGTAAGCAGTAACCTAGAATGCAACACAAGGAACTCTTTACAGTTTGCCAGCACAAGATCAATCAGTTATACATGATTTTTAGGAAATCGACTGTGCTGCTGCCTGCACCAAGGGTCCTGTGTGTATCAGTTAGAATCGGCCGGACACATACAGATACTGCACAGATTTCAACATTTTCTTTTTAATAATATTGATTTTGATTAATTTATTTTTTTCCTCAATTTTAAGTAAAACAAGACGTCCCACTGTTTTATCTGTCAAACACAAATGTAAGTAAAGAAGAAAGGATCAGGAGATGGGACAAAAAAACTGCACCGAGGTGTAATGGTCAGCAAAAATCAAAAACCGGGAAGGCGATACACATATGGCAAGGTAAAAAGCAGTGGAGCCGAAGGTTTAGATACAAAAGTGATCGTATTTTTAATCTGGACAAGAGAAATGGACTCCCTAATGGAGTTTCATAAATATTTAAATACCTGCTTACCCTTAATTTTCAATTCTATCCTGCATTATAATAGACAAAAAAATACATTTTCAGATCTTCGTTTAAATACCGTAAATACTCGTGGATAAGTCAGGGACTTGATTTGGTATTTTATAAGTCAAATGTGTAAAACTCACGCTATTGGTCCAAGAGATGATGATATGCTAACGCCCACCTGAGAGAGTAACCACGGAGCACACGGACTTTGTTTTCTATGTATTGTGCCTACAGTATGTGACCAGACGGTAATACCCAAACTATTCCAAAGTGACGTTTTGCACTGATTTGTGTTTTTTTTTGTATCCCACACCCTCATACACCTTTATCGTAAGAGCATCCCTTATCTACGATGGAGCGTTAGATCAGAAGAAAATATGAAGCTGGTTTTAAATGAAACGTCGTTGAAGTAGCAAAAGAAATTGGTAACTGCGCTGCTGCAACAAAATCCAATGCGTCTGAGAAACTGATGTGAGATTGAAGGAGGCAAGAGGATGTAAAAAAAAAAAAAAAATTAAGTGTCGCATTCTTGAACGGGCGTATAAGTCAGGGTCTGATTTTATGTTCGATTTTTCAGGTTTCAAGACCCAACTTATACGTGAGTATATACGGTAAATAGAAGATATGTTTACATTTTCCTATACCATAAACCTACAGACCCCAACACCTTTTTACCACCTTCCAGTTATCAACCTCAGACTCTTGCAGAGAAGTTGTGCATTTCACAATTCTTACGTCGTTGGCGCATTCATACAGACAAATCACAGTTTATTAGATTATCACAAGATATGAAACCATGATTCTTAGAGAGGGGCTATTTCTAAAGACCACTTACAAGCGGGTGATTAATGCAAATACACATTTGTTACTTGAGATTAAGAATTTTCAAAAAGACACAGAAAAACTGGCATGTACACTTTTACCTATTCGCAATAAGCTAACACAATTAAAAAAACCCACGCTCAAACACTGGCACATCCTGTTACTTAATCTGTTATTCAGTAACCATCCTTTGTTTGTATTTTCCTGTATCTATACTAATAAAAGGCAAAGCCCTCACTCACTCACTCACTCACTCATCACTAATTCTCCAACTTCCCGTGTAAGCAGAAGGCTGAAATTTGGCAGGCTCATTCCTTACAGCTTTCTTACAAATGTTAGGCAGGTTTCATTTCAAAATTCTACGTGTAACGCTCATGACTGGAACCTACTTTTGATCATATATATGGCCATAGCTTGCAGCTCGGTCGCTGTGTGAGGCGGAGTTGCGTCCCGCATCATCACGCCTCCCACGTAATTGAGCGCCTGCCCATATAAGGTAAATATTTGCGGGTGAAGGACTGTGCTTATGCAAATGAAGATGAGATGGTCTAGTGTTCGGCACAAACTCAGCGAAAGTGCAAGAGAAACTTTTAAGTGCCGGGTCTTAGCTAACATTAAATAAAGCTGTAGACATCGCAAGATTACACAAGACAGCGGCTCACGTGAACTGACTGTGAACGCAGTACGTAGAGAACAAGCAAGAGCTCCAAAGAGTGCTGAACAAAAAACACATTACACAATTGAGAAGGCAGCCAAAGAATTTGAAGCGAGTGACGCATACAAGCATATTCATAAGTGCAGCTACTGCGGAAACAAAGCACTGTGTAAACCGTAAGTTTAAATTAAGTTTATAGACACGCTGCCGCTGGCGTTTGTTATGCCTACGACAAATACGATATTCGCGAGATACGACTTTAATGAGAGGACACGGGGTATAAACGAGACTTTTGTCCACTTTATAACTAAGTTAAAATTGCTGGTGAAGAACTGTGCTTATGCAAACGAAAATGAGATGGTCAGGAATAGAATAGTGTTTGGCACAAACTAAGCAAAAGTGCGACAGAAACTTTTAAGTGCCGGGTCTGAGCTAACATTAAATAATTGCTGGTGAAGGACTGTGCTTATGCAAACGAATAGAAAGCAAATGTTACGTTATTTTTAAAATGTTTCTTTTTCATAACTTCTTTAACACACTTCTTCTCCGCTGCGAAGCGCGGGTATTTTGCTAGTTTGTAATATGTAGGACATTGTAGTAAACTCCTCTCACTACTACTCTGTCCGTTTTCACTCCTCTGTGTAGGTAAAATATTATAAAAAGCCTGTATTGCAGAACATAAAATAAACATTTGGTCTTATAACACCCAACATTTCATTTCACTGCACTTTACAGATGCACATCATAAATGAACTGATTGAAAATATACAGCTTTAGAAATTATGAACCTTCTCCTCAGAAGAGGGGATTTCAACAGGCAATGAATACGTCGTCAAAAAAAAACAAAATAAAAACATAACTGTGTTAAAGTTCATTACCAAGAACTCATAAGAAACAACCTTAAACCACACGATAAAAGTGTGTTTGAGAATGCAGAGTATTGGAGAGTTGATGTACCAGAGGACTGGCGATTTGCACACATAATACGCTTCAGCACCCAGTGGCCTCTCTCTGTAAGTCTATGTAGTCTACCACTTCATAACTGAGCTTTTGTCTCTCCCAGACGCTTCCACTTTACAATAACAGCACTTGTCGTTGACCAGGGCAGACCTAGCAGAGCAGAAATTTCATGTACTGACTTGTGGCAAATTTACCTTCCATGACGGTGCAACATTTAAAAGTCACTGAGCTCTTCAGCACGACCCATTTTACTGCTAATGTCTGTCAAATGAGATGGCATGGCTTGTTGCGTGATCTTTATGCACCTGTTAACACTGAAACACCCCACATACTTTTGGCCATATTGTGTACGTAGCTAAACGGAAGGCAGGTCTTCTTAAAAATGTGTCATTCATTTCACCAAAATATAATGTCCAAAAAAGTTGTTGCCTGATGATATAACATTCTAGTGTCATCTGGTATAATTTTGGCCCTCACTCATCAAACGTTACCCAAAATGAATCAATGCCAAAATCAGACCACAAATCCTTCTTCCAGATGACTTTAGTGCCTCCCATGTTCCTCTTGGCCAACTCTTGCACATTTTTTTTAAAAGTATGTTTCTCTTTGCCACTGTCCCATAAAACCGTGACTGGTGAAGCACCCGGGCAACAGTTGATGTCTGCCTAGTCTCTCCAATCTCAGCCTCTGTAGCTTGTAACTCCTTTAGAGTTCTCATAGGTCTCTTGGTGGCTTCGCTCACTAGTCATCTTCTTGCATGATCACTCAGATTTTGTGGATGGCCTGCTCTACAACACTTAGGGCTGTGCCACCCTCCTAAAGACTGATTTCACAGAATTCCAAGGGATAGATATCCAGTGACTCAGATATTTTATTATCTCCATTCCCAGAGTTGTGCTTTTCAATT
Organism: Polypterus senegalus; assembly: GCF_016835505.1. Lineage (NCBI taxonomy): Eukaryota > Metazoa > Chordata > Cladistia > Polypteriformes > Polypteridae > Polypterus > Polypterus senegalus. Next base: position 84,400,328 of record NC_053169.1, on the reverse strand, counting down.
ATCTTTTCATGGAGTTGCCTGGAATGGTCTTTGTCTTCAACAAGTAGGCTAGGCCATCATAACTGACTCGCCACAAGGTGGGCCTTCCAGATAAGGGGCATCTATACTGCTATCAACTGCAGCCTCTTGATGACAGACGGGATTGTCTCCGTTGAAGTACTCGTAATTCTGTGACTTCTTAAAAGTATTGACCACCCCAGTGACGATTTGGTTGTGTCATATTAAAGGGTCTGAATGTTTATGGGATCAGTAATTTTGTGTTTTTACATGTGTAGTTAATTTAGACCATTTTGTAGAGATTTGTTTTCACTTGGACAATAACTTTTTTTTTTTTGGTGTTCATCAATGTCAAAAAAAAAACAACACATACAGTATAGTGCATCATCATCATAAAAAACAGGAATCTGAAAGAAGCAAAGTCACCTAAATGCTTGTGTCCCAAGGCCTTTAATGGAGTCATCTGATCCTTTTTACTTTCTCGTATAGAGAAGAGCCAAGCAAAATGACACCTTTTATTGGCTAACTAAAAAGATTACAATATGCAAGCTTTCGAGGCAACTCAGGCCCCTTCTTCAGGCAAGATGTAATCTAAAGGTGTCATTTTGCTTGGCTCTTCTCTGCATTCATAATGGCTAACACGGTACAACACCCTAGTACTACTTTCTCGTATAGGGAAAGTATTGGATTCCATTTCGAGATTTTGATGAATTTCAATGTTTTAGACCTCCCTGAGTCCAAAATGTATCATTTTTTTAAATGATGTCTGTATGTCTGTCTGTGTGTGTGTTTGTAAACACGATAATATGAGTACACTTTCGCTTGGGTCAACCAAATTTTACATACAGTATTAGGTACAAAACAGATTTCGATCAACTTTTGGGCTATTTCCGTTAACCGTAAGTGCTACTTTACCTTTTATTTATGCAGCTGCAGAGTCCGATTTAGTCAACTTTACAATTATAATAATTGTTCAATATATTATTAATTTGATTTGTTGTTGATGGTTCTTTAATGTACATAATATAAAAATATAATCATTATCTTATGGTTTACTCCTCAGAAACCCATCCCCATATCCGAGTATATGAGTAAGTCTAGGGAAAACGGCTCCCAATTTTTTTTCTACTTCATACTGTGTCTTTCACTACCACAAGACACCAATCCATCAATTTTCGTGCTCACGTAAACCAAATTTAGGGTTCTGGGAGGCCATGATCCATCCTAGTATTCCAGACCAGTTGGCAACCAACTGCGGGGCACTTAGAGTCCCCTGTTAGCCCAGTCTGTATTCCACTGACATGTTGGATGAACACCACCACTGGCACAGGGCCCATAAAACGTGCCTCCTAGCCAGAGCGCCTGCCCGGCTGTCCTTCATACTCGTTTTGATAGCAGATATACTGTAACTTCACTTCTAGCATGCTGTAGCTGCTTTAAAGCACAATCTGAGGCGTAGGCAGATTTTCACTCTGTACTTTAAAGAGTGATCGGGATCATCTGAACAAAGGGCCAATCACTTTCAGAAAATGGAATGCACATGGAGAAAAGCATGCTGGTTATCGATTCCTGTGGATTTGAACACAAATGAGGTTTGGAAAAGGCCATTCAGCCTCACGCAGAACATTAATTAAAAGTCACCTGGTGTATCCAAGTCTCAGTAAGATCCTCCAAGGCGCTATACTGCTAAGCAACCTGCTCCATGTATTTAGCTAGTTATGAGAAGACATATTTTCTTATGAGAAGACATATTTTCTAACATAACATTCTCAGACTTGCTTAGTCCACTACCAGGTCTCAGGGGTGTTGGAGCCCATCCGAGCAGTGCTGGTCAGATGGCTGGATGCAGTGCTGCACTGGGTGCCAGTCTATTGCATTGCCCAGTCAATCTTACGCCTGGCCACTTGACCCTCACTGTAACGGACGTGTCATTTTGGTTGTGGAGGAAACCCTGAAGATCTAACGCAGACAATGTGAGAATGTGCAACTCCACACTTCGAATCCAGACCTGTGAGGCAGCAGCACTTGCCAATGCATCAACGTGTTGTCATTTGTACAGAGCTTACCCAAAAGCAACTTCCGCCTCTACTACAGGGTGTTAAATAAGAGCTAGCACCCACCCTAATTTTAAAGCTTTGCATTTCCTCACCTCTTAAATTCCATTCATATAAAATGAAAAGATTCAAATCCTTCATTCTTTGTGCCATCCCGGCATTTCTCTGGACTTTTTCCAGTCCTGGGTATGTCTGCCTTGTGCTATGGCCTCTAGAAGTAAAAAAGGGTGGGGACAGCCTTTCATGACCCCCACACCGTTTGTTTCATAATTCAACATTCAGACAATTTTGATGAAAACAGAACAATCTAACAACACGTCTTTAGGGGCACAAGAGGAAAGTGGTTGGGCAAACATCTGTGCCGAGTACACAGTCAATGGCCAGGTGCAGGGGTTCAACCACAGGACACTGCAACCTTGAGGCAGCCATGCCAACCACATGGCCTCTGTGCTGTCCTGTTAAAATGAAATTAAATGAAAGATAACACAAGTGGAGGATTTACTCCCCACATACGCTGTGCAGTTAAGCCACCATTAATGTGACCAATTGCCACAGTGTAAAATGGTGGAAAGTCCGGAATCTGATGGTCAGAGGGCTAGACGGAGGATAAAGCATGGACATTCTTCAGGATTTCACACTTTTAAAACATAAAAGTAAAACTGACAAATAACTTACAAGACACTGTGTGCTTTCTTATGAGTACATGCAGCAAATGCTGTGGGCTGTCGTGCTGTGCGTCTTTTAGTGAAACCAAATGTGGAAATTAGGGACTACAATGTCACATTTTCAATTTCAGCCTCATTTTCAGAACAGAATATCAGTAAACCATTTGGCATATTTTTATTGTAATTTCAGCAACAACTTTAGGCCCATGCAGTATTTGTTTGAAAACAAAAGAATCATTTCAGGTAGGACCCCATGCTGGACTATCTGTGAAAAATATGTCATGTATCATCAGGCACATTTAAAGAATGTAATTGTCACTTTCTCATCTAAATTGTTCATGTAATCGGGAAGAGAAGTCACTCCAGGATCGATTACCGAGGAAACAGATTTCTAAGTCGGAAACTGAAACTGAGTGGTTGTATGTTGTGATGCTCACCTGGCAATCCCGAGGTGCAGTGGGTCCCTGAGAGTGTAACTTGCTTTGACAGGGCATCTCAGTAAAAAGCTTTTTGAAAGTCAGGGTCAACAGCACCATAGTGCTTTCCAACAACAACAACAAAATTTATTACTATAGCAGCTTTTCATATAAATGATGTAGCTCAAAGTGCTTTACTGGATGAAGAAAGAGGAAAAAAAGACAAAATATATTAAAATAAAATTAAGCAATGCTAATTAACTAATTAATCAGAATAAAAGTAAGGTCCAATGGCCAGGGAGGACAGAAAAAAAAAACTCCAGGTGGTTGCAGGGGGCTGCAGGGGTTCCAAGGCCACAAGAACGCCCAGCCGCCTCTAGGCATTCTACCTAAAATAAATGACCTCAATCAGTCCTTCTGGTTTTCAGACTTCACATGGAAGAACTTGATGATGATGGTCATGTGGACCTCTGGCCTTCAATCCATCAATGTAGGGACAGCATGCTGCTTTGATCAGGTGGTGGTGGCACAGATCGACACCACAGAAAACAGGAAAGAGAACAGAAGAGAAACTAGGGGTTAGTACGGATTTCATGCTTTATGGGTGTGTGGGGTCATTAGTCATGTCAGGCCTGTAAAGTTAGCAGATTTTGATGGTCATAGGGAGCACTGAAGTCAACTCCTTTTGGAAAGTCTCTGAAATGGTGTGATTCATTGCCTTGTAATGGTAGTAGTAACAGCAGAAGAAGTCATACTAGTGCCGATACTGACATGTGTACAGAGGACACTGAAATTCTTCCCTGCATGTGCTCATCCACTGCCATGTGCAAAAGTTCGCTGATGACACTGCTATGGTGGGCTGCAACAGGAGTGGGCAGGAGGAGTAGTATAGGAACCTAATCAAGGTCTTTGTTAAATGGTGAGACTCAAACCACTTACACCTGAACACCAGCAAAACCAAGGAGCTGGTGGTGGATTTTAGGAGGCCCAGGTCCCTCATGGACCCCGTGATTATCAGAGGTGACTGTGCAGAGGGTGCAGACTTATAAATACCTGGGAGTGCAGCTGGATGATAAATTGGACTGGACTGCCAATACTGATGCTCTGTGTAAGAAAGGACAGAGCCGACTATACTTCCTTAGAAGGCTGGCATCCTTCAACATCTGCAGTAAGATGCTGCAGATGTTCTATCAGATGGTTGTGGCGAGCGCACTCTTCTATGCGGTGGTGTGCTGGAGAGGCAGCATAAAGAAGAGGGACGCCTCACGCCTGGGCAAACTGGTGAGGAAGGCAGGCTCTATTGTAGGCACGGAGCTGGAGAGTTTGACATCCATGGCAGAGCGACGGGCGCTGAGCAGACTCCTGTCAATCATGGAGAATCCACTGCATCCACTGAACAGGATCATCTCCAGACAGAGGAGCAGCTTCAGCGACAGACTGCTGTCACCATCCTGCTCCACTGACAGACTGAGGAGACCCCACACTATGCGACTCTTCAATTCCACCCAGGGGGGTAAACGTTATACAAAGTTATTGTCTGTCTTTTATACCTTCATTGTTATCACTTTTTAATTTAATATTGTTCTTTATCAGTGTGCTGCTGCTGGACTATGTGAATTTCTCCTTGGGATTAATAAAGTGTCTATCTATCTATCTAGAGCTCTCCTGCCTGCTTTCTATAGCCGTTTTTTTCACTCTTTTTTTCTGCCATGACCCATTTTTCCCTTCTTAAGTTTATTCCTTACCTTCCAGCAGGGTGGGGTGGGGAGGTTGTGAGTGCCCCTTCGTAAAACAAGAGTTCACCTTGGTAAAACGAGCACGAATGCAAGTGCTTCCACCTTCAAACGCTCGACTTGAACCACCGTGACCAACTTGGGCACTTAGTAATGGCAACACGTGACCCAATGGCGATAGCCTGCACCCCAAAAGCGGGTCATGAGCCAGTGGTTGAGAAACGCTGCTCTTCAGCGTCACATTTACCATCAGGACACCCAATGTGTCTCGAGGTCACTCGCCACTGACGAGGAGAGGTGCTTATTGGTTACACGTGCTGGTGTTTCTCTTGCCATGGGCTTCGTTGGGCCCATGGCCCGTTTGTTGCCATTCTGTTTCAGGTTCTGCAATAGCAAAGCCCTTAGACCAGCTAACAAAGGAAGCACTGGAATGTAGGCCTTACCTTTTGTAGACTGGTTGGGTTCAGTTGTGTTTTGTCTATTATTTTCACAGCAACCTGAAAGAAAAAAGAAAGCTGCAATTAATATAAATATTCTGAAGAATGTTAACACAATGCACACCTCCACATATAACTGGTGTAAAAGTGCCAGAAAACAAAAAAACAGTGCAGCGTGGGATGTGCTATAAGAAATTTACAAAGACTTTTTAGCTCTGTCACAGCTGCTCTGGGTTTAGAAAATGAGTGGATGGATGGATGGGTGGATTGTTCGTAATTCAAATTGTTGGCAACATTTACTTCCTTCATTGTATCCAAATAATGTCAAAGGACAATAACTGCAAGGAAAGAGCAGCTTATATCACAAAGTTTTTTTTAGTAAAAATAACTACAGATCTTAACAAGCAAATGGGGAAAATGCAAATTATTATGTCCATATAAAAATGAATTTTGCAGGAACAGGATAAACAAAATGACCAGTGAATGATGAACTTTAGAACAGTGACAAGATCAAAATGTGCCAGAGGACGTTTTTGAGTCCTGCAAACTCAAAGGGACCACTTTGCCCTGAGGTGTCCTCTATGAGACTCTAAATATTTAGAAACGTCAAGAAGTCGTCTAAGAAACTGTCGAAGCATTGTTCTGTTATTGGATTGTGAGACAGAGCAGACAAACAGGTGACAGAGACACAGAAACAAGGCGCGAAGTAGGAGAATAGTCAGTAAAATAGAGATTCAGTTAGCCAAAGCACAAACTAAAAGTTGTAAATCCAATGTCACTACACTTGTAGCAGTGCTATAGTTGATTGAAAATGCAACTCCCAGCAGTCCCTGTGGTGGCCCTTATTGGTCATCTACTTAGGGTGCCGGGGCTGTTGGGTACAAGGAGGCCAGCATGACATTTAAAAGAGTGCCAGTGATACAAAAAGGGGAGAAGTATTTTATGTTTCGGTCTGTCTATCTTCCGTTCTGAAACCTATGGATTCTTGTTTTGTCCTGGATCGTGTCTTGTTTTGGGCTATGGTCTGTCTGGTGTCTTCCTGCACATGCGACTGTCCAAGGATTTGACTAATCCAGTGAAGAAAGGAGCATTCCTGATCCCATTCACCCGTCTTCATCTCATCAGGAAATACCGGTAGGACTATCTTTACATTCCCATTTAACGTGTTGATCTCTGGACTATCTACCTCCATTATTGCATTTCATCTGTTGCCATTTTCTATGGACTTCATAGTGAGTGTTTATTGTTGTGGTTTGTGTTTATTGTACATCGCTATAAAGGGGCTGGGGTAGGATTATTGTAGTTATATTTCGTTTACTAGTGTTTAATTCATTCTTTAATTGTTTTATTACCAGTATTTTTTTTTGTCACTGGTTGTGAGTGTGTGTGTGTCGGTCCAAGGCTGGGTGCGTCCCTGGATTCTCCACCAAAAAAAATAAATGAATCACCGTCTCCTTAACGTAGCACCGGACCGCTACACACTTTTAAACCATGATGCGATTCTCTAATCAAGTTGGTTCTTTAGTAAGTCTTTCCTATTCATCTCTATAAGTTCACACACTTGTTCAATGCAAACAGGTAATTTTGTTACAAACACATCTAGTGTTATGATTTGCACTCCTTTGAATTTTGTTCTGACCTTGCCCTAAATGTCTATCAATGCCCTTCTTGTTTCCGGTGGCATTTTTTCTGATGTGTTGAATTCATGTTCAACATTTACAAAATGATTTGAATGCAATTTGAAAATGTTTAAAAAGTTTTGAGTTTTAACAGGGTGCCACGGTTATTTTTCAAGGGCGCCGTCATTAAGTGAACTGTTTCATTTACAGCTGTTATGGTTTTGTTTCCCAGAGTGGACTAGGAAAGCACAGGATGTGAAGTCATTGACACGATTCTTTCAAACATCATCCAAGTTTACCGATTTTTCAAAACAAAACGTTTGTATTAGTGTGTCTTCATGTGAGAATGTGTCATTTTTGTCTTTGAATTCAGGTTTTGGAATTCCATTTAGGACTGAATCTCCTGTTTTGACTTCTTGTCTTCGTTTAAATGTCTATGCCCTGGCTGTTAGCAATACATCTGCCTTCAAGATGGCAGAACAATTAGACTCTGTCTGGCGTTGGTTTTGATATGTTTACCTTTACTTCTGGTAGTGTAATTGACAGTCCGTTTTGTGTTCGGACCTCTGCAGTCACCTCTATCTTGAGCATGGTTTGTTGCAGTTGATGTCATGTTGTTTGCGGTTACAATTCTAAGTCACATTTTATTTTAGTTTTGAATACAAGTTGGCAGTATTATTTTTATGTGCTTTACAAATACAATATTTAACATCTGGTTTATGCCTCAATCTTAGATTCCTAGAGGTGGATTCCATTGCCATTACATGACTGCAAGTTATGCAGCACATGATGTCATTGAGTCTCTATATAAAATAGCAGCATCCAGCACCTTCAAGGATCATAGCGTGAGTCAAAGACGCATCTAAAAAAGCTTCTTGCTTAAAAAAAACAAATTGTAGTTGGGATCAGGATCGATTTGGTTTTAAACTTCCTTTTCTCTCTTTAACTGCTCTGATTCTGTTTTCATGTTGCTTTTTAATGCCTTCATCTCCCGGTTAGATAACCTCTCACAACAATTTGCTTTTTTGGATTGCGTCCTCACCCACCATAACCTATCATCTGTGGGGGAGGAGTGAAAGCATTAGATACGTCAAAAATGTCGATCTCCGGTTTTTGATGGATCACAACGATTTACGTTTTAGGGTCCCCTGATACTGAAACATTGATATCTGTCTGTGTGTGTTTGTGTGTCAATGTGGACAATCTAGAGCTAAAACGACTGGACAGAAAAATACCAAACTCGTAAGCCTGTTACGAGATGACAGTGTGCTGATTAGTTTCTGAGCCAGATCATGCAAGAGAAAGAGGCACTCTAGAGGAACCCTCAAATACAGTAATTCTGCTATTACCGTATATACTCACATACAAGTCGAAAAATTGATCATAAAATCAGACCCCGACTTATACGCCCATTCAAAAATACGACACTTAATTTTTTTTTTTTACATCTTCTTGCCTCCTCCAGTCTCACACCAGTTTCTCAGACACATTGAATTTTGTTGCAGCAGCACAGTTACCAATTTCTTTCACCACTTCAATGACTTTTAATTAAAACCAGCTTCAGATTTCCTTTGCTCGAACGCTCCATCGTAGATAAGGGATGCTCTTATGATAAAGGTGTATGAGGGTGTAAGATGCAAAAAACACAAAACTGTACAAACGTTGCTTCGGAATAGTTCAGGTTTTACTGTGTGGTCACACAGGTACAATACGTAGAAAAAAAAAGGCAGTGTGCTCCGTGGTTACTTTTTCAGGTGGGCGTTAGCAGATCGTAATCTCTTGGACCATTAATGTAAGTTTTCTGCATTTGACTTATTATGACTGACATTATAAAATACCAGAAATTATATGGTAAAATCAAGCCCCGACTTATATGCAGGAGAACTTATCCATGAGCATATACGGTCATTATGAATTCCTCTCTTCAACTGCTATCATAATGACCTATTTTATGATCAGAAACATCAGAAATGTTATAGAAAAGTTTAGGGAACTTGGTTCCTACGGCACAAAGCCTACTGACACTCACATCCAAATGATTTGTTTCAATCTGCCCAAAAATAAAACCTCCGTTGCTTGTCACATGATTTTGACGACATGTTGCGTGTGATGGCCACACCACCGTAAATGCACCAGAATGTTAATCCTTCAAAACAAACTGTGATAAAAGATCATTCTTTGGTGTTTTTCTGGTTCAGAACTCAACTCTGATTTTTGTTTTGTGTTTCAGGTCAGTCAAAAGACTGCTTAGTACCATCACAAATTAGATCCCTGCGCACAAAACCGATTATTGTTTTTCTCTAAAGCAAAACATTGCATATTTATTTTGTGCACAATCAGTTAACTAAAAAGTAAAATGTTTAACTTTTCTGATTGCCTTCTTGTCCAAGCATTTATGGAAGATATACAGCTCATAGTTGCCATGTTGTCATGGGTCACATGGCATGTGAATTCCACACAACTTCACGGCAACTGGACATAAAAAATGGCAGCATCCATGAAAAAATAGTGAGGTGCAGACATCATGCAGCAACAAAAAAACTCAAAAAAATGAAACTAAATGAAAGGAAAGTTCCTAACAAGTAGCATCCCTCCCACCAAATCAGACATTACATGGCAACTAATTATTACCAATCTGTGTTGGCACCAGTGCCATTCCCCTATTAATGGGTCGAGACCAAAACCACAAAATTACTACCTTTTAGCAGTGAAACATGGACAGATTATGAGAAACAAAGTCAAGCGGCAAGTATCAATAACACACAGCTGTCAATGAAACAATGAAAAAATAGATGCTAGTTTCCAGCAGGACATAGAGATGTGCAGACACAAAAATGTGAGATTGTGGTGACATAAGCATTTAAAATGGGTAGTAACAGTTTCACCTCATGGCTTAGCTCAAATGGATTTGAAGCAACTAAAGCGTTTACTGTAGAACACCAGAGACCGTGGAGATCAAGGAAAGAGTGGCTGTTCAATACCCATAAATGTGCCTTAATGGTGAAATCTCACTGGAGAAATTCCTGAGCACATTCTAAAAATATTAAGTTCAGTATGAGATATTACACCAACCATCTTGAAAGATAGGCATGTGATTAACACAAATAGACCTCTGGAGAGCTGATCGACTTGTTCTGTCTGGTTACTGGTTTGTGAATGACATCTCCAAAAGCGACTAATAGAAAACTCTCAAAGACAGGTAATGAAGCATGGACCAAGATCAAGGGCAGGATATCACTCTCCACAGAAATATTAATATTTTCTTCAAAGTGGTAACATTTTCAGGGTCACAGAATTCTTTCCCACAACAACCAGACCAGCAGTGCAATCTATAGTTGACTAGCATGTCTACAGTGAAGTCCTTGGAGATATAATACCACACTGGGGACCCCGTGGACCTGCAGGCTGGTGACTAGGACCGTTGTACCTTTTTTGGTCAGTTGTTAAAATATCAACAAATTTGAAACAGACTACAGAGAAATGAAGTATGATTTTAGTGATATTAGAAGAAATGGTAAGTAAAAAACTAGGCTTCTGTATGGACATTCTTCTTCTTCTTTCAGCTGCTCCCGTTAGGGGTCGCCACAGCGGATCATCTTCTTCCATATCTTCCTGTTCTCGTCATCTTGCTCTGTAACACCAATCACCTGCATGTCCTCTCTCACCACATCTATAAACCTTCTCTTAGACCTTCCTCTTTTCCTCTTCCCTGGCAGCTCTATCCTTAGCATCCTTCTCCCAATATCCCCAGCATCTCTCCTCTGCACATGTCCAAACCAATGCAATCTCGCCTCTCTGACTTTGTCTCCCAACCTTCCAACTTGAGCTGACCCTCTAATGTACTCATTTATAATCCTATCCATCCTCGTCACACCCAATGCAAATCTTAGCATCTTTAACTCTGCCACCTCCAGCTCTGTCTCCTGCTTTCTGGTCAGTGCCACCGTCTCCAACCCATATAACATAGCTGTTCTCACTACCGTCCTGTAGACCTTCCCTTTCACTCTTGCTGATAACCGTCTGTCACAAATCACTCCTGACACTCTTCTCCACCCATTCCACCCTGCCTGCACTCTCTTTTCCACCTCTCTTCCACAATCCCCATTAATCTGTACTGTTGATCCCAAGTATTTAAACTCATCCACCTTCGCCAACACTAACTGCATCCTCACCATTCCACTGACCTCCCTCTCATTTACACACATGTATTCTGTCTTGTTCCTACTGACCTTCATTCCTCTCCTCTCTAGAGCATATCTCCACCTCTCCAGGGTCTCCTCAACCTGCTCCCTACTATCGCTACAGATCACAATGTCATCAGCAAACATCATAGTCCACGGGGACTCCTGTCTAATCTCGTCTGTCAACCTGTCCATCACCATTGCAAATAAGAAAGGGCTCAGAGCCGATCCCTGATGTAATCCCACCTCCACATTGAATGCATCCGTCACTCCTACCGCAGACCTCACCACGGTCACACTTCTATCTTACATATCCTGTACAACTCTTACGTACTTGTCTGCCACTCCCGACTTCCTCATACAATACCACAACTCCTCTCGAGGCACCCTGTCATATGCTTTCTCCAGGTCCACAAAGACACAATGCAACTCCTTCTGGCCTTCTCTAAACTTCTCCATCAACATCCTCAGAGCAAACATTGCATCTGTGGTGCTCTTTCTTGGCATGAAACCATACTGCTGCTCACTAATCATCACCTCACTTCTTAACCTAGCTTCCACTACTCTTTCCCATAACTTCATGCTGTGGCTCATCAATTTTATTCCCCTGTAGTTATTACAGTCCTGCAAATCCCCCTTATTCTTAAATATAAGCACCAGTACACTTCTTCTCCGCTCCTCAGGCATCCTCTCACTTTCCAAGATTCCATTAAACAATCTGGTTAAAAACTCCACTGCCATCTCTCCTAAACACCTCCATGCTTCCACAGGTATGTCATCTGGACCAATGGCCTTTCCATTTTTCATCCTCTTCATGGCTGTCCTTACTTCCTCCTTGCTAATCATTGCACTTCCTGATTCACTATCTCCACATCATCCAACCTCTCTCTCTCTCTCGTTCTCTTCATTCATCAGCCTCTCAAAGTACTCTTTCCATCTGCTCAACACACTCTCCTCGCTTGTGAGTACATTTCCATCTTTATCATTTATCACCTTTACCTGCTGCACATCTTTCCCAGCTCGGTCCCTCTGTCTAACCCACCGGTCCTGTTCTCCCTCCTTAGTGTCCAACCTCTCATACAACTCATCATACGCCTTTTCTTTAGCCTTGCGCCTTTAACCTCTCTCTTTACCTTACGCCTTATCTCCTTGTACTCTTGTCTACTTTCTGCATCTCTCTGACTATCCCACTTCTTCTTTGCCATCCTCTTCCTCTGTATACTCTCCTGTATTTCCTCATTCCACCACCAGGTTTCCTTTTCCTCCTTCCTCTGTCCAGATGTCACACCAAGCACCCTTCTTGCTGTCACCCTTACTACATCTGCTGTAGTTTCCCAGCTGTCTGGTAACTCTTCACTGCCACCCAGTGCCTGTCTCACCTTCTCCCAAAACTCAACCTTGCAGTCTTCTTTTTCAACTTCCACCATTTGATCTTTGGCTTTGCCCTCCTCTCTTCCTCTTCTTCATCTCCAACGTCATCCTACAGACCACCATCCTATGCTGCTTAACTACACTTTCCCCTGTCACCACTTTGCAGAATTCAATCTCCAATAAACTCTTCTGCATAGGATGTAATCTACCTCTGTACATCTTCCTCCACTCTTGTACGTAACCCTATGTTCCTCCCTCTTCTTAAAATATGTATTCACCACAGCCATGTCCATCCTTTTGGCAAAATCCACTATCCTCTGACCTTCTTCATTCCTCTCCTTGACACCATACCTACCCATCACCTCCTCATCTCCACTGTTCCCTTCACCAACATGTCCATTGAAATCTGCCCCAATCTCCACTTTCTGTCTCTTGGGCACACTGTTCATCACTTCATCCAACTCACTCCAAAAATCTTCTTTCTCACCCACTGCACACCCAACTTGCGGTGCATATGCACTAACAACATTCATCATCACACCTCTACTTTCCAGCTTCATAATTACTCTGTCAGACACTCTTTTCACCTCCAAAACACTCTTGACGTACTGTTCCTTCAGGATAACCACTATCCCATTTCTCCTCCCATCCACACCATGATAGAACAATTTGAATTCACCTCCGATCCACCTGGCCTTACTCCCCTTCCATTTAGTCTCTTGCACGCACAATATATCACCCTTCCTTCTCTCCATCATATCTGTTAACTCTCTCCCCTTACCAGTCATACTGCCAACATTCAAAGTTCCTACCCTCAGTTCCACTCTCTCTACATTTCTCCTCTCTTCCTGCTTCCGGACACATCTCCCCACTCTTCTTCTCCTTCTGTATGGACATTAAAAAGGATAAAAAATGCTAGACAGTATTCATAGTCTAAGTTCATTCCTAAAGTCATATCAAATAAACCCTAAATAATTCTTTGTTTTTCAAAGTACTGCCATACTTGGCAATCGTGGGGTTTTTGTTTTGATTTTATGCAAATCTCCGATGTCTGCTGCCATTATTTATAATGCCCTTGTGATGATGTCACACACTGTGTCACTGTCACACCATGTGCATAGCAATGGATGTCACTGTCATCAATAATGATGAGCTATTCATTTTGCAAACATTTTTACGAAACACTAAACTTTGTTTTGCATGTGATTTCTAAACTTCCAAAACACAAAACTCACTAAAGCAAATGTTTGTAGGTTTGGGTTGGAAAGTGCGGGACTTTGCCCCATAAGGGTTTTTCCACAGCCGGAACTGCTGGTCGCTTTCCTCCACTGCCCTCTTGCCTCGCTCAGAACGTCAAGGTGGCTCCACACAATATCACTACAGCGCCTAGCTGACGCACTACTCACTTAGGTGCCAAGGTAACACCAGGTGTAACACCATCTTCCCTTAGTTTCCCCAACTCCATAAGCTGACCGCTGGCAGCCACATACCCAGGCTAAAGGATTATAGCAGCTGGGAAGGGAAGTACTTGCAGGTTATATGTTCTATAGCCCTCTTTTGTAAGCTCTGCCCCATAATAAACTGTGCTGTGCTTTTGCACATGAAGAGAATAAGGATGATATTATAATAAACTGTATGAGCAAATGTGTTTTGCAGAACACAGTTTTTATGCTAAATTTTTGGTGAAGCGGAAGTGAACTTTGGCTGTGGAGAGTCGTCAACAATATGGCAGCATCCATTAGAAACAAAATACAAAATGTCAGTGCCTCTCAGACAAATTGGACATGCAAATACATCACAGAAAACAATAAAAATCGCCATTAGTGCTAGAAATAATACAAAATAAAGGAGGGACAGGTTTGGAAAACTGAAGCTCCATGCGTTTCTAACATTTGAAATTTGAATTAATTTGACTCTTCTCTTAAATATTTCTCTTCAGCAATATTTTTAACCAGCTGATGAAGCAAATATACAGTGGGTACGGAAAGTATTCCGATCCCCTTCAATTTTTCAGTCTTTGTTATATTGCAGCCATTTGCTAAAATCATTTAAATTTTTTTTCCCTCATTAATGTACACACAGCACCCCATATTGACAGACAAAAAAAAATTATTTTTGAAATTGTTGCAGATTTATTAAAAAAGAAAACCTGAAATATCACCTGGTCCTAAGTATTCAGACCCTTTGCTCAGTATTTAGTAGAAGCCCCCTTTTGAGCTAATACAGCCATGAGTCTTCTTGGGAAAGATGCAACAAGCTTTTCACACCTGGATTTGGGGATCCTCTGCCATTCCTCCTTGCAGATCCTCTCCAGTTCTGTCAGGTTGGATGGTAAACGTTGGTGGACAGCCATTTTTAGGTCTCTCCAGAGATGCTCAATTGGGTTTAAGTCAGGGCTCTGGCTGGGCCATTCAAGAACAGTCACAGAGTTGTTGTGAAGCCACTCCTTCATTATTTTAGCCGTGTGCTTAGGGTCATTGTCTTGTTGGAAGGTAAATCTTCGGTCCTTAGCACTCTGGAGAAGGTTTTTGTCCAGGATATCCCTGTACTTGGCCGCATTCATCTTTCCCTCGATTGCAACCAGCCGTCCTGTCCCTGCAGCTGAAAAACACCCCCACAGCATGATGCTGCCACCGCCATGCTTCACTGTGGGGACTCAGTGTGTGGAGATTGAGCATCTCTGGAGAGACCTAAAAATGGCTGTCCACCAACATTTACCATCCAAACTGACAGAACTAGAGAGGATCTGCAAGGAGGAATGGCAGAGGATCCCCAAATCCAGGTGTGAAAAACTTGTTACATCTTTCCCAAGAAGACTAATGGCTGTATAATGGCGCTTTTCCACTGCATAGTACGGCACGACACGGTTCAGTTCAGCTCACTTTTGGGGGGTTTTCCACTGGGAACAGTACCTGGTCCTTTTTTTAGTACCACCTCAGCCGAGGTTCCAAGTGCGCCGAACCGTTACCAAAACGTGACGTGTAAACTCTGCTGGTCACTGATTGGCTGGAGAAAATCGTCATTACTGCGTCACTGGCTATTCTTTTCTTTAAAGGTACACACACACGGAAGTTTGTGTCCCGTCTCTTCATCGCTGGATGCAGTTTGTTGCATAAGTGGATGAATGTTTCTTCAGACATTCGAAAGTCCTCCAGCCACTGAGCGTTTGTAAAACCGGGAACAATCACATCCCACCACTCTGAAGCACGGTTAAATGTCTAAACAGATGGTCTGTTGCGGCGACTTTTTTGCAAAATGTGAAAGATCTGTAATATACAGAATCAGCATTTTAATGTTACACTGGCAGTTAAGTTCATTTTATGCTTTGCAACAGTGATAAAAGTTAGCTAGTGATGTGCTTTTTTTTAGATGCTTACCCTTGTGCGTCGTCGAGCTAAAGTGTTGTCGTTGTCTGCGTGTTGTTGTAAAAGTTCCACAGTGTCACGGCAGTAGAGGCGGCGCAACTATAACGACACGTGAATAATCCCGCCCACTCTAAAGCGGAACTAAACTGCAGTCGAAACGCAAACTGAGCCGAACTGAGCCGAACCAAGGTGAGCTGTACTGAACCGTGCTGTGCCGTACTATGCAGTGGAAAAGCGCCTTTAGCTCAAAAGGGTGCTTCTACTAAATACTGAGCAAAGGGTCTGAATACTTAGGACCAGGTGATATTTCAGTTTTTCTTTTTTAATAAATCTGCAACAATTTCAAAAATTCTTTTTTTTGTCTGTCAATATGGGGTGCTGTGTGTACATTAATGAGGGAAAAAATTAATTTAAATGATTTTAGCAAATGGCTGCAATATAACAAAGAGTGAAAAATTGAAGGGGGTCTGAATACTTTCCGTACCCACTGTAAAACCGTACAACAACTTAACAAAGTGGTTCACTGACAAACCAGACTTTAAAAGCAAGTTGTTACAAAAACAGCTAAATGTAAATATCCTGAATTTCCTTGGAATTCACTAATCCAACATTACATATATAATAATGTTTGAATTTTTATACTTAGTACAGATTTTAAGCAGTATGTTTCAATTAATGAACAGAGAAAATCAGAATACAGGTAGTCCCAAAGGTACAGACATCCGACCTACGACTTACGAACGGGGCCGCAGCTGCGACCATGCGCCTCAGTAATTGCCGCTCCGTCATCTTTGGCCTGGGGATGATGCAAGTGGTGGCTAGACGGAGGCTGGAGGGGGGTGATTTCGCTGCTTGCGTAGTGTAGTGTCGTGTCCCTTGGGTGGCTCCCAGCAGCAAGCGTTGACCCATGGTCCATAGTCTCCAGGGCCACAGCTATCGTTCGTGTGCAGGACCGAGGCTTGATGGGGCGGTTCGCTGCCCGCCCACCACGCTGCTGCAGCTACTGCTCCTGACTGGACATAGGCTGGATGGAGCAGAGGGGGGGTGTTTCACTGCCCGCCCACCACACACGGCTGCTTCATTTGGTCTCAGTGGGCGGCTGGTAATGCTGAAAGCGGTGACCTGGTTGTGGCTGAACGGAGACTATTGAGGGTGAATGGGGCAGCGGGAGGTAGCATTGTAGTGTGCCTCGGGTGGCTGCCTGTTGAATGGGGGCGGTGGTGGGCAATTCACTACCCACCTTTGGGCGTGCCGTGTTCGTTCTCGGTAGGCAGACGCTACAGGCAGCATACTGTAGTGGAATTGACTGTGAGGTGGGCTGTTGATAAACCGCCTCTCGCCGCCCCCATTCATTGTCAATAGCAGGCCTGCTTGCACTGTTACGCACATAGCAGGAAGTCGTCTCTTGTCAGTACATCAGACGTGTTGACAACGGCTGCCTTCCTGCTGTGATAGCGCGTACAGTGCTGTGCAGAAGAGCTCATCTTAACCTTCAATCTTCACCCTTCAAGAATGTCTCTGAAACACAAATCTGATGCAAGTGCTGGTGATACAGTAAAGACGAGAAAAACCATCACCATTGAAAATAAAGTAGAAATAATAAAAAGGTCAGAGAGGGGTGAAACTCCATCATTCGTTGGCAGAGCACTTGGTTACAGTCGGTCAACAATAGCATTTATTAAAATAATGGACCTGTTCCGACTTACATACAAATTCAACTTAAGTACAAACCTACAGTCCCTATCTTGTACGTAACCCGGGGACTGTCTGTACATTTATTTACTTAGATAAATCTGGCAGCTTATGACGATACCATTCTTTATGAACCCTACGCTGAAATCCCCCAAAGATTATAAACCCCGTCAATTGTTGTTACACTGGGGGATCCCCACTTCTTCCACACATTAAATTTTAAGCCCTTATTGTATTTTGGTATTTATGAATGCCAGTACTTCTTTACCTAAATGACAGTTGGGTAACTACTTGATAGATATAAAAGGATTTTAAAACTGTCACTACTTTTTGTGTTTGTTCATTTTATATTGCATCACAGAAAAGAGCACATCATTGTTCCATTCAGTAATGGAGATACTTTAATAAAATGCTATCAAATGGGATTTCTGCTTTTGTCGTGGTATCAAAAGGTACCAAGTATTGTCAATGTTCACTGGTACCAGTATCAAATACACAAATTCATTCAGGACTCTGCAGTTATCACTTAATGACTACTTTAAGTCCGCTAAGCTTCCAGCACAGCATTTCGATTACATCATTAGTATCTCAGGTCTCCAAGGGATCCATCTTGCTGAATTAATCCCAAAGAGAGCTTGTCCACAGCTAACTGCACACACACTGGCATCTGTGAGTTTACATGTCTTAGCACGAACAACAGCTAGAGATGTTATCAGCCATCGTGGGATAGCTGTTTGAACAGTGTTTGCGGCAGCAGGGCAAACTAAATAAAGCTGTCAGGAAGCCCCCTTGTAACTGAAAATGGACGGCAGAAACCAAGTATTCATTTGCAGGAGGACTGAAGTGTTTAATTGTGTGATAATAGTTACAATAGGGCAGCATGGTGGCACAGTGGTAGCACTGCTGCCTCGCAGTTAGGAGACCTGGGTTCGCTTCCCGGGTCCTCCCTGTGTGGAGTTTGCATGTTCTCCCCGTGTCTGCGTGGGTTTTCTCCAGGTACTCCGGTTTCTTCCCACAGTCCAAAGACATGCATGTTAGGTGCATTGGCGATCCTAAATTTTCCCTAGTGTTTTGTGTGTGTGCCCTGCAGTGGGCTGGCGCCCTGCCCGGGGTTTGTTCCTGCCTTGTGCCCTGTGTTGGCAGGGATTGGCTCCAGCAGACCCCCCGTGACCCTGTAGTTAGGATATAGCGGGTTGGATAACGGATGGATGGATAGTTACAGTTCTTCACAAATAGAGGCAGCAAGACAGATTCTACTTGTAGTGACTGGGAAGCATATGAATATGATGATGGCGCTAAACCGTAAACTAGGATGGCACTTGTGAGTTTGCATGGTGTGACAGGAGTGTTGAGCAGTGCTGCTCACTGGCAGCTCTGGCAGATGCAGATGATCCCTCACAGTATTTCAGCCTGCGTAGTACAGCACAAGTTTTAAGAAAACCAACAGACATGCTTAGCGACTGATCGAGCACGGCACTCTGAAATGCAATTCCAGGTTGTGCATGCGGTCTGATGACACTTGTGATGGGCTACTGTTTGCTTTTTGTGTTTACAAGACATAATTCAGAAGCATCGAGTCATATCATATGATATATAATTACTGAGTTGTCAGTTTTTTCCATTGAACAAAAGGTAAAGTTTCCTGTTAAACTGACAAAAGGGTCCAGTGTGTGCTAACTGCTGATATATTATTATTTTTTCCTCAGCTTTACCTTCAAAACTGAAAATGCCCAATTTTCTTAAAATAATTTGGCACTAGAATAATAGAATTGTGTGGCTTTTCAAATCAACTGGTGGCCCCAAAGACCCCATACAATAAGTACATCACAAACATATCCTCTTTAATAAAACCCCTGTGTGTGTCCAGGTGTCCGTGTGTGTGTGTGTGTGTGTCTTCTGGTGAAGTGTGCATGCGTGGGGCTGTGCCACACATCGCACCGTGCCCGTCCATGCGCATGGCACCGTGGACGCGCACACACACGAAGCTGGGCACACAGTGATTGGCCTAGCCGCTGCCGCGCATGATAAGCAAATAAAAGACATCATTGCTGGGGAAAGTGCTGGTTGGGTAGTTGCGACCGCGCACATAAAATCTGTTGCTGGGCAGACGCCACACATACAATAATCAGCTCCACGCCAGGACAGATTAAAATACTTGCTGGGGAACTGCACAGTACTTGCTGGGGAGACGACACAGGAACGATTATCAACTGCACGCCACACATTACATCAGTTGCTGGGGACACACTGCTAATTGCCCACTGTTGTGACAGAAAATTAAAGTCATATTACGGACATCAAAGCCAGTATTACTGTCAGAGAAAATTAAAGACACACAATACACTGACGCATATTACAGCCACATACAAGCCAGTATTACTGTAAGAGAAAATATTACGGACATATCTACTAACAACATGCCACTCAAAAAAAAAAACGACACGTTGTAACGGCCGACCCCTTTACCCAGCCGGCAGCTACACCTCCAAGACCTGTGGCCTGGATAATTTACTGGATTTACCTATCAAGCCGTACTTCTAACCAATTAAACTTTTCCCCACAATCGACGGTGTAAATGTAAATACACAAAAGCAGGATGTAAAATTAAACGGATTAAATGTATTAAATGAAACAAGGCATGCAAAAACAGAAAACAGATAAAAATATAAATATCCCTCCACCCCAGCAACAACAAGACACCACCAAATATAAATACAACAAAAACCCTCCCTTGCCCTTGTAACATATAACACACAACACGAACAACAAAATAACTGTGGCAAACTGAATGATAGTGAACTTGAGTCCGATTATAAAAAATGTCCTGAATACGGATGACTGAACTAACGGTGAATGCGGTGTTTGATTTTCCCGGCGATTGGAGCAACCTCACTGTGATTCCTCGGCGTAAGGTGGATGGTGAATCGACCCCAGGGTCTCAGCAGATGGAGGTTGAAAGACAGTCCGGCAAAATGAAAAGCAAACTGGTGAAAAGGCGCGATGTGAAAAAACAGCAAGCAAGTTGAAACGTGGTTGTAACAAATCTCCTGGAAGAACGGTCAGCTGAACAAGTAAACATCAACAAAAGAAAGGCTGAGAGACAAAGAAAAATACGAGCAAATAGATCGACTGAAAAAAAAAAGAAAATGAGCGTCAGAATATTCCCCATATTGATTTGGCTCCATCCTCTACTAATTTACCCTTTACCTTAAGAAGGTGACAATTTCCAGTTACATTAGCCTTTGCCATAACAATTAATAAAGCTCAAGAGCAAACCTTACAAAAAGTTGGCATTTACTTGCCAGAACCAGTATTCAGCCACGGTCAGTTATATGTTGCATTATCAAGAGTTAGAAGTTTTCCAGAAATTGTTGTCAAGGTTGTATTTGGTCCTGAACAAGGCAAACTGTTGCCAAACTCGGACAGAATATTTACAGGAAATGTTATCTATAATGAAATTTTATAGAAAAATTTCATGAGGTAAAAAAATAGAACATTTTCCCTAAATATCTTCTTCAGATATTGTGTCTTACAGATTGTTACAAAGTTTTACACTAAGGCAATATTAATTATACTTACTGTATTGTCATATTTTATTTTTATTATTATTTTACTTTAGGCTTCTTGCAAAAATATTATTGACAAAAAAAAATGAAGACAAGAAACAGAATGAGGTCAAGGTCCCTTGCCATTTAATATAGACTGTTCCTACTAATGTTTATGCACTACTGTTCTAGCGCCCGTCAATGTCTAGTCAGGCCAATAACGTTTCAGACTCATCTCGAAAATGGAAATAAAAGGAAGTCAAAATATACGCTGGGGTCGTAACCAGGAATTCAGCTGAAGGTACGAGCAGATATATCTGCAAACTCTGAAAGAAAATGCCTGAAAAATTCACTCTTTTGACCACTCAGCATTAAGGTCGTGACTCATGTGACTATGGCCATAACAACTGACAACAAATTCAAAAAGTAGCGTGAAAACAAACAGTACATTTGCAGGATATAAAATTAATTTCAAAACATTAAAACTAACTATTGAAAAATGCTCCTAGGAGTCTATAAAAATAAGAATGAAGCCACCTCACAGCAGTACGTTTAGTTTCTAGCAGATCTTCTTCTTCTTCTAGTCACAGCTTTATGCCATGAAAACACCATGTGCTACTCCCTGGACTCGTTCTCTGATGAGAGTTAATAAGCACATTAGGAGGTTGAGGATTTTTTTTGTTTGGCTGCTATCGTTCAGATTACTCAACTTAAGAATGTGTGCCCCTTGCTTCTGTGAAATCAGAATCAAGACAAAGATGAGAACAAAGACAGAAATGTGTTTCATGGTGATCCTTTTGTTATGATTCAGTCACACAACTTTCAAAAAGGCCTAACCACTCAAAAGAGGCCTAAGGCTTACAATTTCAGAAAGGGTGACCAGCTAAAACTCCTGGTGCAGATGAACACAACTATTCATTAGTTAATTAAGGAAATCACCAACAGAAGAAAACAAATAAAAACGATTGAACTCAAAATGCATAATTAACCAAAAAGAAATCCCAAATAACAAAAACCTTTCAAAAGGAGATAATGAATCTGTAATTACTAAATTAACAAAGCAAAAGGTAAATTATAAACTCAAATTGACTTAAGCAATCGCAAAAGCCAAAAGTCCAAAACCACCGCAACAATCAAAAATGGTCAAAAGATCAACAAAACACACAAAATGAACAGGAGAAGGTGGGGAGCACAAAAACGTAACAAACGCAAGAGGTAGCTACAGTAACTAAAGCCTCTGCTGGGAATTAATGCAAACCAAATGAAATACAGAGAGATCCTCAAGTCCCACCTAAAGACCCAGATTACACAGTAGGGAGGAGACGGATTGGGGACGCCTAAAAATAATACGATAAACGTAAGCTAAGGGGACGAGGAAAATGACAAAATGTATTAAAAAATGAAGAACAAATACTCAACAGACAGAATCCTTTATCTTCTGTAAATAAGAAACTGGCCCATTATTTATAATGAACTTCAAACACAAAATTAACTAAACATAAGAAGAACAGACACATGTAGCAGTGCTACCATTAGTTAGAACTGCATCTCCCAGCAGTCCTTGCAGGGGCTGTTGGGGGTCAAAGGTGACCAGAGGGGTTTAAAAGGAGGGCAGGGGTCGAAGATGAAAAAAAAAAGTTTGTTTTGTTTGTTTGGTGCTTGTATTTATCTGTTGAATTGCCTGCCGTTTTTCTGCCATACATCTTCGTGTCCTGGATTGTATTGTTTGTTGGGGTCTGGAATCATTTGTCTACCGGTCTACTGTTTACTGAGGACGGTGTCTGGATTCATTGGCTTACCCGGAAGAAGCAGCGCTCCTGAACCATTCATCTGTCATCATACTTCAACAATTACCGGTAGGATTGTGTTTTTCCATTTCCCTCTCTTCATGCAAATCGCTGGACTTAACTTCACCGCTGCTCATTTCATCCATTACTGCGTGTTTGTCGTGTTTATCTGTTAAATGTAATATCGCCGAAGGGATCAGGGGTGGTATTATTGTTTCCGTTTCGTTAATTTAATTTCATTATACTTTTTTATCGTTTAAATTCCCAGCGTGTTTTTCTTTGTTGTCTCTGTAGTGTGTGTGTGTCGTGCCAAGGCTGGGGTTGTCCCTGGTAATCCTCGAGTAAAATAAATAAATCACCGTCACTCACGACGGTGTGAATCTTAGCGGCTTCTGACCGCTACACACAGAAATATCAAACTTCACACAACAACAGAATTTATAATTAAAAAAGACACAGACTTGTCACTTCTTGTGAGGAAAACGTCATTTGACAAATCCATGACACACAGTAATCAGAATAAAATAAGTGAGAGGCCAAAAAAAGTGAAAGTAAACAACAAAAATGATTTTTTTTGCGAGATCCACACAAGTTATTATATACAAGAAGAAATAATTTACATTTTTTAAACATTAGCTGCAAAACCTGTTATGATCTGTTAATATTTAAACTTTTATTGTGCTCGATTGTTCACGATTATTATATACCTGATAGCCGAAGTACCTGGCACTGGCAGTGTGAATAAATAGGACAAAACTGGAAAACAGGAAAAAAAATTCAACATGGCTAAACACAACCCATAATGAGCCAAAAAGGTGTACTGTTAGACTGAAGCTGCAATCCACTCAGTCCATGAAACTGTTATCCAGATTAGTTAAGAAGAAAATGGCGTATGCATCTGTGGTCTTTACGGTCACGACTTGGCCGGTAGAAAACTTTGTGCATGCTGAAGACGACGTCCCACATCAGCTGAAGCAGGAACTGTAGTGTCCACATTGGTGCTGGGTTTTGGGTTGCCCCCTCTTGTTATAGCCCATCATCTCCCCAATATGACATATAGCCTACTGTATATTTTAAGTTGGACCAATGGCAAGGCAGATGCAAAATTTCATGAAAATCGGTTCAGACATTTTTGTGTGATTAGCGAACAAACCATCAGAAATCTACATTTTCATAGATTATGCGATTTTTGAAATCTAGTTTTGTATTTGTTACCTCCTGACAAAGCTGAGTATTTGCTGACATTCTATTGTGATGCCTTTTTTTTTTTTGTCACGTGCCCCGCCATTCTGAGAACATTGTGAACTGTGAATTCCCAGGATCCATTCGTTAGTGGCGTCAAATTAGCAATGGTATATAAAGGTCATTCCTTTCAGTTCCGAGGTATCTGAACTTGTTAGATAGCAAATAAACTTAACTTTCATTTTGAATTCCTGGTCACAAATCCTTGCTCTTGTTATCTGTGTCTGAAATTTTGATATCGTTTTGGACTTTGATAAAAGATCTCTCTAACTCCCAGTTTTGATCTCAGCCCTTTGATTATCACATCTTCTGGTCAGTTCTATTTTAAGTCCTCTGTTTCTCTTTTGGTAGAACAAAACCTAAACAATGCAGAGACATAAGCAGACCTTCATAAAGGTCAAGAATGCCTGAAATACTTCAAACAAAACCAAAAATAGAGTCCACTACATTACGGGTCAACATCTGCGCCACCACCACCTACTCAAAGCTTCATGATGCTCCAACAATGATGGATGGACTAAAAGGCAGAAGTCTACATGACCATCATCATCAAGTCCTTCCGTGAAAGCCCTAAATCCAAAGAGGACTGTTTCATTTATGTTAGGTAGAATGCCCAGAGGGGACTGGGTGGTCTCATGATCTGGAATCCCTACAGATTTTATTTTTTTCTCCAGCCGTCTGGAGTTTTTGTTTTTCTGTCCACCCTGGCCATTGGACCTTACTCTTATTCTATGTTAATTAATGTTGACTTATTTTATTTTCTTACTGTGTCTTTTATTTTTCTATTCTTCAGTATGTAAAGCACTTTGAGCTACTTTTTGTACGAAAATGTGCTATATAAATAAATGTTGTTGTTGTCTTTGCCCAAACTCTAACCCTAATGCATCTATTGATGACGTCTTCATTCCACTCACGGAAGGCAATTTCAGTGAGCAGCCAACATCAGCTTGATAACTTCACTTAGTGAATCGGATCTTTTCATAAAACCATTTAAAATTCATCTTCACCTTTGTAAAACCAAGAATATTACAGATATGTAACTCAGTGATATGTGCGGTTACATAAATCATTAAGATTCATTTATTAATCAGTAGTTTTTATTAGGTCCTCACAACAAACTCTGAAAGCGTATAATCAATGTTTTACTGAGATTTAGGAAATCCATAAAGGAGTTGTGGAAAAAGAGCTTCAAGTCAAAGCATTCCATGGATACTGCTGCCCAGTGATGAAGTGAATGGGAAAGCAAGAACAAGACAAGGTTTAAATTGGATTTTGGCAAAGTAAATCTACTGAAGCCATATCCACCAGGAGCCTGAGGACAATCTGTTCTAATTTACAAAATGGGTCACCTTGTGCTGACCGCCACCTCAGTAAGCCATGAATGCCATTTGCCAGGTGTATGAATGTAAAGAAGGTCTCCAAGGCAGGAAGACCAGGCAGAGTGCCAATCTATCGCTGGGCCACATCATACAAAGGGAGAGAATGACAGCCGTGAAGAAGACAGATAGATAATGAAATGAACACAGGCCACGGTAGTGGAACGGGGAGAAGTGGTGGGATTTTAAACATGAATTAAATATTAAAGCCTCTGAGAGTGACTATCTTCCTAATTTAAATTAAATTAATATAATGTATGCAATATCACTCTGTCTGCTTTAAAATAAGCAGACTAACAAAATAGCAAACTTCAAGAATAACAATCTTATTTTTTGGAAAAACTTTCTTGTATTATAAAGGTCACGTGAGTATACAGTTTACACAGTACATTAGTACATGAGCTGAGATACTCCGCTTTACTCAGGTAAGACAGCGGAAAGTTGGAAATGTATAAAATAATTACATATTATATACTGCCAAACTTTATTCCCCTCAGACTTGTAGCAAGGTGCCAAACTACTGTTAGTATTAAAGAAGCTTCTTTATATACTATATCCTTAATATTTTTCCCTTTAGTGCAAAGATATGGAAATGTTTTTGATTTCCAAGATGTGATCATCAAATATAAAGATATGTATGCAGCACAAACACGACAGAGCAAGTGTGCCAGATAGGCTTTGAAGGTGGTGTAATGCTTGTGACCCCAAACTCCAATGAACAATGCCAATATGGCAAGACGCCATGATAAAAACAGTCAGGGAAATGCCTCATTTAACCAAAGAATAAATCTCTTTGCTGTTCAGTTCTAATTCTAATTCTTACCAAGACTTCCAAATCAAAAGCAGACAAAAAACTGTAAGTTAATGCAATGTACATTTACCAAAGGCAAATATATGAAACCCATTAGCCACACCCACCTCTCCGCCCCCTAGCTACACCCACTTTAAAGGACTTATCCAGGCTCAAGACGTCATCTTCATTATGACCTCAAGTGGTGAGCTCCTGACTTGGCATTCTGCCTTTGGCAGTACTGCCAGTGCCTCAGTGTACCGAATTAAGTGGGACTTCTCCCACTTGCGACCCCAAGGCTTTCTGAATCTCTCTTGTACTTATGTTCTTACGATACTTGATTTGTGCTCACTTTAATAATAATACATTTTATTTATATAGTGCCTTTCCCATGCTCAGGGCGCTTAATCTCTTACATGTATTTCTCTTCTGGTTCGTCCTGCTTCCACTTCAAAACCGGTCCCCCCCACACGCAGCCCACACGCCATTTCTCGATTCCTATTCATCCTCTTCCAAACCCTTCCCCACGCTGCCTGCGGCCTCCCATACACCCCACCCCCCATTGGTGTCACGTCACCACCCGATATCTAGCCTGACTGCGTGACATTTCACTTCGGCCATGTGTGCGCCTGGGAGTCTTTTCCGTAGCCTGCTACAGGAAGGTATTCTCTCGACCATTGGCATTGGTTTCGCTCCTTGCTATTTTCGTTATACTGCGACGGTTGTTTCCTAAGCCTTTATTATAAAATGAACGACAGTATCTTCTCTGTCGACGGGTTTTTGCACAACGTCATCTCTATTCCGGGATCCAGCAACTGCCTGTTCCTATCAGTGGGTTATTTCTTGACACAAACGGTTGACGAAGGCAATGCACTCTCACTACGACATAGAGCAGTAGATTTTGTTGCATCGCATTGGGACAGATTTGGAGACGTTCTTCCTGTTGTTCATTCCAACGCAAGTTCAGTTATCAGAACAAGTCAGGAATGCTATCAATACATGGCAACATCTGGAGTTTATGGTGGTGAAGCTGAAATTCAAGCTCTTTGCGTCACAAACGACAATTCTCTACATATTAACAACAAAGTTCTTGATCTTTTGCAGGGTGAAAAACTGACCTTCAAGAGTGTAGATACAGTGGTCAGTGACGATCCTAATGATCAACTAACGTACCCACAGGAGTTTTTATACACCCTTACACCAACTGGCATGCCTCCCCATATCCTTCATCTCAAGGCGGGAGTCGTAGTTATGCTCCTCCGAAATATTATGCCATCAAAAGGTCTTTGCAATGCAACAAGACTCATTGTTACCCGAATACATACAAATATTACTGAGTGCAAACTGATCGCTATCCAAAATTCTGAAACAATCTTCATTCCCAGAATCTCTCTACTTCCTTTCGACACCAATCTCCCTTGGAAATTTAAACGCACACAATTCCCACTCAGACTAGCCTTCTCCGTGACTATCAACAAGTCCCAAGGGCAAACATTTGCACAGATTTGCGTTAATCTACAACAACCAGTCTTCAGCCACGGTCAGTTGTACGTGGGTTTTTCTAGGGTTTGATCTTTCGACTCATTATCTGTCGTCTCCAGCAAAACACCTATTCAAATCTGCGTCTTTAAAGAAGCATTTCTTTCTTCTTGATTTCTGAATTCCTTTCTCACCATTTTCCGTTCCTATTCTTACACTGCCATATGCTACGTCGGGCGTCGGCTACTAGTTAATATTAACATTAATATTTCAAGAGATGTCTGTTTTATGCCAGCTCCTTGTATACTGAAATGGTAGCAGGAATGCCTTTGGGTAGCACTGGGAACCAAAAATGTGAGGAAGACAAGAAAATCTAGAAGACCATGTGGCTTTGTAATCATAAGCATGTGTCCTGGTACAGCAGACATCAAGCAGCTGCCAAACAGTGGGCTTTGCAGAAGAGCAGACACGTAATACATTTTTATATTAGTTCCCGGAAAAAAGGATTTCACCTTTATTACCCAACTGTTCCCAACAAAGCTAATAATTCTTCATTCTTTCCCATATTTTTCTTCAACAAAGCAAGTTTTTAAAAGCCATTTATGCTCTCACTGTGCTTTGTAATCTGCCTGTTTATAAAGCTGATATTTGAGACTGATTCAATTCAATGTGCTGTGGTAAGAATGGCAGGGAGCAAGTGTCTGACCACTCGGAAACTTGACACCAGGGCCTACAGCTGTCAAAAAACATTGTGTTCCCATATTGCTGGAATTCTGCAACACTTTGGGCTGTACTAATTCAAAAGCTGCAATGCCTGAACAATCTGAACACACTGTGTTCCATCGTCTTCTTTGACTTTCTGGACTGTGAAGATGATCATCGAGACCGATGAAGTGCACAATTCCTCGCACGCAGGCTGTGTTGGCGCTAGTCACAGTAGGATTCAGGCATTATTATTGGTAAAATAGTAAGGACACCCTAAAGAGTGACTGCAGTGTGGCAGCTGACAAGAGATGGCTATGGCAGTGGCACCACCCGATTGACATGGGGCAGAGGTAAATGGTGCAGACAGCCTGAATTTGATTAGATTTAGATATTCTTTATTAATACTCATGAAGAAAATAAAATGCATACTGCAGTAAGACAAAAAAAAAATAAAATGCACAGATATTGACTCAAAGAACAAGCGAAGACAATAGAATAAAAACATATAGTATACTTAAATATTAGCTAAAATAAGTATAGTAAATTAAAGTTTGTACTCTTTACCTATGGGCTCTGGCCAGAGTGAACAAAGGGACATTGAGAGAAAGCATTGCACTGCCTAATGGCAGCAGGCAGAAGAAGTCCCCAGTGGTGCTACTTATTGCATCATGGGGGAATGAGGCTGTGGCTAAACATATCCCAAGAAAAAGCAAAATTGTTCATGATTGCTTCCAATTTGTCACCATCTTCTTCTCCACAGCAGCCTCAAGTGTCCAGAGTCAGTCCTAGGATGGAGCAAGCTTTACTGATAAGTTGGTTCCAATGTTTCAGACACTACCAGGAAAAACGCTGGGAGGATTGACCAGAGGGGGCAGCATCGTGTGGCCACTAGAGAGCTCAGAGTACAACCATGAAAGACCCCTGGAGCCACTAGAGGACATTCTAGCATGATATGCTTATACTAAGCTGTCCGTAAATCTGGTATCGGCCTAAATGAGGAGAATGAGGTGAATCCTGAAGTGGGATAAGCTTGTGCTGCTTTAGTGTGGGTGAGCTACTCCGCCATGTAGACAAAATGTTAAGACCTGTGTAAAAGAGGTCCAGAGGAGCAGCAGGGCTTCGGGCTCCTTTCTGATAATTTGTACTTTGTGTTCCCCATTCCTCCATTTTATTTATTACTTGCCTCCCATGTGTTGTTGTGGGAGCTGAGGAGTGCCATAATGGAAGGTCCCCATGTGGCTAAACATCGAGTGGTATAAATCAATAAGAGCAATGCATTCCTACTCGAGGAATTTCATCTTGTAGTGTCACTCGGTTAAGTGAGGTGCCATAGTTTTCTTAGCCTGACAAAATAATTACAACATGGCAAAGGCTAAAAAAGGGACAAATGTGAACATAAAAAGAGCATGGAAGCGTTAAGATTCTGTTTTTTTTTTTCTTAATATTTTGTACATTTATTTTATATTCTTTGTGTCTTTTAGAGGGTTTTGAATTTGGAGAATTAATATTTAATGTTTGTTTTGTTAACATATTATCACAGTGTCATTTTGTTTTCGGGTAATGAATCTCGGAACGCTCCATTTTGCGTAACTTGTGGCCTTATTTATAATTTTGTGGGGGGGGGGTTCACTATAAAGTAAAGTAAATAACAAACTGCTATCCCCAAATAAACAAAAGCATGGATCGACACAGAGCCCCTGAGGAAGACCCCTCCATGTGTAGTGATAGTTTGTCAGTCCAGATTTTGACACAGGCTGGCGCCGTGCCCGGGGTTTCTTTCCTGCCTTGCGCCCTGTGTTGGCTGGGATTGGCTCCAGCAGACCCCTGTGACCCTGTAGTTAGGATATAGCGGGTTGGATAATGGATGGATGGATTTTAACACAGTTAGAGCTGAGCTTTGACTCGACTTGCCTTCGTCACGTTTACCATTTTAATGGCATCCTTTGACGATGTTTCAGTATTGTAGGTCATCTAGACATGTTTTGCAGTGCAGGAGAAGGCAGAATGGCTCTTGACATGGGCTGCTCCTCAGTGAGCTCTCAAATGGCTCTCTGTGATGGTGACCTCCAGTCCATTAATCCAATGCTCAGTCTAAGATATGGCCACACAGATGGTGACAATTTACTAAAACAATTCCAGTTTAACCAAAGAAAAAATGTTCATCATATTTCACAATCCTGTCAAATGCCCTCTAGATCTAACTTCATCTCAAAGCCTAATTACTGAGAAACACACATACTTAAGAAAATTAATAATTGGGCTCATTATTTCTTTTTAATTACCCAGGACATGAGCACACACGGATAACTTCATGATGTAATTAATCGGAAGTCCCCTAACTGGGCACATTCACTTCTGTTTAGATTCACTATGATGTTTTTATATAAATGTCAGCTCTCTGCCTCTACTACATAGGACAACGAAGTATCCAAATTAAATTTATATTAAAAACACCTCTTAGTGAAGAGATCTTCAATTCAATTAAACATATTTTTTCTATTTGCTATTAATTTGAGTATAGAAAACACAGGCTATGAACCCTGAAATACTGAACCAGTTTAGGCAATTCTGAGAATGTTGCACATGTTGTAATGTGTGAGTACAATAATGTAAAAAGAAATCTAGAATGGTCGCATCAAAAAAGCAAGCAAGCAAGGCTACAAAATCAAAAAATACCTGTGAATTTGTGCAACAAAATTCTACTTAATGGAAAATACATCAATAGGATATGATAGAAAAGAAAAGATTGGCCTCCATTCTGATATTTTTGAGCACTGCCAACATTCAGAGTTTTTCTGCCAAAGATGATCTTCTTGAATGTTTATGTGTTAAGTGCCATAGGGTTTGAGAGCCAGAGATAAAGTGGAGGGGTTTCAAGAAAAACTAAAAAAACAGTTGTTTGCCTGGCATGGCTCCTAAACCGAACCATGGTTCCAAATTATAGCACGACTTCAACTTGTGCAAATTCAGCTTCATGCAAACTGGCAGCGGCTCATAAAGGACACAAAAACAATAAGGGTCTCTCGTACTCTTCCACTTTTTGGGTATTCTCAACCATGGCAGGGCAAGAAAAATCTTGTCATGTTTCACTCACTCTGGCATCCAGTGGTATAAGGCCTCGTTTATACTTCACGCTCAAAACGCGTACGCACCTGCATCATGGCTGCCACGTGTTCCCAGCGTTCATTTGACACATCCTCTGAGCAGGTCCTCAGAAATTAACGTGACGCATGCACGAGCTACAGTAACAGCAAAAAGTCAGAGGGCGCAGTGTGCTAAAAGTCGGAATGTGACGTCAGAGTCTCTGGTTACTATCTACATGTGACTAAAAGCCTCTATGGAGATCCTACAGGATTGATGTGTGCGCTTCGATGATTGATGAATGGTTCGATGTGGTGAAGCAAAATGCCGACATACATATGCTTTTGTGGTGCTTTTATATTCAAGCGTTGCATATTCCCGATCGTAATGACACGATGCATTTTAAAAGTCTCACATACCGTCTTCTGTGCCGGCTTTATTTTTTTTTTTTTTTGTAACTTCACAACAGCAACATAATGTACAGCTCTGTATTTGAGCCACAGAGAAAAAAAATTAAGGACATAGTGAAAATGTGTATTTTGTGATTAAAGTGGAAATTTCTGCTTTAATCTCAAAATGTCCACTTTAACCTCGTAGTTTACTTTATCATTAAAGCAGACCATCGTAAACGTCATCCCAGTTTTTAATCGCTACAAGCTTTTTGGACCTGACAGCAGTGGCAAGCAGCAATAGATCACCACACAGAACACATTAAATGTATGATATTCCAGCTCTCTAGAATCTTTAGATTTATACTTGATGTCATTTTCATGATGAAATGCATTAAAGTGTGTATGTTACATTTTATAGATCAATCGTTAATTTCGTTTAAATAATAAATACTGGTAATAATTACACACATGGGGGTGACACATTGGCAGAGCAGTAGCACTGCTGTCTCGCAGGGTGTCATGTCGCTGGGATTCCCTGCTTGTATTCCACACTGTACTCCGGTTTCCTTCCAAAGATATGCAGA
Organism: Polypterus senegalus; assembly: GCF_016835505.1. Lineage (NCBI taxonomy): Eukaryota > Metazoa > Chordata > Cladistia > Polypteriformes > Polypteridae > Polypterus > Polypterus senegalus. Next base: position 84,367,817 of record NC_053169.1, on the reverse strand, counting down.
TTTGGGGATTTGGTGCCGCTAAAATGACGCTAGTGTATGTGTGTGCTTGTATTCACTTTGCGATGAGCTGACACCTCGTCCATTGATTGTTTTTGCCTCGTGCCCAATGCTTGCTGGACTGGACACATCCCTGGATTGATGGATTTAATCAATAAACATCCTTTTTCAGAGATATTGCGGTAAGGTGCCATCGGAATTTAATGGGTGTTTCAGGCAATTCACAATAAAGCGAAGCTGAACCTGTTCTCACCGTGATGATATCTCGCACTGCCACCTGCTGGATTCATCCAGATTTACGTAAAGTACGCGCGCAAGTATAAACAGTGAAATGGATGAGTAGCAGGAGCGTCTGCTGCAGCATGCGTCGCATGAAATATAAACCTGGCCTTAGTGTGACAAGGCCCACGCCATTCATCGCTGAACAATAATGTGCTTGCTCTGCACGTGCTCAGTCTCGTCCACTGCAAATGCTCCTGTCGACACTTTCACTCAGCTTCATTCACACCTTGGCATGCCGTGGTCACGGAACTACATGGCATTGTGGGTGTTTTAGATTGCCCAATCAGAAGAGTGGCTTGTCTGTCTGATGTCTAATGTCTGTTGTATCACAACAGAATTGAAAAAGGAAAATGAAAGGGCCGAGATTACAGCTAAACTTGCCAAACCTGAAAAGTCTTTGCATGTGGACCGGTGTAGTCCATCCATCCATCCATCCATTCTCTTCCGCTTATCCGAGGTCGGGTCATGGGGCAGCAGCAAGCAGAGGCCCAGACTTCCCTCTCCCGGCCACTTCTTCCAGCTCTTCCGGGAGAATCCCAAGGCGTTCCCAGGCCAGCCGGGAGACATAGTCCCTCCAGCGTGTCCTGGGTCTTCCCGGGCCTCCTCCCGGTTGGGCGTGCCCGAACACCTCACCAGGGAGGCGTCCAGGAGGCATCCTGATCAGATGCCCGAGCCACCTCATCTGACTCCTCTCGATGCGGAGGAGCAGCGGCTCTACTCTGAGCCCCTCCCGGATTACTGAGCTTCTCACCCTATCTTTAAGGGAAAGCCCAGACACCCTGCGGAGGAAACTCATTTCAGCCGCTTGTATTCGCGATCTCGTTCTTTCGGTCACTACCCATAGCTCATGACCATAGGTGAGGGTAGGAAGGCAGATCGACTGGTAAATTGAGAGCTTTGCCTTACGGCTCAGCTCCTTTTTCACCACGACAGACCGATGCAGAGCCCGCATCACTGCGGATGCCGCACCGATCCGCCTGTCGATCTCACGCTCCATTCTTCCCTCACTCATGAACAAGACCCAGAGATACTTGAACTCCTCCACTTGGGGCAGGATCTCTCCCCCAACCCTGAGAGGGCACTCCACCCTTTTCCGGCTGAGGACCATGCTCTCGGATTTGGAGGTGCTGATTCTCATCCCAGCCGCTTCACACTCAGCTGCGAACCGATCCAGAGAGAGCTGAAGATCACGGCCTGATGAAGCAAACAGGACAACATCATCTGCAAAAAGCAGTGACCCAATCCTGAGTCCACAAAACCGGACCCCTTCAACACCCTGGCTGTGTCTAGAAATTCTGTCCATAAAAGTTATGAACAGAATCGGTGACAAAGGGCAGCCCTGGCGGAGTCCAACTCTCACTGTGTAGTCTTTATGCCAAAAAGTGGCAAGTTTATGATACTTCAAAAATGTGAAACTGTGCTGAAAAGTTGTCACAGAATTATGTAATTTGTCACCCCTGTTGTAACGGCCGACCCCTTACCCAGCCGGCAGCTACACCTCCAAGACCTGTGGCCTGGATAATTTACTGAGATGTATCTAACTATCAAGCCGTACCTCTAACAGAGTACACTTTTCCCCACAATCGACAGTGTACATATAAACTCACAAAAGCAGATATGTAAAATTATACTGATTAAATGTATTAAATGAAACAACAAGACAAATGCAAAAATAGAAACTTAAATATAAGACACCACCATATATAAATACAAAAAACACCTCCCTTGCCCCTGTAACATATAACAAACAACACAAATAACAAAAATGAATGAGATACGGAAATGATCATGAACTTGAGTCCGGTTATAAAAACTGTCCTGAATACGGTTGGCTGAACTAATGGTAAATGAGTCGTTTGATTTTCCCGGAACAAAATAGAACAGTCTCACCGTGGATCCTTGGTGCATGGTGGATGATGAAGTACGACCCCGGGGTCTCTCATGATGAGGATATTGAAGTCAGTCCGGCGAATTGAAAAACAAACTGGATGAAATGCGCGAGGTGGAATACGGCAGATATAGATGGCTCGTGGTCGTGAAATGAAAAAGTCTCATTCTCTTCTTCTTCTCTCTCTCTCTTCCCCCCAATGGCTTAAATAGTCCTGTGACGGCTGTAATTGATTAATAGTGAACAGGTGTTTTCCAGGTTTGAGGCTGTGGTCTTCTTCCATTATCAGGGACGGCATTTACTGATACACACACATAAACAGCAAACGGGACAATGGAAACGAGACGCACTCAGTACTGACATTTGACAACACTACCTATGTAGCTCCGCTACATTGTGACTCCAAGTCATGTGATCTGACAATGTTAAGGTGATGAGAGCCAGACATCCCCTCCGGCTAGAAGTCAAGTAATGTGCGGCCAGCCGAAGTGTCATTTTGATGAAACAATGCTCTGTTCTAAAGCTGACTGTATTAAACTGGAACAGCGTCTGCACAGAGTCCGAGTCACCAAAAAAATAACATGACTGTACACTGGAACATGGCATTTAAAGCTACTGATGCACATTGTCAATGTATTTACTGTACATATGAATGGTATACACAGTAGGTGAAACTATGTGTGCTGTTATTTTAGGGGCAATTTAAGGGCTTATCTAAGGACAGTTTTCCATGTATGAACTCCCACTGTACATCAGGCTTTGAAATGTACCCCTCGTGTAAGATGAGTTATACTCCAACAGTCTCAAGATCTGAGCCAAGGCATTACTAAAATCAGTCAAAGCATCATTTTTCTTTTTCCTAATACCACAGTGAAAACTTTATTCAGAATACCTAACTAAAAAAACTGCTTCTTTGAAGTTTTTCATTCAAACTGCTTTATCCTAATGCCTTGCATCCGTCTTGTTCCAAAGAGCAGCCAAAAGCGTGTGAGCACCAATATCCTCTACAGTAGCGCTGCGCTCATCTCACACCTCTTGTGGCATCACCAACATCACAGCCCACATGGCAAATAATAATTCAAACTTCTAACAGTCACAGCATCAACAGGGAAAGATGCCAAAAATGAAGCTGAATGAATCTGGACATTCTAAAATAAGTTTATGATAATTAACAACCAGAAGGGGGGAAAAAATCAGAACATCTCTTAATGGAAACAAGATCTTAATAGATGCAGTTTGGATATGCAGTGGCTTAAAAATACTAAATGCAGTCAGCCGTAAAAGCTTTCAAATACAAGGTGACAACATTTTGAGAAATAATGACACTTGGGTTTTACCATAAACCACATTATACACTCCCCTCAGTTTCAATCTGACTTTTTTGGTGAGGAGAATGGGGACAGTAATATTATTTTCACTTTAGTTTTTTCAACCTCATGATAAAGTAATAAGCAAAGAGGGTCTGTGTAGCAAGTCAAGTCTCATGTATAACATGATAATGAATAAAGATTAAATATGCCCGTTATGCCAGGCGAGTATGTAAAGAGGCTCATCAGGACCAAAGCACAAATTGGGTCCTCCATCTTTTTTAGTTCCAACAGACTTCTATGAATTGCCTGCTGACAACAGAGATGGTGAGAAACTGTGAGGAACGTACTAAACGGACCAGAAGATGCACTTCTATTTGAGAAACTATGATGAAGGTCAATATCTAAAACTCTGAAATATCAGTCATCCAAAACCAGAAAACGTAACTGTGAGCAAAAAATTGTCAAATGCTGTTAACCTAACCATAGCACCAGCTGAGAAATGCAGTGCTATGAGTTGTTAACCAGAAAGCCTTAAACATTATGAGCACAAGACTCAGAGTGTTTGAGGTCTAAATCCGTAATCTCGGACACCACACTGAGCACAGAGTGGAGTTATCAGGTAAAGCACTGTGATGTTTCTTATAGTGTGTCTTGGGAAACCACACATCCTGGGAACCCAGCAAGAAAATACTGAAGCTACAAAATGGCGACATGAAACACTAAAAAATACAATGCAAAAATACGAGGGGTTACCCAAAAATAACCGGAATTGGAAAAGAAAACCTGTTTTAATAATTTTTACTTACTGAAACTTTAGTCACCTTCAAAGTAATCTCCATGTGAATTAATGCACTTGTCCCTATGGTTTCCCCACTGGTGGAAACATTTTTGGAATCGCTGAAGAGGAACGTTGTCCAATGCCTGCAGCGATTTTTCTTTGACTTCCTTTGACTTCCACCACAGTACAAAAACGCTTTCCTTAGAGTTCTTTTTTCATATGCGGGAACAAGAAAAAGTCACACAGAGCAAAAATCATGTGACATTTCCCCTCATTTGAAACGTGAAAACCACTCATAGACCTGTGGTTTACTTAAAGCTTCCTCTTTAATAGTAGTTTCAGCAGCTGTTTTCCCTAAGAGAAAATAAAATTTAACGCAGACTCGCTATTCGTTGTGATGGGTGATCATAAAGAACAGCAAGTCTGCGTTAAATTTTGTTTTCTCTTAGGGGAAATGTCACTTGATCTTTGATCTTTGCGACTTTTTCTTGTTCCCGCATAAGAAAAAAATAACTCATAGGAAAATGTTTTTGTACCGTGGAGGAAGTCAAAGAAAAATCGCTGCAGGCATTGGACAATGCTCCTCTTCAGCGATTCCAAAAATGTTTCCACCAGTGGGGAAACCTGTTGGGACAAGTGCTTCATTCACATGGAGAGGACTTTGAAGGAGACTAAAGTTTCAGTAAGTAAAAATTATTGAAATATTTTTTGTTCCAATTCCAGTTATTTTGGGTAACCCCTCATATTTATATTTAGTTATTAATTTGAAACACATACATAGAAACATATTTGGGAATAGAACTCTCAAATTAGCTATGACAAGGGAATGGAAAAAAATTGTTAAGACACAAAAAGTTTCCAGCAAAGTGTCCCAATTCGCAATGCTGTTATGTCAGCATACTGACGAGGCTTTGAGAGGCAATAGAGAGAGCCAGACGTCTAAACAGAAAAGGGTCAAAACATCAAAAAAATAAGCGTTGAAGCCAAAATAAGAGACAAAATGTGTGGTCAAAAATGTGAGCAAAAGTCAAAACCAGAGGAGTGTTGAATCAAAGAGACTGTAGCAAGTGTTTGTTATCCACAGCTCAGATTAGGAAGTTACATCTCAGCCAGCCTCTTAACCCATTACAGTACATCATTATTCAAAGGTCATGACTTCTGAGGTGGCTAAGACGTGTAGGCGCTAGACCAATCCAAACTTTAAATGTAAAGAGTGCCAGTTTATGTTTGATACATGGCGGAACAGACAGCCGGTGCAAATAGTGACGGTCCGGAGTGATGTGTTGTGTTAGCTTGGTGTGTGTGAGGACTCCAGCAGCCATGTCGTGGATGTACTCCGGGCCAGTGAGTGTTTTAACAGGAAGGCCAGAAAACAGGGAATTACAAGAGTCGAGGAGTGAAGTAATGGAAGCATACACACGTGCATTGGAGTGTTTCTGCATCTCTCCAATTCAGTAACGAGTGAAGACAGGCAACCTTGGGTTATAAGCTGATAATAAGCATTTTGATAAGTGAGCGTATATGAGACTCAAAGGTAAGTGGTGAGTCTAAAAGGACACCTAAATTCAGAAAAGGCTGAATTAATACACCATCAATGTTAAGAATGATGTTTGAAACCTGAGGGCAACTAATAACACTTCAGTCTTATCAGCATTCAGTTTAAGAAAATTAACATCCAGCCAAACGTTTAAATCAGCAAGGCATTCAAGCAGCCCACGGAGTGGCAGGTCAGTGGTAGGCCTGGTATTAAGATACATCCGAGTGTCACCTGCATAACAATGAAACTCGAGACCACGTATGTGAATAATCTGTCCTAAGGGCTGGAAATATATCTGAAAAAAGAAGGAGGCCAGGATCAGATCCCGGAGGTACACCCTGGGTAAGAGGGGCTGAAGAAGATTTATGTCCAACAACTGTAACAAAATACTTCCGATCAGACTGAAAAGATTTAAACCAGAACAGAACTGTGCAAGAAATGTCAATTAAAGAAAGATAGAAGAATATTATAAATTGTGGTGTCAAAGGCCTCACTGAGGTTAAACAGCAAGAGAATGTTGAGTGCCCAAGCATCAGAAGATAAAAGGAGATCATTAACAACTTTTAAGACTGCAGTTTCAGTGCCGTGTAACACACGAAAACCAGACTGAAGTAGTTCATAAAGGTCCTGTTCTGAAGGTGTTTGGTGACAACGCCTTCTAGTGCCTTTACTAGGAGCCTGAAGATGGGCCCAAAGCTACCAAGGCAGGATGGGTCAAGACCAGGGTGTAACAGCAGCAGTTTTAAGAGAAGAAGGAAAGCAGCCAGGAGCTCAAGATGTGTTAATGAGGCAAGGAAAGGGACCTGCAATAATGGAGGAACAAGACAAGAAGAGAAACAGGATCGAGTTGTGAGGAGGAGGATTTAGAGTTTGGGAAAAAAAAACAATAAATAATAGACATGGTCAGTCGTGACAAAATCAGGGCACAAAGGCTTAGAAACATCAGAAAGGTTGTCATTACAAATTCAAACAGAGTTAATTGTAGATAACTTTTGATTGATACGACTTACTTTATCTCAAAAAAGTCTACAAGTTCTTGATATTGCTTAACAGAACTGGAAAGAGATCATGTGGGAGATTGTGTAAGTCTGCTGATTCTAGAAAATATCTTCCTGGGATTGTTACTACCTTCATTTATGACGGAAATATAATGAGGAACAGGCTTTATTTAAAGCTTCACCATGCCATGGGGAACAATGAGCAGTAAGGGAACTGCATGGCTCTTAGAGGGGCAAAAGAATTAAGTGTGTTAGAAGAGATGTAATTATATTGAGAGACCATGTCATCCAGACAGGAGACATGAGAAAAGTCCAAGCTAGGAGAAGTGAAAAAGTGAATGAATCAATAGAGCTAATATTGCAAAAGGATTAGGTAGTTTTCTCACGGGTTTTAAGAAAGATTACAATCAGTAATCGCAACCAAGGAACACAAGACAGCAATATCATCAAGACCTAAAGAACAAATTACAGTAGATCTGATCTTATGTGGCTTGGAAAATTAATATGAAACATTCAAGACCAGTCAAAAAATCATTAATTAAAAAACAAAAAAAAAATTTGTATCCATCCTTATATTATTTCGCATGTGTCTGCCCGTTCTCAATATAACTACTATATCCCTCCACAATAACAGGAAGGAATCTGTGTTCCCGGCAGAGTTTTGCTCTTAGGCTTATCTTCAAGTCTTCAGTGTGATCAGTTATCGACTGTGGTATTTGACTGTTTATTCAGTGCATACTTTGTTACTGACCGAAACTACATTATGACACTACCATTTTAAACCTCCTCTTTTCTTTACTTCAACGTAAGCCTTTTGATAAAATGAAAAGGCTCATACAGCCTAGCTGCGAGCAACAGAAACGGTCTCGCCAGCCTTCATACTCACACCACTGCACAGAAGCAGAAACATCGACGTCACCAGCCAGACCGAGATGCCTTAGAACAACAAAGACAACGTATGACAAACACAGAGCGACATTATCTGAAGATCAGCATCAGTAAGTCTTGTACTTACACAGTGAACAAAAAACGAATTACACACACAACCTTACTGAAGAGCAGCGGCAAACTGTCAGACAACAAGAAACATTACGACAGAAAAACTACAGGGATTCCATAACACTGACAACTCAAAACTTAAGATATTCCCTTTACATTACAGCACAGGCAATTCCCTGTTCGTTTAGCATATTGTATGATTATCACCAAGTCACAACGACAAACGTTTAATAACGTCAATTAATTTGCCAGGCCCTGCTTTTACCAGATGCCAGTTGTACACTACATCTTCCAGAGTTACATCGAAACCCGGGTTAAACATATGGATACTTGCAGGATACACACAGGAAAATATTTTTGCTGACAATAACGTTTATGCAACAAACTGCGTTTTCTGACAATTATTATAGACATCGATATACTACATTACACAATCTGACTCACATGTGCCCTGCATTTCCCTTCTTATTCAATATGTTCTGTTAACCTGTTTATGTTACACTTCATATTGTAAATATTCATGCTGTTGTAAATGACTATAATAACATCCCATACTAATCATGTGACTATTCTAATACTGAGTCATCTCACAAGTCACTTATTAAAATAATCTCCTTCCTTAATGTAACATGTGATGTTCTTCTCTCCCTCATCATCATTTCATTAATGCTTTTATTCTTGCAAAATTTTTGCAAGCATGATTTGCTAGTATGTACAATAAAACTGTGGCATGTGTAAGCAGTTCATTACTTCAGACAGAAAGTCAGGTGAAATTTTAGGGGGGTGATAAATGAACAAAATAAGTATTGGAATTCAAATGTATTCAAAGGATGTAACATCGAGGAAGACAACCCACTTTACTGTTTAGTGTTAATAAAATACAGCTGCCAGCCCACCACTGTTTCACTTCACATGAGTTTTAGCTAAACAATGGTACACCGATGGTGTCATCAGATTTAAAGGCAGGTCCCCTGGCTGCTGCCATGTCTCACAAATCAAGAATTAGTTGAGGTTTTTCTGGATAATTAAATCATAAAGAAAAGTTACCCTAGTTGTAAGGGATCAGCAATATAATAGTAAGTTTAGCATGATTAGGTGCTGCAGGATGCTCAAAATTAGTAATTCTTCAATGTGGACTAAATGATTTAAATAGGAATATAGATAACAAGCTGGCTAAATTTGCAGATGATATCAAGACTGGTGGATTAGCAGATAATCTGAAATCCGTTATATCATTACAAAAGGACTTGGATAGCATACAGGCTTGGGGAGATTTGTGACCGCAGATGAAATTTAATGTCAGTAAATGTAAAGAATTACACATAGGAAGTAAAAATGTTAGGTTTGAACACAATGGGCGGTCGGAAAATCGAGAGTACACCTTATGAGAAGGATTTACGAGTCATAGTGGACTCTAAGATATCGACTTCCCGACAGTGTTCAGGAGCCATTAAGAAGGCTAACAGAATGTCAGGTTATATAGCGCCTTGATGTGTGGAGTACAAGTCACAGGAGGTTCTGCTCAACCTTTATAACGCACTGGTGAGGCCTCGTCTGGTGTATTCTGTGTGGTTTTGATCTCCTGGCTACCAAAAGGACATAGCAGCACAAGAGAAGAGCGACTAGGCTGACACCAGGGCCACAGGGGATGAATTATGAGGAAAGATTAAAAGAGCTGAGCCTTCACAGTTTACGCAAAGGAAGATTAAGAGGTGACATGATTGAGTGTTTAAAATTATGAAGGGAATTAGTCCAGTGGATCAAGACTGTTATTTAAAAATGAGTTCATGAAGAGGACACAGTTGGAAACTTGTGAAGGGTAAATTTCACACACACACACACATTAGGAAGCTTTCCAACACCCAGAGAACCATAGACACTTGGAATAAACTACCTAGTAGTGTGGTAGACAGCAGAACTTCAGAGACTTTCAGAAGTAGGCTTGATGTTACTTTAGAAGAATTAAGTGGATAGAACTGGTGAGCTTTGTTGGGCTGAATGGCCTTTCTCATCCAGATTGTTGTAATGCGTTTACAGTCTGTAATGTTTATGAAAGTTGGTGTTTAAAATTATGAAGGGAATTAGTTCAGTGGGTCAAGACTGTTGTTTTAAACTGAGTTCATCAAGAACAAGGGGACACAGTTGGTAAATTGCTGAGGGTAAATTTCGCACAAACATTAGGAAGTTTTTCTTTACACAATGAAACGATAGACACTTGGAATAAGCTACTAAGTAGTGTGGTAGACAGTAAGACATTAGGGACTTTCAAAACTCGACTTGATGTTTTCTTGGAAGAAGTAAGTGGATAGGACTGGTGAGCTTCGTTGGGCTGAATGGTCTGGTCTCGTCCAGATTGTTCTAATGTTATAATGGACAAAGAAAACTGGGGTCAATTCCACATGTTTCAGCAGATTCTGTAAATGTAGTCTTTGACGTAATTTTATGAAAACCCCAGCAAAAGAGTCCATCCATCCATTTTCTAACCCGCTGAATCCGAATACAGGGTCACGGGGGTCCGCTGGAGCCAATCCCAGCCAACACAGGGCACAAGGCAGGAACCAATCCTGGGCAGGGTGCCAACCCACCGCAGGACACACACAAACACACCAAGCACACACTAGGGCCAATTTAGAATCGCCAATCCACCTAACCTGCATGTCTTTGGATTGTGGGAGGAAACCGGGCGCCGGAGGAAACCCGCAGACACGGGAGAACATGCAAACTCCACGCAGGGAGGACCGGAAGCGAACCGGGTCTCTAACTCTGAGCAGCAGCGCTACCACTGCGCCACCGTGCCGCCCCAGCAAAAGAGTATTTGGGCAAAGTTCAACTCACATGAAAACGACATCTGGAGGAGCAATGGACAATTCCATGAGCTTTACAGCAATAAGAAGTCACAGCCAAAGACAGATGTTCAAACATTCAAACCTCAGTGAGGTGATGAATATCTGAGTGCCATAACAAATATGTACCAGACAGGAAATCCAGCAGCGGTGGAGGGTTGATCAAATCCAAGAAAATGTCAACGCCAAAAACAATGTAAAATATCAGTGCCAAAAACAATCTGTGGACCCTCCATAGCCATGGCAAAGCAACTGACAAGCCGTAGACTGCACAGTCATTTAATTTAAGGGAGAACCTGACCAAGCACAAGACTGTCAAACACAGCATGCCAAGAGAGAAGAAACTGACTCACCAGCCAGAGAATGTGTTCTTTTTGAGAAATGGATGACATATTTGAAGCTGTACATACTTCATATCCCTTCAGTAACCACGATGGAAATATCAAGACAAAAGAAATATGCCAGCATCACACCACTGGTAGTGCAGAAGAATTACCCAGACGGTTCACTACAGCCCAGTCATTTCCTCCCATGTGATCAGGACATTGTCCTTAAAAGAGACAGCCAGGAGTTTCAGAGTCAGGCAAAGAGATGAAACTGCATCTCCAACCTGCTTAGCCCATTTCAGGATTGAGGAAGGCCAGCGCCTATCCCAATTCAGGTCAACAAACACATTGGGCAAATTTAGAATCATGAGTTTATCAGACATGAGGGTAAACAGGAGTACACAGACATTAGATTGGAACATTAGAATAATCTAGACAAGAATATGCCACTCAGCCCAACAAAGCCCACCAGTCCAATCCACTTAATTCTTCCAAGATAACATCATATCACATCATATAACATCACATCATAAGAGAGGAACTCACATGAACCTGTTCTTATTTACACCTCAGACATTTAGTTTGGTTTGCTCTTTGTTGTTGAAGTGTGTGTTTCACCATGCCAAGATCACAAGAGCTCTTCCAGTTCCAGGCCTTCATGGAGTAGATTATACATGCCTAGGAGTCTGGGTAGAGATTTAAGAAGATCTCCAAACAATTGGAAATCAACCATTCCACTGTCCCGATGATCTTCTACAAGCGGAGATGATTTCAAAACAACTGCCAACTTACACTTCCAGGCCAGGCCACCCCAGCAAACTCACCTCGACAGCAGAATGCAAGATGCTAACAGAGGTCTCTAAGAACCCCAGAATTTCATCACAGGACTTACAAGTAGCTCTTGCCATTACTGATGCCAAAAATGCACGAGTCTACAATTAGAAAAAGGCTGCACAAATTAGATCTGCATGGGAGGTGTGCCACAAGGGAAACTTTACTGTCCAGCCCATGAATGCACCCATGAACACCTAGGTGAAGACCTGCTCTGGACAGTCGAGCCAAAGATCGTTAATTGGCCACAAGTCAGTGGCGTAGCCAGCTTCTGAAGGCCCCTGAGCAACACCCTAAGGTGGGCCCCTCCTGTCTAGCATAACTGTTAGTGATTTATTTGTGACTACATCCTAGGAGCGGACTGGGCAGTGGTGCCAGCGAGCTTGACATTATCAGATCACATGCTGGAGACAAACAAACCATCTCTCTAAATGGAATTTGAAATAACATTTTTAATCACTTTATTACAGCCGCTGTAAATTAGCAAAAATAAAATAAATTGTGGGAATGGAAAGAGAGAGGCGTGGGTGTGTAGTAGTAGTAGTACACACAGTACAGTTGTGCTTGAAAGTTTGTGAACCCTTTAGAATTTTCTACATTTCTGCATAAATATGACCTAAAACATCATCAGATTTTCACTCAAGTCCTAAAAGTAGATAAAGAGAAACCAGTTAAACAAATTAGACAAAAATATTATGCTTGGTCATTTATTTATTGAGGAAAATGATTGAATATTACATATTTGTGAGTGGCAAAAGTATGTGAACCTCACGGATGATCAGTTAGTTTGAAGGTGAGGTGTCAGATGTCAGGTGTTTTCAATCAATGGGATGCCAATCAGGTGTGAGTGGGCACCCTGTGTTATTTAAAGAACAGGATCTATCAAAGTCTGCTCTTCACAACACATGTTTGTGGAAGTTTATCATGGCACGAACAAAGGAGATTTCTGAGGACCTCACAAAAAGAGTTGGTGATGCTCATCAGGCTGGAAAAAGTTACAAAACCATCTCTAAAGGGTTTGGACTCCACCAATCCACAGTCAGACAGATTGTGTACAAATGGAGGAAATTCAAGACCATTGTTACCCTCCCCAGGAGTGGTCGACTAACAAAGATCACTCCAAGAGCAAGGCGTGTAATAGTGGGCGAGGTCACAAAGGACCCCAGGGTAACTTCTAAGCAAATGAAGGTCTCTCTCACATTGGCTAATGTTCACGTTCATGAGTCCACCATCAGGAGAACAGTGAACAACAATGGTGTGCATGGCAGGGTTGCAAGGAGAAAGCCACTGCTCTCCAAAAAAAACATTGCTGCTCGTCTGCAGTTCACGTGGACAAACCAGAAGGCTATTGGAAGAATGTTTTGTGGACGGATGAGACCAAAATAGAACTTTTTGGTTTAAATGAAAAGCGTTATGTTTGGAGAAAGGAAAACACTGCATTCCAGCATAAGAACCTTATCCCATCTGTGAAACATGGTGGTGGTAGTATCATGGTTTGGGCCCATTTTGCTGCATCTTGGCCAGGATGGCTTGCCGTCATTGATGGAACAATGAATTCTGAATTATATCAGAGAATTTTAAAGGAAAATGTCAGGACATCTGTCCATGAATTGAATCTCAAGAGAAGGTGGGTCATGCAGCAAGACAACGACCCTAAGCACACAAGTCGTTCTACCAAAGAATGGTTAAAGAAGAATAAAAAAATAAAAAAAAGGCCAAGTCAAAGTCCTGACCTTAATCCAATCAAAATGTTGTGGAAGGACCTGAAGTGAGCAGTTAATGTTAGGAAACTAACGAACATCCCAGAGTTAAAGCTGTTCTGTACGGAGAAATGGGCTAAAATTCCTCCAAGCTGGTGTGCAGGAATGAGCAGAAGTTACCGGAAACGTTTAGTTGTAGTTATTTGGGGGTCACACCAGATACCAGATAAAGCAAAGGTTCACATACTTTTGCCACTCATAAATATGTAATATTCGATCATTTTCCTTAATAAATAAATGACCAAGTATAATATTTTTGTCTCATTTGTTTAACTGGTTTCTCTTTATCTACTTTTAGGACTTGAGTGAAAATCTGATGATGTTTTAGGTCATATTTATGCAGAAATATAGAAAATTCTAAAGGGTTCACAAACTTTCAAGCACAGCTGTAAATATATGTAAGATGTGGACCTGCTAACTTTTCCAAAACAACTTTGTGACGGAAGATGAGTAAAATGTAACGTCACCTAGAAAGTAGAATCTGTTCCGTGCTATAAAATGAAGCCATTTCAAATATTAACAAATTAAAATGACAAAACCAGCTGACAGGATACTACTGAAACTGTTGTATCGCTACTTCCAGACTGCATTGTTGCAATCACTTCACTCACTGCACCGTCTGCATAACCTGCTTGCAGCCATTGTGATGATCCACCAGCATCAGCATTCTCAGTTCCTACTGCTGGCCCTTGCTCAGTTTTGAGAACGGTAGAAATCTTGGTAAGCTTAGCGTTCTTCAATTCCTGTTGCAGACGTGCCTTACGTTTAGCAGCACCACTTTTATAATGTTTGCCGGATCTGCTGCTACTGGCGGACATGATGTCATATGGTGAGAGTATAAAAAGCGTCAAATTATTCAAATATTCAGTGTTTGCCAACTAAGGGGGACGTTAACTTGACAACAGAATTACTATGATTTACTTCGAAAACTGTTAATATCAAATCAACGTACAAAAGGAACAATTATTTACGATAATAATGTGTATTTACATTATTCATGTGACATCCTTAAAACTTCTTCCGTTCATGGCCGCCATGGCACGCCAAATGTGCACCTCTCTGTATGGCGAACTAAGCTGTGTTGGGCCTCCAAGCCTCTGAGCTCCCAAAGTCTAAGTTTATGTAAACTGTAGGCCTGCCGAATATGTAATATCATCATGGATTGGACTGGACTGGACTGGTGAGGGTGCAAATATGCCACTGAAACTGGGAATTATTAATGCAGTGAACTGTGCAAGTGATTTAAGTTAACATTTTTTTTTAATCTATATGGCCCCTCAAGCTCGTAGGCCCTTGTGCTTTGCACAATCTGCACAATCCATTGCTAAGCCACAGACCACAGTATCACAAGACATGTTTGGTGAAAACCAAAGACAGCACTCACTACACCAGAAAAACCTGATGGTGGTGGAAATGTTATAGTTGGCGTCTGCTTTGCTGCATCAGAGGCTGGGCAGCCCAACATCATTATAACTACTATGACTTCCTCATTGTGCCAGAGGGTGCATGAGGATAATGTGAGACAATCGGCCATGCAACTGAAGCTCATCCAAAAGTGGACCTTGTAACTTGATAATGACCCCAAATATAAACTTAATTCCACCAAAGAATGGCTGGGAAGAAAAAATGTGGAAGGTTCTGGAATAGTCATGCCAAAGCTCACACCATCAAGGTATTGTGGGAGTTTGAAATGGGCTGTGCATGCAAACGCTACTCGGGCATCTAACAGCTGAAAGAATTCTGATTGGTCAAGTGGGACAAAGCAACAAACATGTCTTGTGTTGTAAGACAAGTCATTATTTTGTGGGACATCTTTTTGAATATAAAACTGAAGCAGTTCATTTTGGTTCACTGTGATGCTCTGATGTGACAGCAGTTTAGGTTCTGAGAACTGAATTACATTAGCAGCCTAAGGAAATAATGAATGAAATATTTATGAAAGAAAAATAATTAGGAACTACAAAACAACAATAGCAACGGTTCAATTAACAATGATTAAGGGATCATCTCGCTTAAATCAAATGATGGGAAGTGCCATCTCTAATTCAGGAGTTCAGTAATTCAGCATCTGGACAGCTCCCATCTAAACAGCTACAGGCACAATGCAGACAAAGAAGAGTAATTCAACGTGACGTATGAGTGACATTAATAAAGAAGGATTATTCTTAATCTTTAGAAACAGAGTCAGTTCGATATGGCATTAGCGTTTCTTCAGTTACGAGATAACCAAACCAGCAAGGCATAGGTAGCCATGCCATCTCAAATAATCAGGGCTTTCTCCCTCAGCCTGCTTTCTAAATTCAATGTAGGTGGGAAATGCAGACTGGTAGGGCATGGGGTTACAGGTTCAAACTGCACTGCCGGGCCAGACTGTGCTTTACCTACTGTTGTCGCTTGAGGGCATGACAGGAGTCAAGAGGAAATGGTGGGCTGACAACTGGGGTATCCCATTTACTTAAATAATAAAAGGAACTGAAAATAACAAGCACTCAATGGCTCCACAAAATGACAAAAGCAAAATGTAGCTGAAGTTCTAAAAGCTCTGAATGGGCTGTCAGGCCTTAGGGTAGGAGCTCTACAGGGCAGATGGCTTGCCTCCTAAATAAGACGCCACCTTGCTTTTGTAGGTCCTGGACTGGAAGGTGTAGGTTTGGGGTCTCTGAGCTCTGGGTGACAAAAGAGACAGGAGAGTCAGTGATCAGGGCCCCCTGGTGTCCTAGGCTGGTAGTGCTTACCTCTGAGAAGCCCAAAAGGTGAGCCTATGATGTGCATGCATGACACTAGAGAAATATCTGAGTTTATTCTGTACAATCAGTTCAATTCTATTTATTTTTGCATATTGCTGTTCATGGAGTACAGTCTTAGAGGACTTGCACTCACCTACAATTAGAATGCACAAAGAGAAAATGATAAAATCACACATTTACATACACTACTTAAACACATACTGTATATCCACCTTCATAAAATAGTAACTGTATGTGTGTCTGCCCAGGTGCCATGTCTGTCATTCTAAAGATGGAGCATCACAAACATCCGTAGTAATAAAATGCATTGCATTTGTCTTTCCAATAGATGGCACATCACAAACATTAACACTGTTTTAATGAATCCCATATCAAGTGGCATAACAGAGACATAAGCAATGCATTTGTCATTCCAACAGACGCCACATCACAAACATTGTTAGTAATGCATTTTATTACTACCAATGCTTGTGATGCATCATCTGCTGGAATGACAAATGCAATGCATTTCATTAGTACAATGCATTAGAAAGTACATTCCAAAGAATGGTGCACTGCAAACGTTAACACTGAGGACAAATTGATTACTTAGATTTCAACCTGTCTTAGATGGGTAGCACAGCTAGTATTGCATTAAACAAACAATTTAAAAAATGAATCTCAATGATTAAAATAAACAAATAAAGACAATATAAAATCCCTTAACATTCTAATAGAGAATTAGCCAGTTGACACCAGAGGAAGAATATAAAAAGTTAACTGCTTTTCTGAAGAAAATCAATGGAGACCCTTTACATGATGTGCAGTTTTACCTGCATACCCACAGACTAATTACACTGAGGATGCACCAGCCATTACTGACCACTACTGTACAGAAACACCAGAACTGGACACTTCCTGTAAAGTAGCCTCTCGGACAGGGGCGTCAAACCTCAAGCCTGGAGGGCTGCAGCAGCTACATGCTTTCATTTGGGCCACATTTTTAAGTGCAACTAAGGCAAAAGAAGACCGCTCTATTATTTTTAAGTGATATGCTTTTTAAAACTCAGAACCCTTAAGTGTTTCCTAATTGTTTCTATGGTTTTAAATATAGTGGTTTATGGCTCACTCGGGGGAGAAACAGAGGACGATATGGCTAATTCTGCCAAGAACCTGTCTTGGATTTGCCTGATTCAGTATTTCTTATTTCTAAACATCTTAATATTACTACTTTTTTTTGTTATTTATTTTTATTATTATTAAGTTACTAATTTATTACAAGCTTATTCATATGCACCACTCTTTCCTGTTCTATACTGTTGATAGTGAGTACGTCCATTGTTAGTTAAAAGGCTTGCCAACATCATGGTGCGTGATATCACGGCATAGTCATTACAGAAGATGGCAGCAGGCTTCAATTAGCATCTACGCATTGGATTCTCAAAGATAAATTAATGAATACATCAATGTTGTGCATTGTTGTTATGGCAGTACCACATGGTGTTACTAACAACGTCCATTATTAATAGATGAACCAATGCCAGCGGAACACTTGACATCAGCATACCACCATTACCAAGGATGATGGCGTAAATAGATGTTTGATTGTTGGGAATTGCAAACAACTTCAAGAATCACTTTAGGAAGGATCTTCTGATATTTTGTGAGTGTCCCTGATCATTTAATTGTTTTTAGAGATTAATCATACATTTTAACATGTGAATATTTTGCATTGTTATTTCATTTATTTATTACTAGCAGACCATGTGCGGTTCGCTGCAGTCACTGCAGTTGGAATAATTATGTATCTACATGTGACTTATAGAGCTTCTTTATATACAACATAGTCTACTAAACACTAAAGTACAAAAACGAAGTAGAAAGTAACAGTAAACCGCAACACCACCAGGAACACCGGCGCACCGCGTCTACTAAACACTAAGAAACACTAAGTAGAAACACTAAAGGAAAAAATACTATTCAGTAAGTACTGCGTCTAGTAAACAGTAAATCAGTAAAGGAGAGGCGACTAAACACTAAGTAAAAAAGAACGGCAAGACCGCGTCAGCAGTGGAGCTCAGCTCGGAGTGAAATGATGTGAATGGAAGGGGAGATGATCACGTGACTCCCCCACCCGCCTTAACTCTCAATCCCTCCACAAACACACAAACACAGTCTCTCGTATCCCAACTCTCCTTTATATGTATAGATGATGGCATTTTGTGAAGAGCTGTTTCTAGCCATGATCGTGCTGGCTAAGCACATCACAACAAGAAGTTGCATTGTGTAACATAAGCAGGTCACGGCTCTTTAAGATGGTGGAGCGCTACTTTACATTGTCCAAGATTTTGGATTCCTAAAAAGACAGACAGTATAGTTAGTGATTATCGAGTGTTAATAAGAACTTTGACCTTAGCCGGTTATTCTGACATTGATTTTTGATACTCTCTGTTCATTTCTGTTCTGTCTTGACCACAGCCCTTCTCACAATGAAATTCCTTCCCTTTTAATTTCCTGGGTTTTGACCTTTTGTGTGTTATTACATAAACATGTGTGCCTTCCATCTCCTGGCCTTTTTACATAATTGATCTACTTTCTGGGGTAACAAAGGGTTTTAATTCATTTTTACCTCCTAGTTAAATTTCTGTCTTGGCTTTGACAGTCTGGTTATGTGATCGATTTGCTTTTCACCTCGGACTACTCTGTGATTATTCTTCTGATTTATATCTTAATTTATACCATTTCCTGTTCATTTAATGCCAGAAAGTCCATCTTCAGTGCTGAATGTACTTTCCCAGCAGATCTTTTACTCCAAAGTAACCACACCACACTGGGGGTGACTTTATTACACACCAAGGATCTGAGTGCCAGCTACCCAGCAGGACTGCTGGAGGTTCAATAGCACGCTCCCTTCCTCTATCTTGTATATCTGGAACAGTGAATGTCTAAGTGGAGCCATATCTTATGGAAATGGGAAAAGTGATGCTATCTAGAGTCAAAAAAGGAAACTTTATTTATTATAGTATAATATAGTATATACTCACGGATAAGTTGCGGCTTGATTTTTACTGTGTAATTTCTGGTATTTTATAATGTTGGTCGTATAAGTTGAATAAAGAAAACTCATGTTATTTGTCCAAGAGATTACGATTTGCTAACACTCACATGAGAGAGTAACCACGGAGCACACTGCCTTTTTCTCTATGTATTGTGCCTACATGACCACACCGTAATACTCGAACTATTCTGAAGCGACATTTTCACTGATTTGTGTTTTTTTTGTATCTCACACCGTCATACATCTTTATCGTAAGAGCATCCCTTATCTATGATGGAGCATTCGATCAGAAGAAAATGTAAAGCTGGTTATAAATTAAACATTGTTTAAATAGTGAAAGCATTTGGTAACTGTGCTGCTGCAACACAATTTGATGCATCTGAGAAACTGATGCGAGATTGGAGGAGGCAAGATAATATTAAAAAAAAAATGTAAGTGTCGTATTTTTGAACGGGCGTACAAGTCGGGGTCTGATTTTATGATCGATTTTTCAGGTTTCAAGACCCGACTTATACATGAGTATATACTGTATATAAACAGAAATATATTAAAATATTGGAATTTTCAGTATGTATTCATTTCAACTGCAGCAGTACTGCTGCAATGCCATTTTGTATTTTTTATGGGCGATGCCATTTTGGGACTTTTTATTGCTAATTGTTCATACTTATATTCAACTTAAAAGACTCTGTATTCTGTTCAGCATTTTTTCACTTAAGAAATATATCAAAAGTTAGACCTCTTATAACATTGCAAGATGCTGAGAAATGAGTTCACGCTTTTGTTTTCAGTCGACTAGATTACTGTAACGCACTCCTCTCAGGACCACCCAAAAAAGACATAAATCGTTTGCAACAAGTGCAGAAGTGCAGAAGTTCAGCTGCTAGAATCCTGACTAGGAAAAGAAAATCCAAGCACATCTCTCCAGTTTTGATGTCACTACACTGGTTACCTGTGTCACTCAGGATTGACATTAAAATACTGCTTACAGTTTACAAAGCCTTAAATAATCTCGCCCCATTTTATATATCGGAATGTCTGACACCTTATATTCCAAATCGTAACCTTAGATCTTCAAATGAGTGTCTGCTTAGAATTCCAAGAGCTAAACTTAAAATAAGTGGTGAAGCGGCCTTCTGCTGTTATGCACCTAAACTCTGGAATAGCTTGCCAATAGGAATTCGCCAGGCTAATACAGTGGAGCACTTTAAAAAACTGCTAAAAACACATTACTTTAACATGGCCTTTTTATAACTTCATCTTAGTTTAATCCTGATACTCTGCATATTCAATTAATTATCATTATTATTCATGGTGACTCCAAAATCTGTACTAACCCTACTCTCTCTTCTGTTCTTTTCCCGGTTTTCTGTGGTGGCGACCTGCGCCACCATTAAAGGCCAGAAGTCCACGTGACCGTCATCATCAAGTTCTTCCAAGAGAACCCTAAATACAAAGAGGACTGACTGAGGTCATTTATGTTAGGTAGAATGCCCAGAGGGGGCTGGGTGGTCTTGTGGCATCGGACCCCCCTGCAGATTTAATTTTTTCTCCTGCCATCTGGAGTTTTTTTGGCTTTTTCTGTCCTCCCTGGCCATCGGACCTTACTTTTATTCTGTGTTAATTACTGTTCTTTGATTTTAATTCTTACTTTGTCTCTTTTCTCTTTCTTCATTATGGAAAGCACTTTGAGCTACATTATTTGTATAAAAATGTGCTATAGAAATAAATGTTGTTGTTGTTGTTGTTTTTTTTCATTCATTTAAAGGCTTTTTTTTTCCCTAACTGATTTGCATCGGCTGTTTTAGCGTAGTCACTATTCTGGCCTTCAATCTCCTCGCTTCATTCTATCAAAACGACTTTTGTCTTACATTATTTTTGATTTCTTCATCCTAATTACAATTTTAGCTTTCTCCAACTTTGCTTTATCTCCTGATTCAAATTATTAAAAAAGCTGACGCTGCATTGTGCAGTCAGTACAAAAATGAAGAGGGGTCAGTCAATCTGACCTTTTAATCAGTAAGGAGTTTTTTTTAAACAATTTTATTATTTATGGATTCAAGATTGTTGGAAAGGAAAACATTATTATTATCCAATGTTTTTTGATTAAATGGCTGAACAAGTCTGTGGCGAATGGAGTAGGTTCTTACTTGCACCTGCAAGGGCTGAGAGTTTTTATTGAGAAATGAGGTATCAACAACGCCTCTGAGAAGACGCTGATGTTCAAAGTGGTCCCCATTTGATAATCCACAATTTACTTTAAGCAAGTATAGGCAGCCAACCTCAAAGGTACAACTACATTCAGCTCTGTGTTTAAAAATTCAATGAAACAATACCTACCGGCATTAATGGCAGTAAAAACAGGGAAATTCCCAATCCCACTTGGGCTGGATATCGACACAGGAAAGTTAGTGCAATGAGGGGCTCACTGGTAGCCATGAATCAGGAGCTCACAAAGGGTATTAGAGCAATTCATGAACTCCTTTGTGACAGGACTGCCTAACCCTTATTTAGTTCAATCCTGCGTGATCATTTCTGAATCAGTCTGTGTTACGTTAATGGGAGGTTGTAAACTGGCCCAGTGTGTGTGTGTGTGTGTGTAAAATAAAAAACACATAGTACACTAACAAGTGCTGAGGAAAAACCTCCATCTTACAACATTGTTTATTCTCCTATTTATTAAATGCAATAAAAGCCTGTTCAATGCATTCCATTTTGTCTTTTATAAATCAAACAAACAAATCTGTTGCCCTTTACGATAATCCATAAAACATTCTTGCTTTTCAAATGGATTTGCTTGGCTTTTTGCGCTACAAACGTGAATTCTCGAGTAAAACATGAAATCCAGCGCTCTACCAAAGAGGCCGGTTGTGTTTCACAGGAGATGAAAGAGCTGATTACTCCTTAACTCTCGTCTTAAATCACTGGATCGGTGTCAGCGGCTTATCAGCACACGGCTATTTGCAGACAACTGTAATTACTTTGAAGCAGTTACTGACATCCTGGCAGCCATCTCCGTTCAAAGGGCGGCTCTTTTTAAACATTTGCAAATGTGACATCTTAACAATGTACAGTATTGGAAGTTTGCTGTACTGGAAAGAAATAAAACTAAAGATAAATGAGGTCATCCACATTCATGTAACGCTGACGTGAGTGCGCATAAGCGGGCTAATAAACTGACCGACCTCTCACAAGGGTAATGTGACAAGTGCAGCACTCAGCACCTGCACCGCCGTAGAAGAATGGGTTCAAATGTCTTCATCTGTGTGGAGGTTGTCTTCTCCCCATGTTCCCATGATTTATTCTCTCTCCAGGTACTTTTATTTTCCACCTGTGTATCTTTCACTGTGGAGGCTAAAATGTCGACGTGTGAGTGAATGTGCCTTCGGATAGACTAGTGCTGCTGGGAGATCCCTCTCCTGTGTTCCCAAGACTGAGACATGGTGCGTAGCAGATGAATGAGAGAACAGGGAAACGTACGGCGTAATATCGACAGTCGTGAATAAGATCTGCAGCACAGAGTAGACTTAAGGACTGGTGATTGATTTGATTAGGCAGAAAGTGAACAAAACACAGAGTTCTCGCTTTAAGGTACTGTGCTACATTTTATATACGCACTCAGAATTTATGGTTAGTAAGAGAAAATTTTATTCAACAACCATCAAAAGAAGGGCAAGCTCAGCCCCGCCAAGCAAAGCCTTGAGAAGAATCAAGAGCTGCTTTATCATATTAAGACATTTGATGTCTGGGGGTCTTTTAAGTTAAAGGAGGTGTTACAGATTTGAAATGCAGCTGTCAGATGTGCACTAAATCCATATTGAGGATTTTGTTCTGCAAACATCTGATAAAATAACCGCTACTTGAGCTATTTTATTTTTGAGAAAGACGGAGATAAGGAATTTAGGGGTAACTATTGACTCTGACCTGAATTTTAAATCACATACTAATCAGATGACTAGGACAGCATTTTTCCACTTAAGAAATATAGCAAAAGTTAGACCTCTTATATCATTGAAAGATGCTGAGAAATTAGTTCAAGCTTTTGTTTTCAGTCGACTAGATTACTGTAACGCTCTCCTATCAGGACTACCCAAAAAAGACATCAATCGTTTGCAACGAGTGCAGAATGCAGCTGCTAGAATCTTAACTAGGAAAAGAAAATCCGAGCACATCTCTCCAGTTTGTACGTCACTACGTTGGTTACCTTTGTCATTTAGAATTGACTTTAAAATCCTGCTTCTAGTTTACAAAGCCTTAATACAATGAGGACTGATCATTTATGTTAGGTAGAATGCCTAGAGGGGGCTGGGTGGTCTCATGGCCTGGAACCCCTGCAGATTGTTTTTTTCCAGCCGTCTGGAGTTTTTTTGTTTTTTCTGTCCTCCCTGGCCATCGGACCTTACTTTTATTCTATGTTAATTAGTGTTTCCTTATTTTAATTCTTATTTATTTTGTCTTTTTTCTCTTTTTTCATCATGTAAAGCATTTGTATGAAAAGGTGCTATAGAAATAAATGTTATTGTTGTAAGTAATGGTAATTCTACGACACACCAGGGGGAGGCAGGGTGCACTGACTATCTCTCTCGAATTCCTTGCAGACCACTCTCAGTAAATCCCGCCGGATTCTGGCCGTACAGATGATATCACTTCTGGTTCCGGCCCTAGAGATGATGTCACATCGAGTTCCGACCCTAAAGATGATGTCAGTTCTGTGTAACTGGCCTTTAAAGCCGCCATCTTAACTCTAAGACTTCAGTTCTGTTTTGAACTCCGACTTGTGAGCATATCACAGTTATTTAAAACCTTTTGCAGCCAGGGCACATTATATGGGTGGCTGCCCCAAACCTTCATAATGGCTTTGTCTCATTATTCTGACAGTGGCGTAGTCGGTAGGATTTTCAGAGCCCAGAAAAGGCCAGAATCAGAAGTGATGTCATCTCTAGGGCTGGAACCTGGCGGGATTTCCCGAGAGTGGTCTGCAAGGAATAAAAGAGAGATAGTCAGTGCACCCCACCTCCCCCTGGTTGGTCAAGGAATTATCATTACTTAGGCCCTTTAGCTGTCTCCTACTCACATTTGTGTGACAATTGCTAACATAATTCACATATTTAGTCAGAACAGTAGAAGAATCCAATTATAATGTGGGCAGAATTAATATGTTAATACTTATTTCATCATTATCATTATTATTATTATAACATGGGATTTTAAACCTCTAGTTCCACCTCTCCATCCATTTTCCAAATTTGCTGTTTCATTTTAGTATTGGACGGTCTATCTCGACAGCATTAGTTTCAAGCAGCCCTTGTTAGGACACCATTAGTTTGTGCTTTTACTGGGGCTTTAACCTCACTTGGGTGTCCATATAAGTAAATGTGGTGTTGTTTCATTTTCTCCATCACTGCTTTAAAGCTGGGCACTTGTGTAAACCCGCCGAAGCCGAACTCAGGGAAGATTTCCATACAAAAATAAGTTGAAGTGAAATCTCACACACAGAGTCCCCCACACTCAATCACACTGGGAACAACAGAGTTTTCACCTCACATGCTTATCCCTGGAATGAAGAAATGAGCGTATCTGAAGACAACAACAGGACAAACACCGGGGCAACATACATAATCCACACAAGCTCACACTAGGCCTGGACAGAGTCACTGAAGCAACTAAGAAGAAGTGCTAACCACGCTGTGTTCCTTCGCTGCTCGTCAATGTAACTAAAATAAAATGAAATAGTTGGAAAAAGCGACTAACCTGTTGAGAGATCCTATTGCTGACTTGCAACTCAGTACACAGAGGGGTGAGGAATCAATGGCAGAATGAGTTAGCAAAAGACTGTGTTTACACTCTGGATAATGAACTAGCAAATCAGAAGGAATTCATAAAAAACAATCAAGTATTCTCAGATTTCCCAAAAACAAGACACTCTCTAACATGGACAGAACTCTTAGCATTACAGGCAGGTCTCCAGTTACAGCGCTCTTGACTTGCAGTAATTTTGCACATACGAACGAGCATATGAAACCTAATATGTTTCATGATCAACTAAACTTCAATAATTTCCAAACATTTTTTACTTACAAATGAAGCACGCTGGTTTTGACCCCAGTGAATATGTAGCAGCCATGACTGAGGCCCAGCACACTGCAGCACCCATTCAGTCTACTTGAGTCTCTCAATTGGCAGTTAGTGGCGGATTTCGAAACAGCCATCCCGGTGGTGATAAGAAAACAAATCATCCGAATTTTTGGTGAGTAAAATGTTGCGATTTTCCTAAATGATATTGCACGTTTATGAGTTATTCTTGATGTTTTTTATGTGTGTCGCGGCTGTGGCTGCAGTAGAAAGGAAGTTGTTCATCCCTGGTTTGTCTATAAAATAAAGGCATTTATTGTGGCTACAGGAGTATATATATATATATATATATATATATATATATATATATATATATATATATATATATATATATATATATATATATATATATATATATATACACACATATATATATATATACATATATATATATATATATATATATATATATATATATATGTATATATATATATATATATATATATATATATATATATATATATATATATATATATATATATATATATATATATATATATATATATATATATATATATATATATATATATATATATATATATATATACACACCCCGATCTACATACTGTCAAATAAACGAAACACATGCCATGGTGCAACACGAGAGGCTTCACCTCTAGCGCTGACGTTCGAGGTTCGATTCCTGAGACGGGGTGCAGTGAGTGTGTACGCCTGATGAGCCCAGAATTAGGGCGAAACATGTGCCGCGTATTGTTTGCATTATTTGACAGTAAAACTATTTCAGTATATTCAATATATATAAATCAGCGCTTCCCGATTCATTTTACCCTCGCACCCCCTTGGTTTGAGAAGAAGTATGAAAAAATATGTGGTTAACGCAGAAAAAAAGATCACCAATTGAAGCTTTATGAATAATGGATACTTTATTCACCATCAATAATTATTTTGGTAAAGCTATACTCAGTGTGATCCTCCTTCCATGTTCTAATTTTTTCGCGACTAGCCATGATTACATGAACGGTAAAAAAGTAAGAGCGAAGCGAGGGTGACATATCCAGTCAGGCAGGCGACAGCTCAATAGCTCGAATTTGGATATAAGTAGGTTCTATATAGTCGCCAGAAATATCCATCCATCCATTTTCTAACCCACTGAATCCAAATACAGGGTCACGGGGGTCTGCTGGAGCCAATCCCAGACAACACAGGGCACAAGGCAGGAACCAATCCTGGGCAGGGTGCCAACCCACCGCAGAGAAATATCTTTGGCAGGAATGGAAGTTGAATTTAGTCTTTAAATTTCTATGGTGAAGAAAAATCTATGCAATGCTGACTAAATTTACCTTTCATTCCTACCAAACATATTTCTGTCGACTAAATAAAAATTGCTTATATTTAAAATTTAAATAGAACTTGAACAGATACGATACTTCATAATACCCACGCAGCACTACAGTAAATGCACGTAAGAGCAAGAGTCATCCGTTTTTTTTTTCATTTTTCTTCCTCCCCCAGCAACAGCTGCTCGCAACCAAAAGGAGATATATATATATATATATATATATATATATATATATATATATATATATACACACAGTGGGATGCAAAAGTTTGGGCAACCTTGTTAATAGTCATTATTTTCCTGTATAAATCGTTGGTTGTTACGATAAAAATGTCAGTTAAATATATCATATAGGAGACACACACAGTGATATTTGAGAAGTGAAATGAAGTTTATTGGATTTACAGAAAGTGTGCAATAATTGTTCAAACAAAATCAGGCAGGTGCATAAATTTGGGCACCATTGTCATTTTATTGATTCCAAAACTTTTAGAACTAATTATTGGAACTCAAATTGGCTTGGTAAGCTCAGTGACCCCTGACCTACATACACAGGTGAATCCTATAATGAGAAAGAGGATTTAAGGGGTCAATTGTAAGTTTCCCTCCTCCTTTAATTTTCTCTGAAGAGTAGCAACATGGGGGTCACAAAAACAAATCTCAAATGACCTGAAGACAAAGATTGTTCACCATCATGGTTTAGGGAAGGATACAGAAAGCTGTCCCAGAGATTTAAGCTGTCTGTTTCCACAGTTAGGAACATATTGAGGAAATGGAAGACCACAGGCTCAGTTCAAGTTAAGGCTCAAGTGGCAGACCAAGAAAGATTTCGGATAGACAGAAGCGACGAATGGTGAGAACAGTCAGAGTCAACCCACAGACCAGCACCAAAGACCTACAACATCATCTTGCAGCAGATGGAGTCACTGTGCATCGTTCAACCATTGGCACTTTACACAAGGAGATGCTGTATGCGAGAGTGATGCAGAGGAAGCACAAACAGAGCCGCTTGAGGTCTGCTCAAGCACATTTGGACAAGCCAGCTTCATTTTGGAATAAGGTGCTGTGGACTGATGAAACTAAAATTGAGTTATTTGGGCATAACAAGGGCGTTATGCATGGAGGAAACAGAACACAGCATTCCAAGAAAAACACCTGCTACCTACAGTAAAATATGGTGGTGGTTCCATCATGCTGTGGGGCTGTGTGGCCAGTGCAGGGACTGGGAATCTTGTCAAAGTTGAGGGACGCATGGATTCCACTCAGTATCAGCAGATTCTGGAGACCAATGTCCAGGAATCAGTGACAAAGCTGAAGCTGCACCGGGCTGGATCTTTCAACAAGACAACGACCCGAAACACTGCTCAAAATCCACTAAGGCATTCATGCAGAGGAACAAGTACAACGTTCTGGAATGGCCATCTCAGTCCCCAGACCTGAATATAATTGAAAATCTGTGGTGTGAGTTAAAGAGAGCTGTCCATGCTCGGAAGCCATCAAACCTGAATGAACTAGAGATGTTTTGTAAAGAGGAATGGTCCAAAATACCTTCAACCACAATCCAGACTCTCATTGGAACCTACAGGAAGCGTTTAGAGGCTGTAATTTCTGCAAAAGGCGGATCTACTAAATATTGATTTCATTTCTTTTTGTGGTGCCCAAATTTATGCACCTGCCTGATTTTGTTTGAACAATTATTGCACACTTTCTGTAAATCCAATAAACTTCATTTCACTTCTCAAATATCACTGTGTGTGTCTCCTATATGATATATTTAACTGACATTTTTTAACAACCAACGATTTATACAGGAAAATAATGACTGTTAACAAGGTTGCCCAAACTTTTGCATCCCACTGTATATATATATACACATATAGATATAGATATATAGATATATATATATACAGAGATATATATAGATACAGTATATATAGATAGATATATACACAGTATATATATTGTGGAAGACTGCCGGCTTCCGAGGCCGGTCCGCACCCCCAGGCCGACAGGAGGAGCTCTCCAGACAGCGGGAGCTCGAGGTCCAGCAGGGCCTTATGGACTCTGTGGTGTTTATTCACAGCCCTGCTGGATACCTTCGCCACCAGGAGTCGCTGTGGGGACTTATGGGCTCTGTTGTGCCTTATGACCGGGAGTACGCCACGGTCACGTGACAGGAAGGTATGGCGTGCTCCCGGGTTGAAGTAATGGACTGATTGCCCTGACCCGGAAGGAATAGGGAACTGTGGACTGCTGGGACAGGAACACCTCCGGGTCAGGGGCTATAAAAGGACGCTGCCTCAGTCCAGACACTGAGCTGTGCTGGGTGGGAGAGGAGCAAAGTGTCTGGGCGAGGAGGAGAGGTTATTGTGTGGATAGTGTTTATTAGAGTGTGTTTATTTGTAGTGTGGAAGGTGCTTGGTGCACTGTGGGAAAAATAAAAGGTCTTGGACTGTTACCTGGTGTCAGGAGTCGTACCTGAGGGTTCGAGGGTGCACTACTGCCCCTACTGCCACACTGGCGTAGTCGGCAGGATTCTCTGGCCGTCTGTTGGCAGAGGACCTGCATTACAAACAAATTTTGTGTGGGCAGACAACCCTCGGGGGATTCCCCATCTTTTCACGGAGGTGCAAACACCACCCGCTACCGAAAAAGCTGCAACTGTGCGCGCCATCCCGTTCTGCAGGACTATGGGAAAGAAAACAGGGAAAAGAAGCTCAGTCCCAGCCGCCTGCAGGGCATGACGGACGCCGCGATGTCCTGGACCCTCCTGACCGGGAGCGAGGAAGACAAAGCGCTGATCCGGGCCAAACAAGCTCGGGCCGCGAAGGACCCGGCACACGGACAAATCCCGGGCGCAGCGTACTCCTTAGACGGTCCGGGGGTGCCGCATTCCGTTACGGAGGCGGCTGCAGGTAAACCGCCCGACGTCCGTCTTTGTTGTTTTCCTATTTTGCAGACGTCCGCCGGGAGGATTGCAGCTGCGTCTTGGATGACGGCCTCATGCCTCGGCAAAATGGCCGCGGCTCCCAGAAGGCAAGTCGCGGTGAAAGGCGGCTAGAGACAGCCGCGGTTGGGGACAACAGACTGGTCACCGCGGGGTGTCGGGACGGTGGAGGAAACCCGGAGTCCGCCGACGAGGCCGGGCGTCCCCTAACGGGTCCGAGCCTCCTCGAAGGGAGGGAAGGCGGCGGCCGCCCGAAAGGAAAAGCCGCCGACAAAGAGGGGCGGGTTGTGGCTGACGAGTCTGCCGCGGTAAAGGAGAAGGCAGATCGCAGCCGGCTTGTAGTAGCCAGCCGTCCCTCTGAGGACTCCAACTCCCAGGAGCCTTTGCGCGACCCAGCGGAACACGTGCCTGGAGGCGACGTGCTCATTGGTTCCGGCGGAGGCGAAATGCGAAGCGCAAACCAACTCCGGCCGTAAACATTAACTGTCTGGACTTACGGGGGCTCGAGGAATACCTCGCACCCCTACGGTGTTTCTTACAGGACTTACAACAGCTGAAGGCGTGTGGAGGACTTGGGGCGGCGGCTGCAGCCCGTTAAAGGGTCTACAGGACTACGTGCAGCGGCTGGGCCGGGAACCTCCGGAGATGATCGATGCGGGAGTACAGGTGAGTCCCTCCCGTGTCGTAGAGTGTAAGGGGACACAGTGCGATCGGGCACCACTGAGAATGAGTAGCGCGTGTCAAAGCACTGTGTGCCCGACAAGGACTGGGGCATGATGACCGAATGGTGGGGACTGGAGCAAGCGGCCGGGGCATGCGGCGTGGCGTGGCTTTCGGAGCAGTACGGCTCCCGAGGACCCGACCGGTCTCAAGTCGCGGTTAACGCCGGTGATAGGAGTGCGGGGAAGCGCCGCTCGTGCGGTGCAGCTGGTTGGTGCTGTACATCGGGCGGTCGGTACTAATGACGCCGGAACCTAATAAGCGTAGGGCAACGGGTGTGCAGACAGCAAAGAGGCTCTCTCCTTTCCATAGAGAGCCTCAGGCTGAGCGCAAGCCCCAAATCAGCGGGAGATCCCCAAAAGGAAAGGTGGGTCTCCGACAGGATGGAAAGAAGGCTTGAGGGCCAGGCGCCATGATGACTTCCCTGGCAGGTGAAGGGGGAGACGCGCTGGACGGAGTTCCCGAGATGTTTTTGGTCCCGCAGAGGGGAACAGCCAGGAGGACTCCGTCGGTGCTATAATTGCCGGCGACCGGGCCACGAGGCGCCATTGTCCCGGAGAGACAGGAAGTACACCGTCCCTCCAAGGTTCGCTCGAGGACAGGGACACCGCGTTCAAGGCCCGGATGACGCGTCCTCCTGGAGGAGGCGTCCCTTCGGGGCGGACGCTCCGCCCCAGAAGTCGTCACTAAGGGGAACTGTGGAAGACTGCCGGCTTCCGAGGCGGTCCGCACCCCAGGCCGACAGGAGGAGCTCTCCAGACAGCGGGATCGTGCTCCGAGGTCCAGCAGGGCCTTATGGACTCTGTGGTGTTTATTCACAGCCCTGCTGGATACCTTGGCGCCACCAGGAGTCGCTGTGGGGGACTTATGGGCTCTGTTGTGCCTTATGACCGGGAGTACGTCCACGGTCGCGTGACAGGAAGGTATGGCGTGCTCTCGGGTTGAAGTAATGGACTGATTGCCCTGACCCGGAAGGAATAGGGAACTGTGGACTGCTGGGACAGGAACACCTCCGGGTCAGGGGCTATAAAAGGACGCTGCCTCAGTCCAGACACTGAGCTGTGCTGGGTGGGAGAGGAGCAAAGTGTCTGGGCGAGGAGGAGAGGTTATTGTGTGGATAGTGTTTATTAGAGTGTGTTTATTTGTAGTGTGGAAGGTGCTTGGTGCACTGTGGGAAAAATAAAAAGGTCTTGGACTGTTACCTGGTGTCAGGAGTCGTACCTGAGGGTTCGAGGGTGCACTACTGCCCCCTACTGCCACAATATATATATATATATGATATATATAGATATGACAACAACACTCATATCAATGACAAAACAATTACATTAACAATCATGTTACGTTATTTTTAAAATTTTTCCTTTTCTTTTTCATAACTTCTTTAACACACTACTTCTCCGCTGCGAAGCGCGGTATTCTGCTAGTAATAATAATAAAAGAACAAATAGATGGTGCAGACTGTGAAGACTATTTTGAATTTGTGCTTCACAACAGCTTGGAAAAAACAGGATTTACTTCTCCAGCTCCATGAGGTACTATACCCTTATCAAAAAATCATAGAATGTTTAATAAGTATACAGTTGACATACGGCACATATCAATGGTTCATTTTAGTTTAACTTGTATTATATGAGTTAAAATAGAGTAATATTGCTTCACTGTCATTTTATTAATATGTCTGCATCTTTTTCTGTAAATTAACAAATAAAGCATTTGGATTTTTTTCCAATTTCCCATTAAGAGACATTTTTCAGTGCAACTTCTGACTTACAAAAATTGGGCTACAAAGGTCCACAGGAGAACAAGACCTCATTTGTAATCTGAGAGCCACCTGTAATTATTTTTCTAGACAAAAAATATTTGAACAGAAACATTACAAATAAAAAGGGCTTTGTCCATCGTATCCACTCCCAAAACACAGGACACGTCCAAAACAACCAGGAGCAACGTCTCCATGGTAAAACAGAACCTTATTCAAATGGTGTACGCTCCAGGGAATTAATGTGCTCTGATAACACATGGAGACCTTTTACAATTTATTTAATTATGATAACAATTCAACAGACAAGTGACTTTTCCCAAGAAAGATTTTAAATGTCTGTCTACATTGGCCATTTGAATAGATTATTAACAACATCGCTTTATGCTGGCTAATGTAACTTATCATTTAATATATCGTACCATGTGCTTTGCTGCTTGTTTCACAATCTTATCAATTTATTTACTTAAACCAAATTGAGCAGTCATGATGAATTTGTCATATATAGTAAACTAGCTGAAATACCCAGTGTTGCCTGGGAGGAAAATAAAGTGATTTTTTTTTTTTAATTGTTTGAGAAAAATAAAGAATGCTGACACTCACCTCCAGTTCGTCCTCTGGTATTCATTCCGAGTGTCAACTGGATGATAACATGCATACAAGACCACAAGATCAACCCATCACCCTACCCAGATGGAGGTGGGTTAGGGTTGATTTCACCCCACAGTATTTTTAGTCGACCAATGAGAAACGTGTACCAAGTTTCATGAAAATCGCTCCAGCCATTTGGAAGTGGTGCTGGAACATACCTGGATACCCACACATACATTGACTTATATATAAAGTTGATATATATATAAAGTGAAACTGGACCATTTCTGTCTATTTCTGAAGGATAACCAGTGAACAGTACACATCAGTGAGGCGGTTACATCAGACCCTAGTGACCAAGTGCAGTCCTGGGGGCTGCAGTGGGTTTTTGCTCCACCATAATATCTTAATTAGATAATTGCTTCTTTTACTCTTAATCAGCTTATCCTCTATTTCTGTTTGCTTCTTGTTTTCTTTACAAGCTGGCAATTAACAATGAGAAGAAAACGCCAATGGAAACAGCAGTTCACCATCTATCTAGGTCTCATTTACACCTAAGCAAAGTTCATCATGAAGTATCTGTTTAAGTAAAATATTTGGAAAAAATAAAAAAAAAAAAAAAAGTGAAGGAGAATTAAAGGATGATATCCTCAGAAAGGAGAAACATTCAATCCAAAAATGACCTGATATAACAGAATGAAAACACTGACAAGCCGTTATTATAAATACGTTCTGCTATCAGCGAGGATGGGCTGCGAATAAAGCAAATGGCTAAAAACAAAAACCAGCAGCCACTGCGGCCCTCCAGGATTAGACCGTTTCATTTTAAATGTTGTATTTTCACACACTAAAGGGCACATTATACATAATCTCACCCCTTGGACCCTCCATGTACCACCTGTAGGAATTGAAGAGGCTTTATCCGAGATGTTAACGGTTTGTCCTCCATGCTACACTGTGAATCTGCACAATGAGCTAGACAGCATGGGGAGGCACATCTTTAAAAATATTTTTAAGTGTCATTGGCTCACATTACATATAGGTTTTTTAGAACTTGTTTCTTTCTCTTTTTTTAATTTTTTTCAATAATAAAGTACAGTACCAATAATATGACAAATGAGTATGTAGGCCCTGTACTGAAAACTTCAGTTACCAATATATGAAGCAGTTCATCTTCAACAGCAAACAATGAAGAGACAGAAAAAAGCTTTCATTGGAGGCATGACACTTGTAAACATGATTACTACAACAGCACAAAACACACACAAAGCAAAAGAATAAACACATATTGTATTTTTTTCAGTCTAGAAACAAAGCCTGAATATTTAAAGATTGTGCCATATTATTTCGATCTATCATGGTAGCACATTAAACTGCAGACTACACCATGCACCAATCTGGTAAGAGTTCAGTATCAATTAACTGCACCGCAATAGAAATACAGAATCCTCAATGAATATATTTGAACACAAAATACCTCTGTGTTCTTGGTTAATGTGATCATATGTAGCTAATGACACTGACTTTCCACTTTTTACACTAAATACACTCTAAATTATTCCTTTTGTGCCGCTGCAAAAGGCACAGCACACGGGCAAAGAAACCTCAGCAGAGGGTCAATACGGGCAGACTGTTAAACCCACCATCAAAACCACCTTAAATTCAAAGGTGACATACAGAAACTACTAGTCTTCTAGCCAAAGACAGCTTTCTTTGAACTTGCAATCACAATTCTTTGTTTTATATATGTCTTTAAAGTCAGATAACCCAGTCATCCCAAGGGCAGATCTTTATATTTTCTGTCCCACAACATGATGCAGAGTATCATTTCCTAGTAACAGCATAGCAACTGCCATGCTAATAATAGCGATACTTTTAACAATACAAAATGGCAGTAGAGGAAAATGTAAAATAACTCTCAGTCAAAAAATATATTCAGTGACCCCAAAAACACATGCAGGAGGAGTATCCCTAATCCAAAATAGTCCAAAATCTGAAAATGACACTGCTCTTGTTCAGTTATGACGATAGTGTAGGAACCAACGAAAGGCCGATAAAGCTGGCACCTACCTGTACTGTATGTTCGTGTAATTAAGAATTGTAAAGCATGTATTTAAAGTAAAGGATGTGTCACACTCTGTCAAGGTTGTACAAAGTATTAAATGCAGGGATGACAAAAATCCTGGCAAATATGGTTTTTGTGATTAGAAATTTCTCAGAACAGATTTACTTTAGTTAAATAATAGATTTGTCTCATTTTGCTCAGTGTGTGATTTAAAGTAATTGACCAAAACAATATTTTTTATAACCTTTTTTTTTTTTTACTCATCTTTACCAGGGGTGTCAATAATTGTGAAGGGGACTGTAGGTATTCAAGGGACTAAATGAAAACCTGAGAAAAGAGCCAAAGCCCTCAACAGAATCACATCTGACTATTCATGGTGGTGGCTGACTCCCTGGCTCATCAGGCCTGACCACCTTGACTTTATGAAGCAGCAGACGGCCTCAGCGTTGCTAGCAATGAGACTTTTTTCAAGTGTCACACTGACAAAGGTTTGAATAGTTGTCATTTTCTCAGTTTCTCTTTTCATAAACCCATGAAAACAACAGGGTGTCCAGATGGTCCAGTAAAAATAGAACATCATGCTCTGTGATGGATTTTCAGATTGGACAAGCAGAGTAGCCTTCCCTGCTCTCATAACGTGCGTCCAAGAAAGAGCAGAGTTCTGCTTCAGTGGCTGACTGTGAATACATCACAGCTCAGATAAGGAGAAAAATAAATATCTAAATTTGAAAACTGAAGTATGTAGTGCTACTGTACTGTCATTTTAAGGTTTTCTTTTGTCTACATAACAACCAGAAGTTTAGACCCAGATGGGTCATTCACTAACTAACAAGCATACCTGGTAGACTGGAGGGACCTGGAAAATAAGTTATTTATTCAACATAATTCAATACTCTGTTATTTGATAGTGGATAAGATAACTTTTATATTGTGTTACTTAATTTCTCTATTTGACTTCTGCAAGATAAAAATAAAAAAATTAGACTAAATGAGACATTTGAGTTCAATGACTTGGGAAAGTGTCACAGTAGCCAGAACCAGACATTGTAAATGAGAGTTTGTTTAGGCCAGTGGATCTGTGAGATTGCACTTCCCTTTTGTAGATTTGATGTCTCTTTCCACTTGTTGGAAAAAAAACAAGAAAGGCACCCAGTAAAACTACATATCTTAAGAAATTTCTGCAAATGACATACAACGACATACACGAGACGTTCTTTCCTCGTGCCTGTATATGGCGAGATGCTGGAACGGGAAATGCGGCTTGTGTGAATACAAACGACTTCTGCTGCGAAACATAAACTTGGTAAAGGCTGAATAGCGGACTGAAGTCAGCCTTGGGGCTGTTTTGATTCATTATAACAAAAGACACGAGGGGGCTCTACCTGTTATATTTCAGCCAGGGTTCCAAATGCTGTTTTTATGTTTATTTTGCTGGTATTCTATTTTAACAGTGCTGATTATTTAGGTTCTTTATGTCAAGGTGTAATCGGTTGTGTTCCTTGTGTTTTGTAGCTGGTTCCCAAGAGGTGGGGCCGACTGCCCTTAGTCCTACAAAGGCTGAGGACAACACACAGTCCCTTGCGGTTCATTCTGAATGTGCTCATGGTGGGAGTGAGCGCCTCTAGTCATTGAGCTTTTTTGTGATTTTCTACAATTTTTGAACCTGTGCTCTGTGTTTTTGACTTCAACTCTTGGATTATGGATTGGGACTTTGTTTGTTTTTGGGAGGGCCTACTAAAGGCATTACCTTCTATACCTTTATGGAAGTTATTTTTTACCACAGTGCATTTCTATGAAAACACATTTTTTACATAAAAAGACTTGCTTCACTTGACCCCGGGGTCTCTGCCTCTCTGCGTTGTGAAGAGGGGGGCTGAATGCATGCTTAGAAGATGCAGTCGCTCCTCCGAAACCCCCTCTTAAACGGCGATACAATGGGAAAAAAATACATTTTTTTTTACCTCCTTTATGCTAGATCAGCTGGCTTGCTGCTGCTTGTGGCGTACCGCGTGATCTACATGTCGCGCTGCGCTTCGATCATTTAAAAGCCTGTACAGCAGCTGTCCTCCTTGTCTCACGGGACATTAAAGTGTCTCCAAGAAAATCACATCTCGGCCCAAGATTATTTTATATAATGGAGAGACTTATATAGATTAGATCCAACTTTACTGTCGTTGTATAGGTATGACAAAATACAGTTTAGCATGTAACCAGAAAGTGCCAAAATTAGATAGTGGGTAGAAATAGGACATTAAAGTACATAGACAGTAAGGTGCAATAAGGCCGCATACAAATGAGAATATACAAGGTGAGACACAAAAATAACCGGATTGGTAAAAAAAAAATATATATATTTATTGATGAATTACATTCTGAACATTGTCACCTTCTCTATACTCCCCTCCCGATCTCTACACCGTTCCATACGTATCTTCCATTGATTGAAACAGTGCTGGAAGTATTCTTGCTTGAGGCTCTTCAACAGGCTTGCTGTTTCTGTCTTTACTTCATCCACTGAAGAAAAATGTGTTCCCTTCAGGTCACTTTTGATTTTCGGAAACAAGTAAAAATCACAGGGAGCTAAATCGGGGGAACAGGGAGGATGATAGAGGACAGGAATATTTTTGTTTTTGATTTACGGAAAAAGAAAATTCACGAAAAATCTGCTGTTGATTCGCTGTTCAATTTTTTTCACCCGACATTATAGCGGCAACTTGTGTAGCGATTGTTGTCCAAATACTGACTGGGCTATTCACAGGATATACCTAGCAGGTCGGCGGTTTGAGAGGGTTGTGTAGGAGGATACAGTTCTATGATTCATGTCCGGCCGACCACCAGACAGTTTTCCAGGAAAGCCCCAAGTCCAGTCCGGTTATTTTTGTGTCTCGCCTCGAATGTCTACATATTTAAATTTAGAAAGAGTGGTTTATACAAGGATGAGTATGTAGATATGAATACTAATCAGTAATTACTGATACATGATATGAATAAATATAGATATATTAAATATGCTTATGTACATGTTACCGGCAAAGTTTGAAATCCGGCATTCTATAGAATGCCTAGAATAGGAATTGTATATAATGCCCAAAACTAGCCGGCAATGTATGAAACGATTCATATTTCACACATTTCCTAGGCATTCTATAGAATGCCAAATGAGAAACCGGCAAAGTATGAAATACATCTCCGATTCGTTTCGAATATCAAGTGGCAAGGCACGTGACTTTTAACGCGCGTCCTCAGGCTTAGAATTTGTCAGTTGCACTTTGCGTTTTGTTCGGGAGTGTCAAAATACGCAATTTTACTTAAATTTGTTCAACAAAAAATTAGTTTTTTACTGTGCTCCATGAAGGTGATTCGTGCAATATATTGGCAGTTGTAATGAGTGTGACAGAGGATGGTTTCTACCGACTTGGAGACTCTGAAGGAATTTTAAAACAAGTATATGCGAGATCACAATTCACTTTATGCCCTAAGAACTTGCTTAGAACTGAAGATATTCCTGACCATGAAATTCCTCTCCGGTCAGTTGCAATTGCTCAGTCCAGTGGAAGCGGCCAAGGATTCGTTAAATGTATGTGTAAAACCAAAGTGCCAAAATATGAAATGTCTTTGTGTGAAAAATTTAATGAAATGTAATTCAAAATGTCATTCAAGCCTACCATGATGCAACAAGTAGGTTAATTTTAATTTCTTATTTTTTATATGAAAATTTTGTTTCCCTTAATAAGAAAGGCATATCTTTTGTTTTGTACAACTTTCATTTTTCTTTATGTATTTTGAATATTTTTTTTTTAATGGCACTCTCATTATTTTTTTTAGAATAACATTTGTATTTTTGAGGAATGCACGTCATTTATATAATAGCCTTTTCAGGACCTTTTTTCATACTTTGCCTAAATAGCATTTGTCATTCTATAGAATGCCTAGGTATTATATACAATGCCTAGGGAAAGTGTGTAATAATTCTCATATTTCATACATTGCCTAAAAACGCCGGGCATTATATACAATACTTAGGTATTCTATAGAATGCCGGCTTTTCATACTTTGCCGGTAACACACATAATAGATGTATGTAAACAGGTGAAAATATACATAGAGTA
The DNA here is from genome assembly GCF_016835505.1 of Polypterus senegalus. Taxonomy (NCBI): domain Eukaryota; kingdom Metazoa; phylum Chordata; class Cladistia; order Polypteriformes; family Polypteridae; genus Polypterus; species Polypterus senegalus. The sequence continues at coordinate 84,328,858 of NC_053169.1, read as the reverse complement.
CAGTCAGAAGTTTATTGATTGTTTAGAAATGTCAGCTATTGAGTGGTAAGGGTTGAGAGTTCAGAACGGCGATGGTGTTACGAAATAAACTGTTCCTGAGCCTGATGGAAGGAGGGTAAACAGTCCATGGCTGGGATGAGAGGGGTCTTTGATGATGCAGTGAGCCTTCAGACATTTATGCCAATGTTGATTATGCCATTATTGTAGAAAAGCTCACCCGACACTTTCACAGTAAGACTAGTTAAGCATACGGGGGAGGACTTGGACAACTAGCCCTCAGTGATGAAAGTACAAATTCTGCTGGGTCAACCAGCACAACAGTAACCCAAAACAAATATGAAGTTGTTACAGAAATCATCTGGCCGAAATTAACAGATGCGACAGGTGGTACAGACCTCACTGTCAAAATCAAATCTTTAAGTGGACATTTGTGTTACTGTGGACTGGCACTTGTCAATATGAATTCCCAATACAAAATTGAATTAAATGTGAATTAATCGTTAATCAAGCAAAGAGACAAGAGAGATGGACACACAAAGAAAGGTACCACACAGGATAAACAGATTACCAAACCCCCGACGACAACTGGGCGTATTTATTGTTTTATGTCATAACAAAGAACAGGCAATTTACTAAGCCCTAGCGCACCCATGTAAACCTCACCGCCGTTACAAGCCAAAAAAAACAATATAAATATGAGCACTGGGATGTTGTGCACCTCAGTTCACCTTGTTCCCTCCACACACACACACATCCTGATGAGCTAAGTTCTTGTGATCCTCTCTTCCACACTTGATTGCTCAGGGCTCCTGACTCTTCGGCCGTTCTGCAGCACACGGTACTTTGGCTCGTCCATCCAGCTCCTGTCACCAACACAGGGCTCCTCCCTCAAGCACAACATCAGACCAGGCCATCTCAGGACTCGTATCGCAGGGAGCACATCTACTGGGAAGTGCTCCCTACAGTGCTGTGGGGTTCACTGTCAACCACGCAGCATCAGTACTCTGAAGTAAACACTGCCACTAGTTGGCCTCACCTGATCAATAAGTGCCTCTGTCTGCTGACTGCTACAATAACAATAAAGTACGTATGTATTAATCAAAAGCTGCAAACTATATAAATGACACGCTCAATGCCGACATAGAGAATCACTGAGGCAGATAAAGCAGGACATACACTCACGCAGCAATGGGGAGAGATACAAAAGTGACAACTCACCCAGTGGTCAGATCTCCTGCGTAGTGGGTTAGTATAAGTCGATTGTAGCCAAGTCACCCAAAATTAACAAGGTTGGCACTTGTATTTAATTTAGTCTGACTCTCCTTCATGGCCAATGCTAGTGCAAGCCATGTGCAAGTTCTTGTTAGCTTCATTCTGTCACCTTCAATGTGGGGGTCTTCACTTCAATCTCAGACTGAGCGGCTGAGACCTTTACAATATTGTCTGCAGTAAAATGAACTGGGGTTGATTACATGCATGTTCTAATATCCATACTGCAATCTTTGGGAAAAAAAGAAATGCTCTTTGCTGTATAATTCATAAACCACTCTATGGTGACAACTTTAAAAAAGTACTCACAAAATCCCACCTAACAGAATGCTGCAATACTGCTAGCATCAAATAGCCAGTCCAGGCATGAAACATAATCATAACCACAGAATGGATGGCTAGCAATCAAAAAAATAAAACCAGCTATTTAATTCTTTAATTCAACACTCCAGTATATATACAGTATATTGCTTACATGTTGGAGTATCACCTTCCTGCTTTATTGGAGTAAAGCGATACCACCCTGGAGCGAGAGGGGGCGCAGTTGCTAATATTGTTGTCTCTTTTGTCACCCAGAGCAGGAAGAAAGACACCTACTGAAGGCAACTGACTCTACCACTAATGGCCGGAGGACTATAAAAAAATGGATGGGTATACATATATGTTTGTGTGTGTGAATGTATCTGTTTTTTTTTAATACAAAAGTATTACAAATATTTTTGTCTCATAAAAAATCTTTAATAGACAGGCCAGGAAGTGTTAAAAGGGGCTCAGCCCCCTCAAGCCCTTCCAGAATGACGAGTGTGAAGTGGCACAATCGCGTACTAAGTCCAAGAAGGCTACTCATTTTTTTTTAAATGAAGCAGTTGCAGCTGCATTGCTTTCTTTGAGGACTGCAAAAACATGAAATGGGGCTAGTCACGTCTGAGAATATTATGCTAGAATATTTTTAACAAAAATAAAATAAGCATCAAAATGTTGTGCTATTGGCTCCAGCAGACCCACGTGACCCTGTAGTTAGGATATAGCGGGTTGGATAATGGATGGATGGATGGATGGATGTTGTGCTATTTATTAAATCAACCCTCCATCTATTTATTGTGTTTGAGTAACTCAATTCACTGTGAAAAATATGCAACAATCATGGAGCACATACATAGTGGGCAAAAATGTTTTGACAGATAGACAGATATGAAATGAAAGGCACTATATGATAGATAGATAGATAGATAGATAGATAGATAAGGCACTATATGATAGATAGATAGAACTTCAAGGCACTATATAATACGATATGATATGATAGATAGATCTGCAAGGCACTATATGATTAAATAGATAGATAGATAGATAGATAGATAGATAGATAGATAGATAGATAGATAGATAGATATGCATCTACGTCTTTACTTTGACTTTTTGACATCGATATTAAGAGCTGTAAAATAATGCAGAATAAAATCAAGTAACATTACATTAGGAAACTGCCTATATTGTCATAATCCTTTGGTAAAATGCATTTTTTAAAAAAGGAAACAGTGAGATTATTTTCTTGTGCTAATTTGTTCTTAGAGTTTACTCAAGCATAACAATTAGGCTAGACGAAAGCTCTTCCCAAACTCTAATTCGCTTTATGCGGTGTAGCTAGGGGAACTGCACGCCTTTTGGCACCACCGGAGTGCAGAATAATGTATGGTGATAATCTGCAGCGGGGCTTAGGTGCATGAATATTAATGAGTTCAGAGGGAAACTCAAGATGTGGTGGTCCTGCATCCTCTTCCCCAGACTACAAAGGCGTCTTGCTGAGTATTCACGTCACTGGATCGGAACAGCCCTACAGCCTCACATGCCAGTCCATGGTAACAAAAATGAATAGTAAAGAAAGTTGTCTACATTTGTACTGACAAGTCGAATATTCCTGCCAAAAAATGCCTAGGGGTCTTATATTAAGCAAACAATAAACCAGTGAATTGTGTTAATTGTGAAATCAACTGAACGACATAATCTTAGAAGAAAACTGGTTTAAATGTATCATCTGTATCATATTATATTATTAAGCCTTCTAAAGTATACACCCTTTCCCATTCCATTATTATACACAACACCTGAGTCAACCTGATCTGTACTCGTAATCAAAGAGAAACATGTTCATTCCAAGATGTGCACCTGAGGCCAAATCAGCCAGTGAGTGCCGATACTCTCATCACTAAGATTCATCACGGACAATCTGTGTCAATGCCATGTAACACTACCAGACATCACTCAAACCACATGGGAATATAATATTGTGAACATCACTATATCACCTCCACACTCACACTTAGCCGAAAAAAACAACTGCATGCCATGCATGTAAGATATTTAAAACAATGGCTGTCACCTTTTGAAGTTAGTCCAAACTCCTGTTGTTGTTTTTTTTTTTTTTTTTTTTTTACAGTTTCTATTAGGTACAGGAATCTCAACAAGTTTTGCTTTTGTATGAAAGTTAAGCAGCTTATACTGAAAATAGAAGGTTACTGCTCTAAATGATCTTGTAATCATCCAAGGAGGAGTGGAAAGCCAAGACAGGAGGGCCAGGCCTGACATCACCTTACACGGCGTCTTGTCTCCTTTATGCTCAAAGTGATAAAGATAGATTGTGAATGTGCACATTCATAACCCAAAGGTTGCTGTTTTTTGACAGGCGAACGGTGACACCGCAAAATGAATTGTCGAACTGAGATAAATATACAATACCAAAAGATGGTGTACATTTTTGAAACCCCAATAACTTCAAATGGGCATTTGAATATATTCAAATGTTATATTTTAAATAAGAAATCTTATCCCAACAGTTCATCTCACAAGGACTCACTCAGAGCTAAAGTTAGACAACATACTGATGTGCACATTCTAACACACACACACACATATACATATATATATATATATATATACTGTATATATATATATATATATATATATATATATATATATATATATATATATATATATATATATTTATACACACATATACATATACATATACATATACATACACACATATATATATATATATATATATATATATATATATATATATATATATATATATATATATATATATATACACACATTTTATTTTCTCTGAGTTTCTGTAAAATTTTAATTTTCACTTGGAGGCAACTAAAAAATTATCTGTCTATCTATCTATCTACATGGCGGTCCAGATGTAAATATGCAGCTCCAGATCGTCTGGATGACTTTGATTTATGCAGGGACGATTCCAGTTCGGCACGAAGATGATTCTTCATGTCGTCAATTCGCACGCTTCTTGATGGTCCAGGATTTTTCGGGTGATTTTCTATGTAATAAACTTAATAAGTTATAGCGTAATGAAAATTGCATAATTAGATCTGGACCACCCTATACAATTAACAAGGTAATATTTGCCATTTTGAGTTGTCTAGATGCAATTACAGTTCACTAGGGGGAGTTTACCGGAAGTCAAAACACTATACTGTCTCTATCCATGATGATAATTAAACTACCAGGCATCGGGAATATCATCCATAGTTGTAAAAACAGAAACCTTTCAATATTTTTCTATATCGAATTTCTCAATTTAAAACCTACGAGTCATTTGACTTACATTCTTTAATTTTTATCAATTTATTAAGTCTTTTATGATTATATTTCTGGCAATATATATATATTGTCACACATGTGCAAGTAGGAGGCAGCTAAAGGGCTTAAGTAACAGTAATACCACATCTGACCAGGGGGTGGCAGGGTGCACTGACTGTCTTTCTCAGTTCTCTGCAGACCTGTCCCGAGAAATCCTGCCAGGTTTCGGACCCTTCAATGATGTCACTTCCCATATGGGCCTTTAAAGCTGCCATCTTAACATCAATGAGTCAGTTCTATCTTGGACTCAGCCGAATGAACAACTCTGCTCTACTCTAAAGCCTTTTGCAGCCTGGGAGATTATACGGGTGGCTGCCCCAAACCTTTTTCATGATGTCTAGTCTTAGTTATTATCACTGTATATATATATATTATATATATATATTTTATATATATATATATATATATTTCACAGGGTCAGTCAAAATTATGTATATAACACTAATGGATTATTTTTTATCTCGACCCCACCTTTCCAGGTCGATGGATAGGTCATGGTGGACCATAGCCATGTCCTCCACACTCCTATGATTTGGCACCCTGTGATTTCTGGTTATGGGGTATGGTGAAGGAGCACATTTATAGCAGAAAAGTTTGTGATATCAATGACGTGAAGGACAGAATACGGACTCTGGTATCATCTGTTCCCCGCAAAATGTGTGTCTGGGCTTTAAATGGTACTGCTGCTCATTGGTTTCTGTGTGTTGAAGATGATGTCGAACAGGTTGAGACATTCCTTTTCCTTTTGAAACTTTCACCAATGTCCATAGGCATTGATTTTTTAAAAATATTTTTTCCACACAGTCGACGCCGCCCATTGTGTTCTTGTAGCCTATCATAGCACAAGGCATAGTAACTTCCACTTGCTCTCAATCATTTTACCTTTTTGCTACATATCTGCTGAAGCTTGATATGTCCATTCAACTGTAGTCATCAGGCATATCAGGGCGGTTCGGTTTTTGCCTCAAATCTCAGGTTTGCTCTGTGGCACTGAACTTTAATCTTTTTCTTAATCTTAAACATTAATCTTAATCTGGTTTTTGCATATTATTTCCACATACCTTTTCTCTCTTTCTTTTTTTTTTGTATTTTTAGTTTTCATTACTTTCTACGTGGATGAATTTCTGTTATTATTAAAACTACCCCATTAGACATTACACACGTGTAGTGTTTATTTACCCATTCATTCATCCATCATCTAATCCATTTAATCCAGTTCAGGGTCACACGGGTCAGAGCCGATTTTAAAAACACTGTATAATGCAGGAAGGAGTTTATTTAATCAATCTGAAATATTACCTAGATACAAAATCCACTAGTCTCAGTCAGCACAATTTCCTGTAAATGCTCTTTATAAAAATCTGTCCGCTTCTCTCATAATATCCTTATTGTTTCCGATTTTAGATACATGATAATAGATGGCTGCCTGTCTTTAGGTTTAATTGCACCCTCCAATTAGCTGCACATCTTTGGTGAAGCTAAGTCTGCTCTCACTTCCAGACTAACCTCTGACCATCTCCTCCGGATCGAATTTCAGCAGTTAAAATGAGCCAAGTGTCAGCCTTTCATTTTCAAAGTTTCATGATCCAACCTTCCACCTTTAACTAATTACTGGATCAAGGTCAAATCTAAAATTGCTTAATGTGTACAGAACTGAAGGAAACCCTGGTTAAGTCATCTCTCACTGAACTTCTCCAAAAACGACGCCAGCCTCTGCCTCAGTGACCTCCAATGGCCTCAATGGGGCCTTATTACAGGCTTGTCTCACTTTAGCTTTTTAGTTTTGCAGCTCCTGGCACACTAGTGAAATGCTGCAAGCAGCTTTTAATATTCTGAGTGAGAGACGTTTCTCAAACTTGACAGTGAAATCTCTAAAATGTCCTTTGTTTCAATCCTATCTTTCACTAATTAAAACAAGCATTATTTATCACATCCGTTCTGAATTAAACTAAAATGCCATATGCAGTCCTTATTATGTAATAGTGCTGTTCTCCTAACAGGTGGATCCCTCTTGAATAAATTCTCTCTGGTCATTCTGACGTAACTGCTCATTATACTGGATCACATACAGGCCTTCAAATCAAAGTAAAAACTGCATGAAGCAGGCAAGACATCACAACAAATCCAGAGCATGGCATGGTGGCACAGTGGCTAACATTGCTCCCTCATAGCTCCAGAGTCTTAGATTTAAATCCTGGCCTAGTTGTTGCCTGCGTGGAATGCATATGCCCCTCCACCACCACTGCAAGCACACATTAATGTGGGTATTTGCAATTAGGTGTGTAGAAGTGTGTGTGAGTGTGTCCTGGGGGGGGAACCAGAATCTTGTCCAGTGTCACCTCCTGCCTTCTGCCTGATGCTGCTGGGATAAGTTTCCACAATCCTGTACTGGATTTAAGGTGGTCAGAAATGTGTAATTCGAAAGATCATTTTTGGAATATGAAGAAGCCTCATAAAATGCAATATATATATATATATATATATATATATATATATATATTTATATTTATATTTATATTGTGGAGGACTGCCGGCTTCCCATGCCGGTCCGCACCCCCAGGCCGCCAGGAGGAGCTCTCCCGACAGCAGGATCGTGCCCCGAGTTCCAGCAAGGCCTTATGGACTATGTAGTGTTTTTACACAGCCCTGCTGGATACCTTGGGGACCACCGGGAGTCGCTGTAGGAGGGCTCATGGGCCCTTGTGTGCCCTATAGCCCGGGAGTATGTCACGGTCACGTGACGGAAAGAAACGACGTGCTCCCGGGGTGAAGAACAGGACTGTTTGCCCTGACCCAGAAGGAAAAAGGAACTGTGGACTGTTGGGACAGAAACACCTTCGGGTCAGGGGCTATAAAAGGGCAGTGCCTCACTCCAGACAACGAGCTGTGCTGGGAGGTAGAGGAACAAAGTGTCTGGGCGAGGAGGAGTGCTTATAGTGTTGTGTTGGTTAGTGAGTAATGAGTAGTGTGGAGGGTGCTTTGTGCACATTGATAGTATACAATAAAGAGTCTTGGACTTTTACCTGGTGTCTGGAGTTGTACCTGAGGGTTCAAGAGAGCACTAGCGCCCCCTACTGCCACACTGGCGTAGTCGGCAGGATTCTCCGGCCGTCTGTTGGCAGGGGACCTGCATTCAAAATAAATTTCGTGTGGGCAGACAACCCTCGGTGGCTTCCCCAGCTTTTCACGGAAGTACAACAACAACAACAACATTTATTTATATAGGACATTTTCATACAAACAGTAGCTCAAAGTGCTTTACATAGTAAAGAATAGAAAAAAGACACAATAAGAAAACAAAATAAATCAACATTAATTAACATCGAATAAGAGTAAGGTTCAATGGCCAGGGGGGACAGAAAAAACCAAAAAACTCCAGACGGCTGGAGAAAAAATAAATAAAATATTTACAAACACCACCCGCTACTGAAAACGCTACAGCGGCGAGCGTCAGTCCAAGCCGGAGAGCGATGGGCAAGAAGACCGGGAAAAAGAAGGTCAGTCTCAGCGGGTTGCAGGGCCTGATGGACACCGGAATGACCTGGGCCTGGGGGTGCAGACCGGCATGGGAAGCTGGCAGTCCTCCACATTATATATAAATAAAAAGGAGGAAAAGAATATAAGATCTAAGGCCGCAGTGTCCTTTTAACCAGGGCACAAAACGAGTTGTAAGTGGAGTCTGGATGGAATCTGCTTTAGGGATTTGGATTAAAGACTGCCGGAAGAAGAACAACGGTGGTGCTACACAATCGCCTGAAGAGGCTCCTTTAGAAGAGCTGTAACGCTCTCCTTTGTTGTGCAGTAAAACTCATTGTTATCGGACAAGTCGTCCAAAGACATGCAGGATGGTGCAGTGGAGGTCCTAAATTGTCCCTAGTGTGTGCTTGGTGTGTGGGTGTGTGCCCTGCGGTGGGCTGGCACCCTGCCCGGGATATGTTCCTGCCTTGCGCCCTGTGCTGGCTGGGATTGGCTCCAGCAGAGCCCCGTGACCCTGTGTTAGGATATACTGTAGCGGGGTGGACAATGACTGACTGACTGACTGATGATAACCTTGTGTTTTACTGTTATAGTTTTATAATTTCACTACAAAATGAAGGCCTTAATGGAAAATGTTTCATCATTTACATTCTCATTCCTTCAAGATATTTCTAAGATTTCGGGGTGGGGGGGTTGGGGGTGGTGGATAAATTTTGTGTTAAAAGTTGATCGCACGTTTATCAGGAGCAGAGCTTATTGGTTTATGTTTTATGCACATTTTAACAACTATAATGACAACACTCAGGAGGAGTGCTATCATATCACTCCACAAATAAGGTTGCACGGCACACTGGAGGAGCCTTAAATCCACCACATCATTAAAATTTGTTAAAACGCATTTAAATGGCTACTCTATAATGTTAACTACTACCCCTGCCCTGTAGTTCCAGGCATCCAGGTTTGCTTCCTGACCTGGTCATTTTGTAGAGCTTGAACATTCCCTGTGTGGTCACGCAGGTCCTTTTTGATTATCCTGTAAAGGATTAGACTCCTTATCTGGTGTTCCCGTCATGCCTCCAAGTGCTGGCATGACAGGCAGATCTCTTGCAGATTTCTGATTTGAGTTGCTTAAGGCTGATTTTTACTTCTACAGCATAACTTGATGCTCACCTCCTCAGAAATGTGACTATGTGTCATGTTCATGTGAACCCATAGACCCCTGTGACTCGGATTGGCCAGTTCGGTAACTACATATTTCCTGAATCATGTTTCTGTTTGTCTTCCAGTTTGGATGTCAGTGAATGTATAAAAAAAATGGAAAAATATGAGGGACAAATACGTTCGCATACAGAAGGAAATGTATAGCCAGCTGAACAGTGATTCCGCAGAGTAAAAACTGCCTGCTTTGTAATGGATTACTTGCTTTTCTTGTATGCTACAAATATTGCCAACTAGCATTCAAGCATATGTTGTGCCATACAAACTGCTTGTGACAGCGTTGCCCACATGCATAGCTGTGTTTTTGGCTCACCACAGAAGTATAAATCAGCCTTTGTTCAGAATTGGTACATAAGTAGTGGAGTGATAAAGGTGCACTGATGGACCACAAGCTCAGAAAGAAGACTACATTTCACAGGAGTACGGTCTATTAAATACTATAAATGCACTGGGCTATTATTTACAGTTCATTTCCGTAAAATGAAGCAAACTGGAGTTTTGATTCAGCAGTAAATACTGTATAAAAATCTTCAGAACATGCAATGTTCTTCACTTATTCAGTGACCTGGATGTCCAGAACACATGTAATTCCCATGACCTGCTGTTGGGACAAAGATTCATAGTTGCATGGTGTTTGTTTCCCCTAAACCTCCAAGTTGTCATAGCAACACAGTTGGTTCACCATTATTAATATTTAATATAATTTACTTCTCTCTTTACTTCTCTGCCCTTATCTCTGCTAAATATGGATTTTAATAATTTCCTGCTTAATTGTCTTCATGTATATTTTAATCAATATTGCTATGAGATTTTACTGTTATATCCTTAATACTTTTCTAAGCAGTGTAACTATAAAGGCATTAGAAAGAATTTCATTAACCCTTTAAGCTCATCAAAACAAGTTGCCAAATGCCGTTTTGAAGTCTCTAAAGAGAAATTAATTGCTTGCTACTCACCTCTCTTCCAGTCAGAACGTGCTTTGCTAGCTTGACTTTGGCAAAGTTGCCCTTGCCAATGGTTTTGAGCAGGCGATAGTTGCCAATGTGGGGCTGCTCATCAGTGGTCGAGGCGATGGAGTTCCGGCACCGGGGGATGTTTTGCCGACTGTTCGACTTGGTGGGCGGAATATATGGTTCATGGTAGCCGTCAATGGAAGTATGCTGGAAATAAAAAAAGGAAACATTAGTCAGGATCAAAAACAAACCCTTGGTGTATGATTCAATGTATAGCCATATAAACGTAACAGCGAGCACTTTAAACAGAAATCCTTTAATGACACTAACCAGCACAACAAGAGAGCATCAGGCCTTAAACAACAGAGATGCTGTTGTATAGAAAAGCCTAATGTATGTGTACCATCCTGCTGGGCTGCATTATGTGTACTAAAGGCCATTGAACGTCTGAGGGGCAGTGCTTGATGAAGTCTGTTCTGATTTGGAGCTCAGATCTTAAAGTCTAGTTAGCAAACTGCCAAGTGTTCACTGAAGAAATGTAATGAACAAGGATAGAGTTAGGGCCAGTTGATACTTCACTCTCAGAACACATACGTGCACACATCATGGCTGCCACGTGTTCCTAGCATTCTTTTGATGTATCTTTTAAACATGTTGTCAGAAATTAACACGACTTGTGCGCAAGGTGCAGTACCAGCAAAAAGGTTTTGGTATGTGATGTCATCATAGTTATTTACTATCAACATGTGATGACAGGATTGCAGATCCAACAGGATCCATCTGTGTGCTCCGATGTTTGATGAATGGTTCGATGCAGGGAAGCATTAAATGCTGCCATGAGAATGTATTCATGGTGCATGGTGCTTTACTTCAACCATTTCTCGCACAGGCAATACAAGCCTCACATATTCCCCATGTGATCTTTGGCCGGCTTGTCATCCCGGCCAATACCCCCAGGCCACCAGATGGAGCCCTCTCTGCAGTATGGAGGTGCCCCGAAGACCAGCAGGGAGTCATGGACTATGTGGTTTTTATACAAGACCCTGCTGGATACCACAGGGGCCGCAAGAGGGAGCTGCAGGGAGGACCGAAGATTTATTTATGCCCTATAACCCGGAAGTGCGTCAGAGGAAGAGTGACGTGCTTCCGGGGTGAAAAGAAAAGGACTTGTACCTGACCTGGAAGTGAAAGAGTCACGTGGACTGGGGATTGGGGAACATTTCCGGGTCGGGTACTATAAAAGGACTATGAGAGCTTCCAGACGGGGAGCTGAGCTGGGTGGTAGGAGGGCAACACGTCTGGGAGTGGAGGATTGGATTATTGTGTATTATTGTGAGTGTTTATGAGTATTGTGGAGGAGAGGGTGCTTTGTGCACTGTGGAAGATTAATAAAGTCACTTATTGGACTTTTACCTGGTGTCTGGAGTTGTGGACAGGGGTTCAAGGGAGCGATAGCACCCCCTATCTGTCACACCCATCATAATGACGTGATACATTTAAAGGTCTCGCATGCCATTTTCTGTGTCACTGTTGCCCTCTTTTTCTTTTTTTCACCTTCTCAACAGCAAAGAATTTTTATCTTTAACATCTTTTTCCCTCAGATCACAACACAGAGAATTTGGAAAATGTTTTCTCACTGTGATGATTTCTCACGCTCTCACCTGGTGGAATCCTCCAGATTTACTTAAAGTATGCAAGCAAGTATAGACAGTACACTGCGAGTGTAGCAGCAGCCGTCCTCAAGTGCACACAGCGCCTAGCGTTACGTATATCCCTGGCCTTACAGGATGGCACTGAAGTGTGGCACAAGCTGCAGAAAAAGCAGTCCGAGACCAATGAGTGCCTGCCACAGCCGGTGACATGGCACCTCAAAAGGGGGCACGGCAAAAAATATGTGGACCAAAAGGGAAAGGACAACATTGCAAAGTCATCTCTATTTTTAACAAGCTTTTAATTTAAGGCTGTAATGATGTAAAATGAGTTTCTAATTTCATTTTTAAACTGTTGCAAATGCCTTCAGAAAGAGGCAAATATATTTCTTTTTAGTTAACAAACAGGAAAAAAATGAACATGAGTCAGAAACTGAGCAACGTTTTTAATGAAAAAGTCAATCCTACCTTTTATCAAAGCCTAATACAGAAACCAAAAAGCAAAGTTGAAAAAGAAAAGCAAGAAATCTGAACATTAGATCAGAAGATGAAAAGCAAAGTACATCACAAGTCAAAGTGTCCAGTCTCGAACACCAGGAAGATTATGGAGTTGACCTTTACACCCTGACCCCTATGGACACGTTCACCGTGACCCCAAATGTCACCTATAGCAACACCACAGCAACCGATGCAAGATACGGCATCCAAGGTTAATAAAATAGCACTGAAAAATAACACCAAAAAATAAATAAACCTCTGAAGGAAGATTTCCAATAAAAGACAAACATCAAAAATGAATTGTGCTAAAAAAACCTCCAGGAAAGATGTACACTTTAACTTAAGAAAGCCAGTGAAAAGTTAAATAAAAATGACAATTACAACACAAACATCTGCACAAATATTGTACATCAAGTTAGTACTTAAGATATCTGTATATATAAAACACTAAGATCTGCCTTTCTGTCACGCAATTATTCACAAACTACTGGAGCTACAACCTTGATTTTGTTTTCAATCGAAAGCTATGTTAGGTAGGGGCAACCTATTGGCCATGACCTGTGGCTGTGTGTTTAAAGTAAACTGATCAAGAAACCAAGTGATAACCACTGAAATGGCAAAAAAAGAAAAGCAGCGACATCTGCTGAGCACCACACACATCGCAGCATGCCTTTATCAGCACGCACAAATCGGGATCTCATCCCCAAGACATGGTAGCTACATGTTTAAACTTCATAATTAAGTGTGAGTATTGTGTTTATTGATCATCGAACTTTATATTTAATGTAAATAAAGGACAGCAAAGTTAGTTGTGCTTGTGTGTTTACGGCAAAGTGATTGCACAACCCAGTGATAACCACCATAATGGCAGAAACAAAGGGAAGAGCAGTGACAGCATCTGAGTGTCAAGATCACCCCATGACACCTTTACCAGCATGCACTAGTAGATGAACTATACAAGATACTCTAATCAGTTAAATCTTCACTTGTCAGTCCAGAAATGCTCAAAAATACCCACCAGAGGGGGATATACTGCACTCTGGATAAGCCTCAGTGCAAACACAGAAATCTTAATAAAATAAAAAGATTCTTTTTTAAAAAAATGCCCTATAACAAAAGAAAGCTCAGTGGAACACAAAAGGAATTTCCTGGAGCAACCAAGGCGATCTGTTGCAAATAAAGTCTCAATAAAAGAATCAACTGACAAAGTTGAAAAAACAGAGCAGGAAGTCAAAAACCGTGAAATAACAAAAAAGCACAAGCAAAACATCCAATAAACACTCAGCAACTCCCGAGCACACTCAAATGAACCGCCAGGCACTGTGGGAAACCCTCGGTATCCTTCAATAAGGGCGCGGACAAAAAGGCGACCTTCAAAAGGGCGAGGCGAATAAAAGCGCACATAAATAAAAGAGACCTTCAAAAGGGCGACCTCAATTGAGCGCCGAATAACTGCGCACATAAATAAAGGAGTGATTCAAAAGGGTGACGTCAATTGGGCGCAGCGAATAAAGGCAAACGCAACAAAATTATTACAGAAAATGTATTAGATAAAGGCAATGATTGAACATATAAAAAGGCGAAAGCAAGAATTAAAACATCTAATTAATTAATGCATGAACTTCTAACGAACTACTTCTAAAGCTCTCTATATTTTGTTGTTTTCAAAATTACAGAAAATGAGATTAAGGCAATGACTGAACGTATAAAAAGGTGAAAGCAAGTTACACTTGAAGCTGTAGATTATGTGCAATGCCACGTAGATATTCGAGATGCGGTCTATTAGCATAATCAAGGACAATTGATTTAATTCGCTCCGAACTGTCTCTGTAGGTCTTCCTTGGCTTTGGAATAGGCTAACCTGCAACGCGCACATTTATTCGGCGCTCAATTGAGGTCACCCTTTTGAAGGTCGCCTTTATTTACGTGCGCCTTTATTCGCCGCGCCCAATTGAGGTCACCCTTTTGAAGGTCGCCTTTATTCGCCGCGCCCAATTAAGGTCGCCTTTTTGTGCGCGCCCTTATTGAATAGAACCGGAAACCCTCACCTTTACAGGACTGAGGGCAGTCTCTGGTGGTTCTGCCTATCGGGGAACCACCCATAAATCGGCTAATTAAAGATTAGAGACAAAAATCACAAGCAAGGAATAATTGAAATAATTAACAAAAGTGACAATTGTATAAATAGAATGATCAAAACTGAACAAAACAGACACCACACAAGGCTTTGACTTTCATCCAGGAGGGGAATCCTGACTGAACCATCACACATACACACTAGTAGAGGGCACCTCCAGGGCGTCTGTGTTAGTTGTAATTCCACCCTGACCCACAGGCTGGCACTGCCATTTACACTTTTCTTTCTTTTGCCCTCAGAAATGAAGACCAGAGATGACCAATGACATCACTTTTCACTTCCACAAGCACCTCTGCCCTTTCTGTTCCGGGGGTATTTACCAATCAGCCTCACTGAAAGTCACATATCAAAACAACATAACACTCAGCACACAGGAAAAAACACTTTTTTCTACTTTTGATTTATTTTTGTGGCTTTACCAACTTGCCAAACAACACAGGGTTCACAGAGTGGTGTCCCAACACTTAATTTTTTTTGTTTTCTCTCACTATTATAATGCTTAGAATTAAAAATAAACACTAAAAACAAAAAGGACGTCTCGATGAATGCCAAAAATACAGAAGAAATTTAAAAAAAGGAACTCGATTGTGGTGAAGATCCGCCTAATTTCCCTTCTCGGAAGTGGAGGTGTTAATCAAAGTCAATGGACAACTAGAGTGCACGTCCTTGGACACAGGGAGTCAGGTGATGTTCCGGGACAAAACCCACTTCAACACATTGGAGAGGAGAGATTACTATCCTGATGATGGGCGTCAAGTCAGCAGCACTGATCAACTGAAATGACAAATTGTGTACTCATTTTTCCTTATAAATTATTTTTATCAACAAGAGCACAGGAAAGTAAGAGCTTACAAACTTTCATTAGGGACAAATATATCTTTCCCGAATTCCCTTTGCTGACCTTCCTCAAAAACAGAGGTAGGCCTCGGCTCACAAAAACATCAGCCTTATTTAATTGACAATTTCTCCGGAAGATCTTCGATTATTGTGAAGAGTCGAGCATAACAAGCCCGACAAATGGGGACAACATAGAAGAAGGGGGTGTCCCGAGTTTGTTCAGAGAGGCTACGACACCCTTGCAGGTTGTAATCCTAAACATTTTCAAGTACCCACTGTAATTTAAACTGCATGCACAAAAACTTCCCACTAAGGAGTCTTCTTTTAAGATGGCCGTGCTCCAGAACTCCACCATACCTAAAGAGAACGCGAGCCCCCAAGGAAGAGTCAATAAATCAGTTCTGGCTGCAGCAGACTCCAGGGCTAGAAGAAGAACCAGCCTTTCTTGCGACATATTCCTATAAATCAACCGGTGCAGCATTTTGGTGGAACTTCTGCAAGCATTTTTTAGAATAAACGCATCTGAATAAAGATGAAGAGCGACCCTGTGGCAGCTCTAATCGAGAAGCTGTCAACCATCTTGGGCTCATGATAGAGACACCCGATCACAGAAGGGAGGAGAACAGCTCATCGGCAGACACATTCAAGCCTAACGGGCGTTAATCATTAAAACAATGAAACACCGCAACAAAGAGGGATTGTCGACACACGTCGCCTGATGCAGCTATTTTGTACTACTGCTTACCTGTCATAATTAAATTAAAAAATAGCGACACTAAACCTACTGAGGAACCTACTGCTTTAGACATTAGAATATAAATAAAAATCACACTGAGCATGAGGTCTTTGTGAAAAAATATTACAATAATAAAGAAAAATTTGAATAGCTTGAGAAAACATTAATAATTTAAAATAATTAATGTAAGGCTTAGAGGGGAACAATGCACAGAATAAAACGAGGACGCCACTATAGGAACAACTCTGACCAGGGGCCATTCAGCTTAAGAAACCATGAAAAATGTGTTCTAATTATGATACAGCTCACTAAATTACAAGTTGCACCATAAAAATGAATTGGCAAATAGAAAGGCAGGCCACTGTGATTGACAAATTTAGTGTGAGAAAAATATCACGCATAATAAACCGCAGCAAAGCTTGAAAGGTTACAGCGAGTGCACACAGATGAACTCATTTGGTTTCCTTTTGTATTGGGGGATTTGCTAACACACTGTCATCAAAAGACCACATAATCGTAGAAATAAGAGGGACAGTGGATGTGCAGACGCCGTGTGCAAAAAGGCTTGCCGTAACTCCAAAGGTGAAAGACGACAGCTTCCAATTTTAAATCTACGCTTGGGAAAACTATGGGCGGTGCAGTTCAGAAAAGTAGGCTGAACCAGAAATGGCCGAAGTCGGAAGACTGTTGTGTGCACACTGCATGAAAAATTCAAAATGAACTTAGGCAAAACTAAGCATCTATATTACCAGTGTGCAAAACGTCCTGTAGAAATAGATAACAATAGTAACATAGATAACAATAGTAACATAGATAACAATAGTAATCCTGAGTTGTCAGTATGCTGAAATCCAATTCTGCTGCTGTGAAATACACAATTAATGAGCTCTGCAGAATTCTATCAGTTACCTCAATCACATCCTACACGCTGTCCTTGTACATCTGACGATCATCACGGAGAATCTCCGCAACATTTCACGACACATCAGCACTCAAAACACTCGGTGCAGTGCTAAAGGGTCTACATCGCCATGCAGATTGGGGCAAGTGCATATCGTCACCCATTCGCCACCCTGTCACAGACCTGCCACAGTTAACAACATCGACGGCAGGGGGCACAGGGATGCCCCCACGAACTGGAACCCCTGCACAGACAGATACCCTGGGCTTCTTGCATTTCATGACCGAACATATCCAGTGGGGGCAGCACGGTGGCGCAGTGGTACTGCTGCCTCACTTCCCAGGTCTTCCCTGCGTGGAGTTTCCATGTTCTCCCCGTGTCTGTGTGGGTTTCCTCCCACAGTCCAAAGACATGCAGGTTAGGTGCATTGCCGATCCTAAATTGTCCCTAGTGTGTGTGTGGCACCTTGCCCGGGGTCTGTTCCTGCCTTGCGCCCTGTGTTGGCTCCTGTGACCCTGTGTTAGGATATAGTGAGTTGGACGATGTGACATAACCAGTGTGATGGAGGCCGCAACAAATACATAAAAGTGTAACAACAGATGTCCGTTTATCGCAGCAAGTGCCATGCAAGTTCAGTCAAACAAGCAATAATGGAATAAAAACAAAGCAACAATGAAAACTTAATATTTGATTTTGTACATCTGCACCCCAAAAAGCTATGCATTAAAGAAAAATAAAACTATAGTGAAAAATGATCACACAAACGGCTAACCACTGCTTTCCCAACACTGAATCGGATATCAAACCCACACTGCACGCTCTTCTCTACTCTCAGTCAGTCAAAAGGCTAATAAACCCAAAGGTGACCTTGAGCGTCTACTTGGACGTTTTACCGAACCAATCCCCTCAGATGTCCTCTGGAATTCTCCAATCAGGACATACACGCTGTGACCAAACCACGTGCTGTGCTTATCACAGGTAAGAAATCAAAGTCACTTCACCGTCAATCCGGTGCACGTGTGCCCTGGGGTGTTGCTGCAGATCTCAAATAGTAGCAGACTGAAGCTATGGCGCTCCCTTTTTCCGTAGAGATGAGCAAGATCTGTAGGTCTCCAACCTTCACGCAGGTTTCTGGGTGAGCCTCAGTCAAAGCGCATCCTTGTGACACTGCAGTGCTGTTTTCACCCCTCTGCACCATCTTGTTCGACTTCAGACTATTTTTCCCCAGGCTATGAGTTAAGGACCAAAAACTATGTTGACTACTTTTACGGCTCAGTGACGGAGACCATCACAGGCGCAGCTTTTCAAGGGTAAAGCAGTGTTCCTCCCCGACATGAACACCTGTCAGTGTCATGCTTTACCATTCTTATTGCCATGTCATGTCAGTTTCTAACCCTTTCAATCCAGACCAGGGTCGTGTGGGCAGCGGAGCCAATCACAGCTAGCACAGGGCGCCAGTCCATTGCGGGGTGAACACACAAACACACACTCACACACCAGGGCCTAGGTGGAGTGGGGGTTCTGAGGCTAAGCATCTGCGCTAGTATCCAGAAGGTTGCCAGTTCAAATGCCCGTTACTGCCAAAGGGGATCCTACTCTGCTGGGCCCTTGAGCAAGGCCTTTAACCAGCAATTGCTCCAGGGGCGCTGTACAATGGCTGACCCTGTGCTCTGACCCGAACACTAACAAATTCCTAATACAAGAAATTGTGTAAAGCAAAATAAAGAATAAAAAAATATGGTAGAGTCGCCAGTACACCAAACCTGCATGTGTTTTGGACAGTGGGAGGAAACCCACACAGACATGGAGAGAACATGCATGAAAAGAAGCTGTGAAGTCAAGGACCACCAAATTACACAGCACAAGTGCCAAGGGGGATGAAAATAAATTTAGGTAGACATGTGCTGAGGTTCCATTACAGAAAGAACTCGGCAAAAAGCACAAAAGCTTCTGATGAGAGGGGATCTTTTTGAATTTGTGTCCTACTTTTGAGGATCTTCTTTCTTTCTTTTTTGTTCTTCACTGGAGAGCGCTGGCACTCTGCTGTGTAAACAGCTTAGCCATTCTGAGCAAAACTAACACATCCCTGTTGCACCGCATTGGTCCTGGCAAGATAAGGGACCTGGCAGTCTTTTTGTAAATTCGCCCTGCATGTCAATTTTCATGCCCAGATTTATCCAAACTTTTTGTGAAAATAAAACACTGACGCACAAGACCACGGGGCACCTTGGCCCAATTATTTTTTGTAGGCATCTGTCATAAAGAGGAAAGTCTATAATGTAAAACGCAATACTTTGGCTAGTTTCAAATTCTGATGCCAGGCATGTGATAGCTGAATTACGTCTTAATAAAAGTATTACCCTGAATTTTCCAGCTCTTCTTGCTAATCTTAGTAACTGAAATATCAATTTTCCCATAACAGTAAGCAAGCCGTCAGGAAGCAGCACAAAGTGCAGGGCTGCTGAGTAAGGCTGACAAATCAATACGGAATCTATTGAGAGGCAAAACACGTGGAAATTCTGATAAGCATGGCAGTAGATGACCAACAGGAAAACAGGCTGCTGAGCAAAGAGGCGCAAAGTCTACTCAAATGCAAAATGACTTAACGGCCGCCATAAGGATGTCTAAGTCACAAGGGATTCCAGCTGCAAGTAAACACATACTGGAAATAAGTGATACAAATGAATCATAAATAAAAGAAAAGAACGGGTGACTGCACTAAGGCAGGCATGGACTATGGGAGCTGACCAAAACATTTATAGGAAAGTCATGTGATTGAGCATAGAGCAAGCAAACGTCACACAGAAAGGGGTCAGGAATGGGCTATAATAACTATTGAGAACACACCGGAAGAGGGGTTTCACACCCCTATGACCCGCAACATCAACATACTACCCTAGTCTACTAAAGTGAGAAAACTAAATGCACAAGGCGCACAACCTGACCCACCTTCAGATGAAACTTCACTAATAAACTGGGGTCTTAAAATGCAGTAGCACCTAAAGTCTATATACACCCATCAGCCACCACATTAAATCCACCTGCCTAATGTGTAGGACCTCCTTATTCTATCAAAAAAGCTCTGACCCGTCGAGGCATGGACTCCACAAGCCCTCTGAAGGTGTCCTGTGCTATCTGGCACCAAGTCCTGTAAGTGGCGAGATGGGGCCTCCATGGATCGTACTTATTTTTCCAGCATATCCAAACAGAGATTGAGATCTGGAGAATTTGGAGGCCAAGTCAACACTTTGTCATCTTCCTCAAACCATTCCTGTATCCGGCTGAAAGAGGTCACTGCCATCAGGGAATACTGTTGATATGAAGGGCAGTAGGTGGTCTGCAGCCATCTTTAGGTAGGTGGTACCTGTCAAAACCACATGAATGCCAGGACCCAAGGTTTCCAGCAGAACACAGCCCAGAGCACCACACTGCCTCTGCCTGCTTGGCTTCATCCCATAGTGCCATCTCTACCCCAGGTAAATGATGTACAAACACCCAGCTGTCCACATGAGGTAAAAGAGAACACCTTCTGCTATTGCTCCATGGTCCATTGCCCATGTGCCCATTGTAGTTGCTTTTGACAGTGGACAGGGGTCTGCATGAGCACTCTGACCAATCTACATATGCGGCAAGCACTGTGTGTTCTGATCCCTTTCTCTCTTGGCCAGAGTTACGTTTTTGAGCAACTCTCTCAGCAGCTCTTGATGGACTGGACAAAACGGACTAACCTACGCTCCTAACACACATCACTAAGACTAGGGCACCCAGGACCCTGTCGCCTGTTGTCCTTTCTTGGACCATTTTTGATTGGTACAAGCCACTGCATACTGGGAACACCCCAGAAGACCTGCCGTTTTGGAGATGCTCTGACCCAGTCGTCTAGCCATCACAATTTGGCCATTGTCAAGGTCATTCAGATCCTTACGCTTTCTCATTCTTCATGGTTCAAACACATCTCCTTCAAGAGCTGACTGTTCACTTCTTGACAGGTGCCATTTTAATATCGTGACTGATCGGTGTGTACAGTAAGACGGCAGCATACATCCATCGGAAACTCCTTGTTGCATTGAAGGTCCCTCTTATTTAATTGTGTTCCTCTTTCCCTCTAGCACAGGAGAAGGTACCGAGATGAATTTAATGTTAGGAGCTTTCCGTTCCTCTCTGGGCCTCAATTCTCACGTTTTTGTTTTGGCTCATCACTGGATCTCTGAACCTACGTGTCTACTGACCCTTCTGCCTGACTCTAGTATAGATCCTGATCAGCCTTCTGCTCTTTTACAAACCCCCCTAGCACACTCCCAGCGTGAATTCAATGCAGATGTTAAGATGTCCTAATGCACAAGTCATAACCCAAGAAGGCAGCATGCATGCATTTGCACTGCATACTCTCCTTGGATTGAAGAACCTCCTTTTTCAATTTTATGTCTCTTTCCCTCTAGTATAGGGGGCAGCTAAAAGAAGCTACCGAGATGAACGTAATATTAGGATCTTTCCTTTCCAATCTGGACCTCGGTTCTCGTGTTTTTATTTAGGCTCTTAGTCAGCAGATTTCTTCCCCTACTGGCTTGCTGACCCTTTTCCCTGATTGTAGACTCGGATCTCACTTTTACCTCTTAGAGTGCATTCATCTCCTGGTCTACTGCTCTTTTACAAAATCCCTGAGCACTTGCCAACGTGAGTGTTTTCAACATTAAGATGTGTACGACGTCATAACGGATTCATTACTTAAAACGGCGGCCTGCATCCCTCTCCATGCTCTTCTTGGACTGAAGAACCCCCTTTTTCAATTGTCTGTCTCTTTCCTACTAGCACAGGAGGTGGCTACCGAGATGAATTTAATAGCAGGGTCTTTCATATACCCTCTGGACCTTGATTCTTATGTTTTTGGATTGGCTTGTCGCCAGTTCTCTTCTCCTACCAGCTTATTGACCGTTTTTGCTGATACCAGATGCTGACCTTCTCGCCTGCTTTACTTTCGTCTCCCAGTCTCTGCTCTTTTGCAAACCCCCTGAGCACTCTCCATTTCAGACTGTCACTCTTAACAGTAGCCATTGCTGCTGGGATAGACTAACACTGCACCAAAACCCTGAACTGGATTAAGCCAGTTTAAGAATGAACGTTGATTTATCATTCAAGTAGAAAGCCCCTAGCAATCATGTATAAACTTCAGTACACACATCAGTCCTTCTCTGTGACTGCCATGGATTCAGCCCGGGCTGGCAGGTTTTCTCACGTGTAAAGATGTTCTCTTGCTATTGTTTTGTTTCGCACACCTCTATTGATCCTTCTCTCCACTTGGGGCTGATTTTGTGGAATCCACCAGGGCAGTTTTTGACAAACCGTTCTCTCTCTGGTTGCCATGGGTGCACACAATACTTGATTCAGTCATTGTGTTTTTGTGATTTAGTTCTAAGTGGAATTTCTTGCCTTAAGGCTCAGCAGACAAAAGCTAAACCATTGCAGAACTTACCTGCAGGCTGTTGTGTTTTGCTTCAATTATTTATCACTCGAATTTCCGTAAAAGAGGCCACAAATAAAGAGCTAACTACGTATTGAAGAAAAAAAAAAAATAGAACTTGGGTTCATGCATCTTGACTTTTTTAGCTGCACAATCCTCTTTCATTCTTTGGCAGCCAACATAATTGCTTTTACTTGCTTTAAGTCAGTTTGTGGCTGGAAGGTGGAGTAGCTCTCCAAATGAAGTTTGTTGTATAGTTGGGGGTGTTTTCTTGCAGTTATATTTTAAGGGGTTATATCAAAAGGCCAGTGGGGGCCTAAAGATACACTAGCGAAAAAAAATACTCATAATACCCGAGGAAAAAAGCTGTGGACTGTAGGAACTGTTTATGAGATTTCCCCAAACTCAGCGGACAACCAGAAAGACCAAAGTTAAAAAGTTATAAGCAAAAAGCAGAAAAAGAAAAATACATGGAATGGCTGAAAATAACCGACACTAAGAATTCTGGACTCCTGAAACGCACAGAAAGATGGACGAAACATACGGAAGAGCGAAGCAGAGTTTATGATGCAGGGGCGCTATTTTGGGGTGGGTTCTCCATCTCCCAGCATGCAACATGATCACTGTGGCACCAGGTGGCTTCAGACAATTGTGCAGGGATTGTTGGTAAGCTTGCCTGTTAAGTAAGGCGCTGTGACAATGGAAAATGCTGCCGTGCCAAACCAGTTGTCCCTATTTAATTCCAACACAATTATAAGTAAAGTTAACAAAAATTAGGGCCACTATTTGTGCCAATATGAAGGGAGCTTCCCAAAATCAGAGTCCCGTCTGGGTATTTAATAGAAAACTGCGAGGAAGGAATTCCGTCCTGCGGTAGAAGACTGAACACCTCCTTCTGGAAGCAGAGGGATTTATTGTATTGGCTGGGGACCTGAAGGGGCGGACTTAGTTGAACCCACACTGGGCATCTTCTCGGGGCTGTGAAGGAAACCACAGAGGAAAAGGTTAGCGTCTATCGACCTGAAGCAGTAGTGCCCAGAGAGTGGTCCCCAGATACACGTGTGACAGCGTTCAAGTTAAGCATTTAAACGACCATTGGCTGCACAGGCAGGATCGTTTTCACATTTTTCTAATATGAAGCAGCAGGTTTACTTTTTTCATCATCAATAAGAATTACCGTATATACTCACATATAAGTCGGGTCTGGAAACCTGAAAAATCGATCATAAAAATCAGACCCTGGCTTATACGCCCGTTCAAAAATGCGACAATTTTTTTTTTTTTACATCTTTTTGCCTCCTCCAGTCTTGCACCAGTTTCTCAGACGCACCGACTTTTGTTGCAGCGGCGCAGTTACCAATTTCTTTTGCCAATTCAACGACTTTTAATTTAAAACCTGCTTCATATTTTCTTCTGATCCATCGTAGATAAGGGATGCTCTTACGATAAAGGTGTATGACGGTGTGAGATACGAAAAACACAATACAGAGCAAACGCTGCTTCGGAATAGTTCAGGTATTACCGTGTGGTCACGTTGGCACAATACATAGAAAAAAAAGGCCGTGTGCTTCCGTGGTTCCTCTCTCAGGTGGGCATTAGCATATCATAATCTCTTGGACCAATTGCACGAGTTTTATGCATTCGACTTATACAGCCGACATTATAAAATACTGGAAACTATACAGTAAAATTAAGTTCCGACTCATCCGTGGGTATATACGGTATTTCATGTACTGTAGTTTGGAGTCATCGCCACATGGAGCACACTCCTTCCTTGGCCATTTATATTCACGGTTGGACTAAGTCTGCATTTTCTGGTGGACTGTTCACTAGGGTTTATTTTCACGTATCAATGCCATCTGCATCCAGTAATCTAGACTATGTTTGTGGCTGTTTAATTATTTCTTCTTTACCGTTGCTGTGGATTATTGGAAAGGACTCTGTAAACAGTTTATTTTACCTCAGTGTGCTGTCTTTGAGGGAAGGGTGCATGTCGAACCAGGCTGGGTCGCTCAACTGAATTCCCCAATTAAAATAATAAATTGCTAATTTTTTCATCGTGTGAATCTGAGCACCTCTGTGATATAAAAGTATTGTTGCTAGGCGATGACAAATGTGACTTGAGACTTTTAAGAACCAGAAGACAGACGTTGTGAGGTTAGGTTGTTCTCCATGCTAATCATGGCGCCAAAGAGTGGTGACGTGCTTCATGTTGATTAGCACAACTAAGAATTTCATTGTACTCGGCGCATGTGACAATAATGACCCTAAAAAGCAATAATCTAAACTTGCTCTGTTTACTTTGCAGTTTTAACCTTCTCTCAACACACATCTGGCCTACCTTCTTTCCTTCCTCCCACTGATTGTGTCCACATCACTGGTTACCTCTCAACTCCCAGCTCTCTCTGCACTGCTAATGAGAAGGAGCTTATAAGCCGGTGCCCAGAAACACTTCCAGGTCACCCTTTCAAAGACCCTCTGATTGCCCCTGAGGAACTCCTCATGTTGGCACCAGGTTTCTTTGCAGGCTCCCCATACTACAGGGTGTATTCAGGGAGTACCTGTTCTCCCCAGTACTCTTATGAGTCATCTGGTGGTCTGAGGAACCTGTTTTGGGGCTAACAGATCCACTGTTGGGGGCCCACTATTACAAAAGCAAACACAAGTTCTTAAGAACTTAAAATTGTTAACTAGCATGTTATTTGTAGATAACTAAAACATACGTGCAAGTATGTACGTGTACTAT
Organism: Polypterus senegalus; assembly: GCF_016835505.1. Lineage (NCBI taxonomy): Eukaryota > Metazoa > Chordata > Cladistia > Polypteriformes > Polypteridae > Polypterus > Polypterus senegalus. The sequence goes on along the minus strand of NC_053169.1, from coordinate 84,303,313 downwards.
ATGACTCATTAGGTCACGTGGTGGCGCGGCCCTGGAGACCCCAGCTTTGTCACCGGACTGATTTTCCATGTAGCCATACCCAGTGTGCATTCTGTGTTAGGCCGTGAATTACTGAGCCTGCTGGTGGTAAGTAAGCTGGTTTGTGCCCACGGTCAGGACAGACTAGGCTCCTCACTACGTAGGTGCCAAGTTCTTAAGCAATTCTTGTGCTGGACACCACGTGCCATTTTATTTATTGAACTCCTTGCTTGTTTCTCCTTCTGTTAGTGGCAAAGATTGCGTTTGAACTCACCACAGCTGTTACTGTTCACACAGTGCCAGTATGCTATTGGCGGTCAGGAAAATGGGCCCACAATTGCTAAATGTGACATGGCTACACTGCTACGTAAATTGACAAAGTCCAGCAACGAGATCAGCAACTGTGGTCGGCAGGTCTGATATGCCACACGACTGACTACATGTCACATACAGTGACATCAGCTCAAGAGACCAAAACTCCTCAGAAGGTAATTTGTAGGAAAGAAAAGAGAGACACATTTGGTAAAAATCTATGGAACAAATTGCCATCCTTTCAGAATGGCTTATGAAAAAAGCAAGTTACCCAAGTCCAACATAACGAACACAGGAATGAGCTGGCTAATTAAACAGGGAGTTCAGTTAAAGACAAGAATGGGCCTCCGACTACCACATTGGTCAGGACAACAACCCGCAGCCACAGATGTCCTCCAGGGCCGACATTTTAAACCACTGCATCTCCAGCCCTTAATAATAAGCTTTTAGGAGCCAGTCTTGTATCGATCAGAAAAGCCATTTCTCTTCAGGCAGGCTTTTATGTTGACTGTTCGGCGCTGCTAATCACTTGATAATGTTCTTTGTTGCATTCCACCCCTTATGCTTTTGGAAGACGGGCACTGACACAGCAGTTTTTCATGCTGAAACTACTCTCTGTTTCAATCTGCAGGACGCACAGGTGTCTGTGCAAAGTGGAAACTTTCATCAGCTTTCAGTGATCACCTCTCGGTGCAGTTCTCTGTCTTTTCCGGCAGACACTCATTAATCATCATCATCATCAGTTTTGCTCCACTGATTACAGTGAAGGTCATGGTAGCAACATGCGGAGTTGGGATGACCAGGCCACTGTGTCCTCAGTAGGTTCTCCCAGACTATGTGAGAGATACAGTCCCTGCGGTGTCCCCAAGGTCAGTCCCAGCGTCAACAACAGCCCCAAGTTCAGGTCTATGTGTCCCCACTGTTGCGGAGAACAGCTCATCAATGTCCTGTCTACCCATCCTGAGTTTTTGATTTGTTTACCAGAAGCTCTTTACGGCCATCTAACAGTTCTTCTCTTATGGCATCACCAACTCCAACTTGAGCCACGGCTGCAGCTGCCACTCTTTTGGCCTGGTAGTACCATGCAGTCAAATCTGAAGACCCACTTGCTAACACAACATGGAAGGCCCTTTTCTTCAACTTGAGTGTATCCAGGGTTAGAGTTGTGACAGACACCCACAGTCTTTCCCAACAGCTTCTTGCAGCGGCCTCCACCATGGTGGTCTTAGGCACAGTCCACTCACAATCTGCATCGCTGACCTGTCCCTGATGCAGGAGTAACAATTCTCATTATGAACAGTGGCACCTGCTAGTCATTCCCAAACGAATCTCAGTATATCGTGGGCCCCGGGATTATTCTGGCCTTGTGCCCATTGCTTGCTGAAATAGGCTCCCACTTTTCCAAAGTCCTGGATAAGTGGGTTTAGAAAATGGATGGATAGGTTAATTATAAAATTGATCAAAAAAATTAAAGGAACACTTTGAAAACACATCTGATCTCAATGGGGAAAAAAAATCCTGTTGGCATCTCTACTGCTATGGACTGATATGGTAATGTGTTAGGAAAGAAAGGATGTCACATCGTTTGATGGAAATGAAAATGATCAACCTACAGAGGGCTGAACTCAAAGAAACCCCAAAAATCAAAGGGAGAAAATGATGCGGCAGGCTGGCTAGTCCATTTTGCAGAAATTTTATTGCCGCAACTCCAAATCGTCCTCAGTAGTTTATATGGCCCCCACGTGCTTGTACGCATGCCTGACATCGTCCAGGTGTTTGGCATGTTCCTAATGAGATGACGGATGGTGTCCTAGGGGATCTCCTCCCAGATCCGGACTAGGGCATCACTGAGCTCCTGGACAGTCTGAGGTGCAACCTGGTGGCGTCGGATGGACCGACACATAATGTCACACCCTTCTATTGGATTGAGGTCAGGCGAGTGAGCATGGGGGCCAGTCTATGGTATCAATTCCTTCATCCTCCAGGAACTGCCTGCATACTCTCGCCACATGGGTCCGGGCATTGGAGGAACCCAAGAGCCACTGCACCAGCATAGGGTCTGATAATGGCTCCAAGGATTTCATCCTAATACCTAATGGCAGTCAAGGTGCCGTTGTCTAGCCTGTAGAGGTCTGTGTGTCCCTCCATGGATATGCCTCCCCAGACCATCACTGACCCACCACTAAACCGGTCATGCTGAACGATGTTACAGGCAGCATAACATGCTCCATGGCTCCTCCAGACACGTTCACGTCTGTCACATGTGCTCAGGGTGAACCTGCTCTCATCTGTGAAAAGCACAGGGCGCCAATGGTGGACCTGCAAATTCTGGTATTCTATGGCAAATGCCAATCGAGCACCGTAAGCACAGGGCCCACTAGAGGACATTGGGCCCTCAGGCCAACCTCATGAAGTGTGTTTCTGATTGTTTGGTCAGATACATTCATACCAGTGGCCTGCCTGCTGGAGGTCATTTTGTAGGCTCTGGCAGTGCTCATTCTGCTCATCCTTGCCCAAAGGAGAAGATACCAGTCAGTCCTCCTGATGGGTTAAGGACCTTCTACGGATCTGTCCAGCTCTCCTAGAGTAACTGCCTGTCTCCTAAAATCTCCTCCATGCCCTTGAGACTGTGTTGGGAGACACAGCAAACCTTCTGGCAATGGCACATATTGATGCGCCATCCTGGAGAAGTTGGACTACCTGTGCCAGTTCTGTAGGGTCCAGGTATCGCCTTGTGCTACCAGTGGTGACACTGACCGTAGCCAAATGCAAAATGAGTGAAGAAACAGATGAGGAGGGAAAAATGTCAGTGGCCTCCACCTGTTAAACCATTCATTCCTGTTTTGGGGGTCATCTCATTGTGGCCCCTCTAGTGCACCAAAGCAGCTGAAACTGATGAACAAGCTCCTCTGGTGCTTCACTGACCAGATCAATAGCCCACAAATGTCACTGACTTGATGCTATACTCTCAATTAAAAGTGTTCCTTTAATTTTTTTGTCCAGTATATTTATCTAAAAACACAGACTGCTGAAAATGACTTCAGTCAGAATGATTGAAATCTAATGAGAATCAGTTTCTCTGCAAAGCACACATAAGTGATGAGTATTATTTTATTAACTAATTCAATTCCTAATACAAACCAATTTATTTTACATAAATAACCATGTGAAAAATTGAGACACCGTTCTGCAGTACTATAGTTTTGCGTTTAAGGACTAACAATCGTCTCGGCCCCACCAGGTCCTAACTTATAGCAACCAGCAGCACATTTTACTTTGACCTTTTTTACTCAACAAAAAACAAGCCAACATGCGGAAGCCAAAGCATGAGACGGCAAGTGCGCTGTTACTGCTTCTATATTACGGTAATTTAAAAGGTAATTAAAGTCGGCTGCTGCTTATCAAGTGTTCTTCAACAGTCGACAGTCTGAAGTGTGAGCATCTCACTTTGGCACTGCTGTCTGCAGCATTCAGGCTTCTGGTAATGCCATGCCAGGATGAAAGACAAATACAGTGTTCTTAGAAGGAGCAAGAGTTGCTCATTCATCTGGGGACCATTCTATACCATTCAACTCTGAATGTTATTTATGATGGAGAACATTCAAGACACCTCCCAGCAGCGGGCAGCCCAGTAAATTCATCCAACTTGATGCTCTGAGCAATGAGAACGAACTCAAAAGCTGCACCCCAGTGATCTACGTAGACATGGCAGTTATTACAGTTCAGGAAGCCACCACCAGAAAAAGACTGAACAAGTCTGGTTTAACGGAAGGGAAGTCAGCAGAAAGTCCTTCTGTCTAAACAGAACGTGGTAGCACAGCTGAGGGCCAGTGCCCACTACGCGATTATAGCCGAATTCTGGAGCCCCAGAGTGGTTTTACAAATTGTTACAAGATCACAAAAGTCTTCTATACTGATGAATATCACCCAGTAGTCATAAACTCGTGACAGCAAAGCACGATTGTACTTTTACCAGATTAGCGATGCAACATACAGAGCCATCTTAATAGCGAAATAAACAATGCAGTGCAGGTTTACTGTGACCGCTGCATCCCAGGGTTCAACATCTGAAGTATGCAAAACAACCAGGAACCACTTAGAGCACGTTATCCAGTTCATCACCTTCTGCCGAGTTGACTCCATTCTTCCTTTCATTTGGCCACAACTACAACGATACATTTGGAGATAAATGGGTGAAGCACTTGAAGAAAACAACACCTTGCCTGCCAGCTGTTAAACAGGGGGTCCTATGATGCTTTGGGGTTGTGTGCCAATCACATACATTTTTTTGTGGATGGAAGGAAGAATGGGTTCGACTAAACGTCTAAAAAAAAAAAAAGATACTCAATATTTTAATAAGACAACAATCCAAAACTTGACACAAAAGTCAGCCTTGATGTCACAGTCCCTCAAACCCTGAATGTTAATGAGATTCATGGGGACGTTTCAGCCTTGCATGTGACCCAAGAATACTTCAGGGGGAAATTATCCTAAAAAGTGGCAATAAAGAGACCCCTAGATGACTACAAGAAACACCTGGATGTCATTATTTCTAAGTACTAGCTGATAGGGTGCTCAAACATCTGCACACCCACATATTCTCTTATTTTTAAAATCCATTCAATTTGTCGAACGAATCATATTGTAACTTTACATTAATATCTGCATGAAGGTGTCCCATTGAAGTTGTATCCTGCTGAGGTTCATTTGATTTACAGAATTAGGAGATTTGACCAGGGGTCTTAAACTTTTTACACACACCCACCAGGCCCATATGGTTGTAGCAGGGTTGCCCGCAACAATTCCCAATCCATGACTGGTGTCCCATGATGATGGGAAAGACCCCACTCCGCACCACCCTAGGTATGGAATCAGTGGGTACAGGAAATGGGTGGATGGATGGATGGTCTCTTTAGTGAATAAGTATACGAGGTGAGACACAAAAATAACCGGATTGGTGAAAAAATATATATTTGTTGATGAATTACAGCATTCTGAACATTGTCCCCTTCTCTATTCTCCTCCTCCTGATCTCTACACCGCTCCATACGTATCTTCCATTAATTGAAACAGTGCTGGAAGTCTTCTTGCTTGAGGCTCTTCAACAGACTTGCCATTTCTGTCTTCACTTCATGCATTGAAGAAAAATGTGTTCCCTTCAGGTCACTTTTGATATTCGGGAACAAGTAAAAATCACAGGGAGCTAAATCGGGGGAACAGGGAGGATGATCGAGGACAGGAATGTTTTTGTCAGTCAAAAACTGCTTTACGGAAAAAGCAGTACGATCATTTTGAACAATCTGATTCACCCTTTTGATGTTTTCATCCGTCTGAGACGAGCGTGGGCGACCTGGGTGTTGAACGTCTTCCACATTTTCTTGTTCCTTCCTTGAAATATTTGTGCCACTCAAAAACTTATGTGCAAGCTGTTATCACCGTACACGGTTCCTATCATTTCATAAGTTTCTATGGCGGTTTTGTTTAATTTCGCGAGACATTTGATGTTGGTTCGCTGTTCGATTTTTTCACCTGACATTATAGCGGCAACTCGTGTAGCGATTGTTGTGCAAATACTGACTGGACTGTTCACAGGATATACCTAGCCGGTTGAGGGTTTGAGAGGGCGTGTAGGAGGGAATATAGTTCTATGATTCACGTTCGGCCGACCTCCAGATGGATAGCCTCCCCAAGCCCAAGCCCAGTTTGGTTATTTTTGTGTCTCACCTCATATGTCTGTCAAAAAAAAGCTAATACATTCTTGATCTGTCTGTTTGTTAGCATCCAATTTCCCCAAATGGTATTTTTTATTACTCTGCCTTACAGTTGTTCAAGATGAGTGAGCTGTCACTTGCAGGTATGTGCTGTGCCAATATTAAAAACCTCAAAGGAAAAAGTCCTGGCACTAATTGCAAAGTTCCAGAAAAAAAACAAGACAGCTTTTAAGTTCTAAAAAAAGAATGAAGCTAAAGAAAACAATCAAACACATAGACAGTCGCCTCTCCGATTTCAGTCTCCCGACTCTCCTCGTCTCATTTTGCTGCAGCAGTGCAGCACACGGCCTGCAGTGACTCTCCCCTCTCTGGTGTCTGCGGCAGCCGTCGGACATCGCCACAAGGAGCTCCTGACTCAGCAGGCAGCCCAGCTTGAACATGATGTACCCTTTTCTGAGCGCGACACCATTAACAACAACGGCAAGTGAGCGATTCGATCAAGTCTTTGAATACTAACACCAGACATGTGCTGAGCTGCAGGATCACTGCCAGATCCTTAAGAAAGTTTGTTCAAGGTTTATGTGGGCAACTGAGTGAGCGAGACCTGTGATGGATGAGCTTGTAGGGCTTGTACAGTAACTGGCCAGGGCCTGCTCCAGCTCCTTCAACATGAAGTGCTTGAAGTGAGTTAGAAAACAGGTGGATGGATAGTTGAACTTTCTCTCTGTCTGTCCATCTTTCGATTTATATAGCACACTTTTGTACAATCTTTAGCTGAAATTGCTTCACAAGTAGTAAGGGCACCATGTTGCTAAGGTCACTCAGTCTTGCAGATTCACATTATCTGCAAGATCACATCTAACAGAGTATGCAGTGCAACTCCTTGTCCAGACTTTATGGTCTTGTCACGTCTGGACTGCTGCAATACTCTGCCAGAAGGAGTACCAGCAAGTGTCACCAAGCCGCTGCTGCAGATGATTACAAATGTAGCAGCACATCTTGTGTTCAGCCGTCCAAAATGGACACTTGTCACCCGTCATTTCAGATCAGGGGTGGGCAAAGTCGTTCCTGGAGGGCTGCAGGTTTTTGTTCCAACCCAGTTGCTTAATTAGAAAACAATTGTTGCCAATAATTTAATTTCATGACTCATTTGTGCTTTAACTCTGCTATGTCAGGTAATTCTCATATCCTAGCTTTTCTTCCCCTTTCTAAGGATATCATCCAAATGATTTGAAGGCTAAAATGGAGGAGTAATTCTCAGTCCTTCACTTTTTTCTCTTCACTTTCCTTCTAAGTATTTAATTAAACCCAATAGTGCATGATAATTACACACAGGGGTAGATGGTAACAAGCTAAAGGGAGAAATGTTGCTCTCTTTTGTCATGTGCATGTTATTCCTAATTAGGAGCAATTAAAGACCAAGACTACAGCTGTTTAAGACTAATATAAGCATTAAGGGTTCAAAATCTTAACGAGCGAGACCACTAAAGTGAAGCAGAAGTGTCACTTGAGCAATAAGTGCCTCCTATTAAGCAATTGGGTTGGAGCAAAAACCTGCAGCCGGAACAACTTTGCCCACCCCTGCTTCAGATCACTACACTACACAGATCAAGTTCAGATAATAGTCAATGGGTTTGCACCTACAAATGTGGAGATGCTTGTGAGGCCCGATGCCAATTCTTGACCACATAGGTCTGCTGATGAACGGATGAATATGGTGATGCCACATCTGCGTGGTATCAAATATCATTCGAGACTCTTTTCACAAGCAGCTCCTAGCTGGAGTACGAGCCACCTCCATTCTGACTCCATCAATGTGTTCAACAAGCGTTTGAAGACTCACTTGTCCAGTGAATTTCTGTTTAACTGATATTAGCCGTTAGGCTTTTATAATCTAGGAATTATATTTCGCTTGTATTTTATTCTGATTTCTTTACTTGTGATGGTCAATTCTGTAAACTTGTCAGGCAGATAGATGTCCCCTCAATTACGTGGGCTTCCTTTGAGAGTCGCTTTGGATAAAAGCATTTGATAAGCAAATCAATTTAAATGGAAACGTAGAAAGAATTGCAAAAACTGGCAATGAAAAATATCCTTTTGACTAGCTAGTGCCTATTAGTGGCCACAGTAATGTCCCTAAAGTTTGAAAATTCTTCCTTCACACAGTCTTTTATTCAACATTTTGACATGTCGTGTTTAGGTTGATGTTGTGTTAAACTTCATGTGATAAGTGGGCCGTGGCGCGGTGCTAATTTTAAATAAGTAATCATGCCTCACAAAGTGTAGGCTCTAATCGGGTGCAGGTGGGTGCATGACAGATGGGGGTTGCCTACCTGATTGTGAAGACACATGCGAGTGCGCACGTCAGGCAGGTACCTCATTACTACCTTGGAGGAAGTGGCACACATGCACACCTGTGCCCCATAAGAAGGGTCAGTTTATAAGAAGCCCACACAGGCAGAGAAAGGAGGAAAAAAAAATGAGAGAGAGTGAGTGAGAGAGAGAGAGCGGTGAGCACAGCATCGTGGAGAGAGGCTGGTAGGGCAAGACAGGGCAGTGTGGGTGCAAGGCAGTGCAGTCGTAGGTCCGCAAGGGAGCAAAGGATCGGCACTCTAGGGTCAGATTGTTCCCACTGATTAATTGTTGAGGAGTGGGAATGATTGAGGTTTCGTCCCACCCCAGGAATCAGAGGTACGCCATTGAGAGCGAGAAGGAAGAAGGGAGGAAAACCAACCCTGAGCGGTCCGGCTTGGTGCCACTTGGAGGCAGCTAAAATGGCGGTCGGGTGGTGATTATCGCGGCTGCTTGTGTCTCGGCTGGCTGAGCAAGCAATGGGTGAGCCAGGGAGATGAAAATGGAGTGATGCTGGGCTCATCTGACAGAATATGAAGGACCCATTGATTGGCTGTTGGTTTCAATCTCATTTTAATCTGGATTCTAAACTCACGGACCGCCACTGTTTTTATGGATTATTTATTTAAAGACGAGAGAGGACTGAACTTTTGAACACCGTTTGTTTCAACGGACAGTTTGAATAAAAGCATTTGTCACTTTGCACCTGTCCCTCGCATTGTGTGAGTGTCCTCATCTGCTATGCTCATCTCAGAGACGTTATCAGTGGTAGCGGGTTCCCTGGATGGACCCGGTAATGTGGAGTTGACCCACACTGCCATATTGCACAGCTCCCATCAAACCTGGCTTTCAAGTGATTACCAAAGAAAAGATCCATCCATCCATTTCCTAACCCGCTGAATCCGAATACAGGGTCACGGGGGTCTGCTGGAGCCAATCCCAGCCAACACAGGGCGCAAGGCAGGAAACAAACCCTGGGCAGGGTGCCAACCCACCGCAGGACACACACAAACACACCCACACACCAAGCACACACTAGGGCCAATTTAGAATCGCCAATCCACCTAACCTGCATGTCTTTGGATTGTGGGAGGAAACCGGAGCGCCGGAGGAAACCCACGCAGACACGGGAGAACATGCAAACTCCACGGAGGGAGGACCCGGGAAGCGAACCCGGGTCTCCTAACTGCGAGGCAGCAGCGCTACCACTGCGCCACCGTGCCGCCCCAAAGAAAAGATTCTCTAATTAACTTCAAGAAAATTCTCATTTTCGTTATACCCCCCCATACATCCAAAAAGTTGTTTGATTATAAACAGTGACTCTAAGCTTCTTAGAATAATTTATGCAAAGAAGTCATAATCATAAAACACTCACATTTCTACACCCTGAGAGGTGCTGCTTATCCAAAGCCAAATTTAATTTTAAGAGTAAGCACTTGCTTTGAGTCAAATCAGTGGTCAGCCTTCATCTGCATTTCTGTTTAATGGAGCCCTGCCTTAAAACACACTTACACTTGAGTTGTGTGAAAAATATAAGAAACAGGCCTTTCAACCAATACAGCAATACAATAACTTAAATAGAGCACAGAATAAAAAAATATAATAGGAACATAAAGGGAATTATGAGAACAAAAAAAATGCTTCAAAAAAGACCCCTCCAGAAGATCCTGCAGCGCCTTACTGCAAGTCCTACTTTCTCTTAAGTGCTTTCTCCTTTTATTCAGACTAGGGGGCTTTGCTCACCAACCCCCCCGGCCTGCGCCACGTGCCAGCCACTTCACGTCTCTGCCGCTCGCGTATGTGGATTTCATTTTCACCAAACAACAAATCTTTTACTTCTCGCAGATACGCCTCTTCATTGGGAACAAATACTACTTTCCCCTGATGGCAACATGACATAGACGATCTACAAGTCTCAGGTTTAAAGTTTAAATTCGAACAATATATTCGATCTCTTTTCGCTGTTCCGTTATTTCACAGAGTGATAATTTCCATTTGTTTGCGCTAATGCGATCTTTACTATCATTTTTTGAAACTTTCGTACTACCATTATCTCTAACATGCTCTGCATATGTATCACACCAACGTTTTGGAAGCTCTTTATGACGTTCTACTTTGTCTTCTACTTCTTCATTGTCTTTTATTTCCGGCCATGGGCGTGGTTAAATCTCTTGGCACAAAGTCTCGTCTCGTGGGAAGGGAAAGTATCTCTCTGAGAAAGTCACGTCTTGCCCCAGGCTAAAATGTCTCATCTCGTCTCAGGATTTTTTTATTATAATAGAGGAGGGTGTCAGGGAGCTTCGGTCTGGTAAGACACACATTTCTCTCTGAGATTCCAGAAAACCGGATCTGGGTGACTCGGTGAATACCACTAAGGGGTCACTTGTAATATCTGGGGCTCACATTGGCTAGGATAAAATGCAATTTGACTAGTCGGCTGTAGATTGTATCAGTGCTTAAAATGAGCCAGCACTTACAAGTACTGTATGCAGAATTAGCAACCACTTCGAGTTTCTACTTCAGCAAATGAAGATTCATGGGGGACCCTGTCACCGTTCTTCAGTCTAATGTTATTGTTTCACTGTGGTCAAAGTTTTTGATCGCTTGTTGGTGTATTGCCATAAGTAGACTGCTGCCAGTAATTTGGTCCCAGCACCAGCACTGCCCAGTATTCCCATGCTGAGAAGAACCCTGCAAGCTTTGTGGTGGATGGCTGGGACCCTTGCCTAGCCGGGACATCTCGAGACTGGAAGGACCAGGAGAGAGAAACAGTACCTCCCCTGGGAGATGAGAAGGCAGCCACCCTGGTTGGCGTTCGGGCCGTGGGAGCAGAGCTTAGAGACTGCCAGGGGGTGTCTGGACAGTCTCAGAACCCTGGACTGCAGCACTTCTGCCACACCAGGAAGTGCTGCAGGAAGATCAGGGAACACCTGGAACACATCCGGGTGCGACATAAAAGGGGCCACCTCACTCCAGGAGGTGTTAAACAGAGCTTTGTGAGTGGAGGAGTGAAGGCTGCAAGAGAAGAGGAGAAAAGAGACGAAAAGAGACAAAGAGTTAGTAAAAGGACTGAGCTTCGATTGGTGACTTGTGCATTGTGTGGTCCTGTAAAGCCTTAAAGAAGAATAAAGGTGTGCTTTGGACTTGCGAGTTTTGCGTCTCTGTCTGTGTCTGGGCTGATCTTTTACAGCTCGTATGTGGGGGGATAGTGACGACTAATGAGAATTGGGGAAGGAGATGTCTGGGTCACAACACACTGACAGGGAGGTGGTAACAAGAGATGAACTAACACCCTCCCATCACCCAGTGAACTCTCCTTATTTGGCACCAATGTGCCGTGCCATGCCATGCAAGTGAGCATCACCAGCCTGTCAGTCCGACAAACTGTATATTTTACAGCACCTATCACAAAGCACACAAAAAAAATAATTCAAAGTAAAAGGAAATGCACCTTAATGTCATTTAAACACTTAGAAGACAAAGAAATAGAAACACTTGGAAGAATTTAATTAAAAAAAAGAATGCATTTTGCATAAATATGTGTCTCTATGACATTTACTGTATGTTTAACCGAAATAACTGAATATAACAATGTAGTCTGCCTTGAGAGGCAGTCATATTTCTCTAAAATTATAAATGACTAGGGGGCTCCGCCCCCTGCTCGCTTCGTTCGCCCACCCCGTGTTTGGTTTACCGAATATACAATTTAAAGAGATTGTTATTTTCATGGGAATTGTTACATATGCATTATTTTCACTTTTACTTTAAAACGTTTGTAAAAACAATACTTGACCTTTATTTCCAGCCCTGGGCGTCGTTAAATCTTTCTCGCAGGATGTATAATGCTGTTCGTGTTGTGAAGTGGGGGGCGACTGAACGCACACTAAGGGGATGCGATTGGTTTAGCTGGTGTCTTCCTGCTGCTGCTACTTGCGAGCTGCGTGTTCTTTTTGTTGCGCTACACGTTGATCATTCAAAAGCCTGTACTGCAGCTGTCCTTTTGCCACTTCACGTCTCTGCCACTCGTGTTGTAAAAGTGGGGGGGCTGAATGCACGCTAAGGAGAAGCAGTCGGATCATCTGCCGGCTTCCTACCTCTGCTGCCGGCATGCCACGTGTTCTGCTTGTCGTTGTTTTAGGAGCTGGGAGCACATGATGTTTGTCTGCCAAAAGCATTCAAACATCTGCTTGGTTAGATGTCCATGAACTTGTTTTAAATGTGGTCTCACTGCCTTATCTCTCGTGACGTTAAAGTGTCTCTCACGTAGACATCAAATTGCCTTCCGAGAAGATCACGTCTCCCTCCCAGGATTTTTTTTTTATAATAGAGAGATAATGCTGGTAAGGAGAGACTTTTATTCTCAATTATTGATTGTCTTCTAAACACAGATCACTCAATGGAATGCCTTTTAAAAACTACTAGAGAAACTTGTGAGGCTTTTACTATATATATTTTTTTAAACACAAAATAAATGATATAATACATCCCCCCATTGTTAATCCGAATGAATCCCAGCATTCCACCTTAAGCAAGTTAAATTCCTCCCCTGGAATAGATCTACCAGAACTACACTGAATAATTTCTCAACAGGCTTTTTCGAGGAAGTCTCCAATGTGCTAATTGATAGTGTACATGACACAGTGAACTCATCATTAGATACTGGGGGTCTTCCCTGACTGTCTTAAGACTGCAGTTGTTAAACCTCTGTTTAAGAAAAATAATCTCAACTCCTCAGTTTTCGACAATTTTAGACCAATTTCTGATCTGCCTTTCTTAAATAAAATTCTAGAAAAGGCAGTCATTACGCAGCTAAATGATCGCTTAATTCAACATTCTATTCTTGATAAATTTCAGTCGGGTTTTAGAACAAATCACAGTACAAAAACTGCACTTGTTAAAGTAGTAAATGATTTGCTGGTTAATGTGGACTGAGGCCGTGTATCTGTTCTTGTTCTCTTAGACTTGAGTGTAGCATTTGACAACACTGATCACAGTATTCTTATATATCACTCTAGACAATTGGTCAGCCTCTCTGGCAATGTCTTAAATTGGTTTGTCTTACTTAACAGGTTGAAAATTGATTTTTAGTTGTGGTGATTTTACTTCAGAGACCCATAATATTTTATATGGTGTACCACAAGGATCTATTCTGGGTCCTCTACTCTTTTCAATCTCCATGCTTCCGTTAGGTGAGATTATCTCAAGGTATAACATGAGCTACCACAGCTATGCAGATGACAAACAGCTTTATTTATCTATAGCACCTGATGACCCTAATGCTCTTGGCTCTCTGATCCTGTGTCTCATTGTTATTTTTATTTCCAAACAGATGAATAGTATGTTTCTCAAATTCTTCTAACTTTACAAGACACTGAATAATTAGTTCACGCTTTTGTTTTTAGTCAAGTAGATTACTGTAATGCACTCCTAACAGGACTACCTAAGAAAGACATCAGTAGGTTACAGTTAGTGCAGAATGTAGCAGCAAGAATCTGAACTAGAAAAAGAAACTCTGAGCACATCACACCTGTCTTAGCTTTGTTACACTGGTTACCCATGTCATTCAGAATTGACTTTAAAATACTACTAATGGTGTATAAAGCCTTAAATCATCTTGCTCCAACCTGTATTTGGAATGCCTGTCCCCTTGCACTCCAAGTCGTAACCTCAAATCTTCAAATGGTAGTCTGCTTGTAATTCCAAGAGCCAAACATAAAAGAAGTGGTAAGATGCACCCACAATTTGGAATACTTTACCAATAACAATTCACCAGGCTAGTGCTATGGACTATTTTAAACAAAATGCTAAAAACCCATTACAGTGGAACCTTGGGTCACAACCATAATTCGTTCCAAACCTCTGGTCATAACCCGAAGTAATTTCCCTCATTGGATTGTATGTAAATACAATTAATCTGTTCCAGACCGTACAAAATGTATGTAAATATATTTTCTTTGAAGATTTTTAAGCACAAAAATAGTTAATTAGACCACAGAATGCACAGTGTAATAGTAAACTAAATGTAAAAACATTAAATAACACTGAGACAAACACCCAGGCTCCCTGCTCAGCAGCTCGCTCGTTCTCAGCTGCATGTGAGCCTGTGCTTGCTCGTGCTCTCTCTCTCTCTCTCTCTCTCGTGCTCTCTCTCTCTCGCTCGTGTGCTAACTCGCTCTCTCTCTCGTGTGCTAACTCGCTCTCTCTCTCGTGTGCTAACTCGCTCTCTCTCTCTCTCACACCGGCTTTCTCCTCCTGCTTCCTGCCTTCTCCTGTAACCTCCCATTCTTTCCTGTTCTCTTCTTCTTCCCTTTAGCCAACTTGCCCTTCTATTTATGAAGAGGCGAGGTAGTCGTGGCAATCAGCAGCTCCTGGGAACAATTACAGATGCAGACCACATCACAAACTCCTCAGGAACCGCTTCGGCCACACACCACCATGCCCCATCGCTAAGCCGCGAGTGCGGTGATTATTTATTAAAACTGGCCTTTTTGACGGGAGCTGTGGACCCGCTATACCACACGAAGAAACTGTGTTGAGAGGTGGTTACAGTTTTGAGGGAGAGTCCCTCTGCGTGATGCACCGAGAACAATGTACAGTACAGGGGGAGACTAAACACGTACAGTACAGGGAGAGACTGAACACGTGCAGAAATCATCGGCGCGTACGAACCAGAAGGGAAACTGGCTTGTTTGGCAACCGAGTGTGTGGTTGTGAACAGATGCAAAAGTTTGGCAAACTTTTTGGTCTTAACCCAATTTGTACGTGTTCAGAGACATTCGTGAACCAAGGTTCCACTGTATTTTTATTTGTTCTCTTCACAGCTACATTTTAGTTGTACTCCTGATAGACTGTATAGGTACAGAATTATATCCTTCAGGGATCCGTAATCCGTATTAATCTCTACTACTTTCTGCTGTCCTTCCTGTTCTTCTGTGGTGACAAGATCGCCACCACCCACCGATCAAAGCACCATGCAGTCCCCTGTGTTGATAGAATGAAGGTGGGTGTTTCAGCTGTTTACAAGGCCAGTATCATCAAATCCTATCTTGAATATGCTACATACAATTGGCCGCGAGTAAAACTTTTGTGGCCACAGATCAATTCCTACTTTTCCTACTGACTGACTTTGACTTTTGTTGATACAGGAAATTGTATTCTTTTGCATTCAAAGAGTAATTAGTAGGAATAATGGGAATGCCGAGTATAAATATAATTTCACTCTGTAGCACATCCTGTAAAGAGTGTATCTTCAATCAGATTTGAATGGAACACTTTAATCTGTAAGTTTTGGCGGGTTTCAATTAGAAGCAGTGCACACTGAACAGCAGTCTACTTTAACTTATTACATGCAGCACGAATGTTTACAGGCCCATGGAACAAACTAAACGTTTCAGACCTTGTACAGAAAAGAACTAATATCATCAACTACAGTATGTACAATGGCCACTTTCTCTGTGTTCTGGCTGTGGGGACTCCTTTACTGAGGGCAAAATTATATTCATAACCAAAAATTCCCATTACTCTTACTGATTACCTGTTTGAATTTCAAAGAATACAAGTTCCTGTAAAATTGTGTTTTCCAATGACCACTAACAAAAGCCAAAGTCTGTCACTAAAAAAAGTAGGAATAGACCGACGGCCGGAATGTTTTACTGATGGCCAATTGTATGTTGCATATTCAAGAGTAAAGAGCTCCAGTGAACAGATATTATTAAACCTTGGTAAAAAAACAAAACAATTAATATTGCATACAGAACCCGCCTCAGTTAGTTAGGTAGTACTTCTGATACATCTGTTTAATAACACTATAACTGAGGCCCACTGTCTTTGGAAAGTTCTGGGTGGAAGTCAGGCAACATGGCTAGTACCCCTATAAACCTACTGGACCCAATGACAGAGGGAATGCCTCCAGCCACCCTTATGATCCAGAGTGGATCAAGCCAACTTGACGAGCAGCTGGACAGATGTACTGTTTAATTCAATGGTGCCAGTGATGGCCCCCCAAATCTGTGAGCTTCCATGAGAAACTCACTCCAGTGGATGAGGAACACTGAAACTGGTCACTTCTTATTTTCCAGGGTGCCTTTCCCGGGTATCACAATTACACTTCTACAAAGCAATCTGCGGTAATAAACAAGGTAGGTACCAGCAGACTAGCACAGTACTTTATTCAAGTAATGAGACATGCACAAGATGTTCCTATAGCCTCGATCTCCATACTACAGTCGGCCTGCCAGGAGGCCTACCTGCTTCCAGGACAGTGAGAAGGCCAGTGTCAGACAGTCGCAGTGTTCTCACTGACTATGCAGGGTGCTCAGTTTTATTACATTTTCTATTTTACAGTTATCTAATGTTGCATAAACTTCAGTTTCTCATCTCTGATTCACTGTCATTAATGTCATTAAATCCTAAGCCTGAGGCCAAATGCTTTTTGTGTACTTTACCCAGAAATGTTCTCGTTTTATTCAGACTTGTGCAAAGCGGGGAAATTCCTGGGAATTCCTGTACTTCTTTATCTAGGGAGCTGGCGAGCTTGAAATTATTGGTAAATTACAGGGGCAGCCTGCATGTGTGAGACTGAAAGAAACTTCACATGAATCCACGGTGGGCTTGTAAACTACAGAGAAGCGAAGTGGACGGCTGGGAGGAGTCCCTTAAAAGCTGCGGCACCGACTCTTCTGAAAGTGTAAGGTGCTAATTGACCTCTCACTTGAACCACAACAATATTTATTTCTATAGCACCTTTTCATACAAATGATGTAACTGAAAGTGCTTTACTGAATGAAGAAAGAGAAAAAAGACTAAATATAAAAAATAAAATTAGGCAATACTAATTAACATAGAATAAAAAGCAAGGTCCAATGGCCAGGAAGGACAGAAAAAAACAAAAAAAAAGCTCCAGATGGCTGGAGAAAAAAAAGTTCAGAGGCCACGAGACCACCCAGCCCCCTCTAGACATTCTACCTAACATAAATGATCTCAATCAGTCCTCATGGTATTCAGGGTTCACATGGACAAACTTGATGATGACGGTCATGTGGACTTCTGGCTTTTAATCCATCATTCCAGGGACATCACGGTGCTTTGATTAGGTGGTGGTGGTGCAGATCACCACAATACAAAACCGGAAAAAGAACAGCAGAGAAAGTATGGGTTAGTACGGATTTCGGAGCCACCATGATTGATAATGATAATTAAATGCATAACTAAAATGAAGCAATAAGAAAGCCATGTTAAAGTAATGTGTTTTTAGCAGTTTTTTTTAAAATGCTCCATTGTATTAGCCTGGCAAATGTCTATTGGTAAGCTATTCCAGATGTTAGGTGCCTAACAGCACAAGGCTGCCTCACCACTTCTTTTAAGTTTAGCTCTTGGAATTCTAAGCAGACACTCATTTGAAGAACTAAGGTTACGATTTGGAGTGTAAGGTGAGAGGCCTTCTGAATTATAAGATGGAGCAGATTATTTAAGGTTTTGTAAACCATCAGCAGTCAATTCTAAATGGCACAGGTAACCAGTGTAGTGACATCAGAACTGGGGTGATGTGCTCAGATTTTCTTTTCTTAGTTAAGATTCTGGCAGCAGCATTCTGCACTTGTTGCAATCGACTGATGTCTTTTTTGGGTGGTCCTGAGAGGAGTGTGTTACAGTAATCTATCCATCCATCCATCCATTATCCAACCCGCTATATCCTAACTACAGGGTCACGGGGGTCTGCTGGAGCCAATCCCAGCCAACACAGGGCGCAAGGCAGGAAACAAACCCTGGGCAGGGCGCCAGCCCACCACAGTACAGTAATCTAGCCAACTGAAAACAAAAGCGTGAACTAATTTCTCAGCTCCTTGCAATGTTATAAGAGGTCTAACTTTTGCTATATTTCTTAAGTGAAAAAATGGTGTCCTAGTAACCTGATTGAAAGGCGCAGTGTGCTTCTTTAGGCCAAATCCTGTGAAGATGCTCTTCCCCTCTCCCTTAGACTCTCACTTTCTGTCACTCCACCTCCAATGGCTACATTGTGTTCAGCACGTTCTTCGCCAAACATCACTGAACCTGACCAGCAGGGCAATACAATAGCCATGGGGGGTAAAAAAAACAAAACTTTCTTTTGATTTATTTTTTTTTTTCTTCGTGGAGTAGTCCTGTCAGACGAGTTTGCAAACAATTGCTTTTGTACCATACAACCCACCAAAGAGAAAAGAAGAACGCACAAAGCGCCTGCCCCAAGCTCCTTTGCACTCTTCACCCGAGTTATCAGTGAAGATCTGCCTGCTGCACTGACTGGCAAGCATCAGCCACATTTCTATGGGGATGTCATGCATATTTGATTGTCCTCTTTTGTCATACCGCCCTTGGCCCTGGCTGCATTGTAATGCACTGCATACACGTGCACATGACTTTTCCACATTTTAAAAATCGGAGGATATACGGCAGGCTCAGCACTCTTCAGAGTAAGAAAAACATCTATTGTTAGCCAAGGATAAAAAGCAGCATGTTTAGGCCCCTTATCTTTAGATTTCATTGTTTAATCGATAGACCATTCAGTCCATCAAGATGGTTTGGCTGGCTAATACTGTAACTTTATTTCACACCATTAAGCCATCATCTTACAGGAATTACCAGTGCCTATAAAATATTTAAGATTGATTTAAAGAATAAGGATAACTCTCATGTCAAAAAAGCCTCTTCCACCTTCAGAAAATATCCTGGAATAGATTTAGTTTTCTTTGCAGGATTTCAGGTTGAATCTCCACGTTTCCTTTCGATGGCCACGTATATAAATACTTTTGGATTTTATGTGACATGTTTATTTTTACATGTTACATTTTGCTTAGTGTGTAACTAGGTTATCTTGTTGGCAAGGGATTGCAAGGCCACCAGGAAGGCATGGGGACAGGGGATCACTTTGTCAAAGACTGTAGGGAGTTTAAAAAAGAACTCCACTGTGGAAAGACAAGGCGGATGCCAGGGGAAATGTGCTGGAGGTGCACCAGAAAGATGATGGTCCTGGAGGACCGGAAATGTGATATCAGAGAGCTGCAGTTAGTTTTCAAGCTCCTTAAAAATGAAGCAAAACGACCAAAGGCTGGCTTAGAGGTCAGGCTCTTTATAATGGCAGCTCAGAGTTTAAGTGCTGCTCGGACATCAGGGCCTTAGAGGAAACACTCTTAGTGGGTGGTCTGCAGTAGATAGCTGCCTCTCACCACTAAAGTCACATTGTTATAATCTAAACTGGGAAAAGGCCTCAGCTGAGAACATTTTTGGGGTCAGTTGTGGAACGGGATGAGTTCTTAATGGCACTTTGGTTAGGGTTAGAAAGAGGGGAAGCCACCCCGCCAGAAAGTCAGTAAAGAAGGCGTGTGAAGCAAGTCCAGTGGAGAAGTCATCTTTTCTTTGTTCTTTCATTACTTTCTGTCCCATTTACAATCAACCCCTCTGTCACATGCTTAGAGCACAATAATCATGACGGTTTTGACATTATTCAAGATGCCAAGGGGACACTTCCATGACAGACAGGGAAATTTAGGCCAAGAAATATTATGACAAATAACAACCCCCAAAAAACCCACACAAATGGAAAAACATTGGTACTATATACCATCACGAAACATTCTAGCACCTGTGACCTTCTATTGGAATAAGTATGTTCAGAGGAATGAACAAATAAATGAATAATGAATGAAAGGACAATATACAGGAGCAAAGGGCTTTTCCTTCCAGCAAAAGCGGAAGCCTAGTAAAACTGGAAAGGTCCGTGACTGACCTTATAAAAATCAATATTTGTCCATTAACCTCTAGACCTCCTGCCACACGTCTTCCTGCATTCGTTCTCTATTTGACTCCCGACTTAGTGACCTTCGAGAAATGGTGGCTCTTTTTAATTTACTATGATAAGCACAATAGATGGGGCAAGTGTAAGCAGTACAAGATTTTCATGAGCTGAATATGGAGACTGATGGAGCATCTCACACTATTTCAGGCAGGAATCCTAAAGGTGGAAGCAGGGCACTTTCTAGGCTTGTGGAGGCTTTTGTGATGTACTGTATTACTCCCACCCCATCCCTCTTCACCCCACACTAGCCATAGAACCCCAAACAGTCACGTCGCTTGCTTATACCTTGAAATGGACCTTGGTCCAGTTTACTCCATTAAGTGGAAGATGACACCCTCTGAAGGAGCTGCTCCTAATTTAGTAGGGGAAAGAGTAAGAAACTCTTTAGATAAGCCGTTCATTCATTTGCTGAACCAGTTTAAAACCCTGAACATGTAAATGCCAGGGCACAACCTTTCATGAAAAAGAACTAAAGGAACTTGAAAACACGGGAGAAGATATTCACACCTTTGAATTGTTTTCAGCAGGGGAACTATCCTGTTGTGCACTTCCATGCTGCCCTTCTCATCTATTAGTGTCCAAAAGCGGGAGGACCCTAATGTAACCCTTAATTTGTTTTTCCAAATTGTTGAAGAAAATTAAATCTTTTGACTGGAACTCTTTGCCGTAACTAGTGACCTGGTAATACCTCTGTGTATTTACAGTAACACTTACAGTAGGACTGTCTACTAAATTTAACAAGTGGACATCATTATGGAAGAATGTCTGACTGTACTGACTCACTTTCATGTGGAAAAAAAATTCAAACTTGATAAGGTGGCAAAATCTTGTTGTACCAGTCAGTCAAGGAAACTTGTGTTTTCATTGAAATAATAACAAGTAAGCCAAAGTATTCGTGGCCCTGTGACGCACTGCTGCTCAGCCTCAACTCTTATCATCCTGTATAAAACAGCAGGGCGGATGACTGAGAAAGACCTTGGTACTCAGGACATTAGCACAGAAAATTCTAATTATCACCTCCTGGCGAGCCTCATTACTAGACACACACATAGGAAGACTGTCCAGTGGCTCCAGAATAACCCCAGTACTTGACACTCTATAACCAGAAAGGCATAAACCTTTAAAATGGAAGCCACTTAATGCATAAACACGACTGTATAGACAATTATTAACTGTGAAAGCAAAGAGGTAAACACTTAACCTTAACTAAGATATATGCTCTTGGTTTTATGTAATCGTTGCTAATATTGTTTAATGTTTACATATTATTGAATGTTGTGTATCTAAGTTATTTTCTTATGTTTCTTGTGTTCTGTAGATGAAGCCCTAGGAGGTGGGGCCACCCTGACATCAGTGATGCTGGGAATGCACTCCACCTTTATGATGTTCTAGTGAAGGAGAAGGTCCCAATGCAGTGGGTCATTGTGTGTCGTTCAGAGTTACTGTAAGAATTGTTTTCTCTTGATTTCTGGCCTATTGGATTATTTCATTTCTGTTTTAGGATTTCGTTATCCTGATTGTGTATTGGGGCTGCTTTGGGTTTGCCTTTAATTGCCCTTATTTGTGCCTTTTGTCTTAGTTTTGCCCCTTCTTGTTTTTGTTAATTAACCCTTATAAGGGACGGCCAGCAGTTTATCTTGGCTGGGACGCCCCAGTAATGGGAGGATGGGGGAAGGCACCTAATCAAGAAAACCACCTCCCCCAAGACAATAGATGGCAGCTGCCCTGGACTGCAGCAGTGCTCTGGATGCCAGCAGGGCACTATGGCACTTGGAGTTCGGCATGCTGTTCGGGATGTTGTGGGAAGTTGGCAGGAGAACAAATTCTAACCTAGCCCGGAAGTACTAATGGACCATGACAACTGATGCCCCGAAGTACTTCCGGGCTGATTAAAACCTGAGTTCTCCAGCTGACCCGGAAGTGCGGGCAAGTCATGTGGTAGAAAAGAGCAGAAGCACTTCCGGGTCAAGGATTATTTAAAGGACTGTTGGAGACCCAGGAGGGGAGCAGGAGTTGGGAGGAGTGTGACAGAGCTTGCTGGGAGGTGTGGAGAAGAGATTTGTGATTATTATTATTGTTGTTGAATTGCCTGTGTATGGTGGCAGAGGTGCTCGAGGGCACTATAACAGGAAGAAAAGAATTTAAAAAAATCTATTTGGTGATTTTACCCTGTGTAAAGTGTGTCTGTCTGCGTCTTACACCCTCTATAACAATTCCTGTTTGGATCGTCTTTAACAGGCAGAGTTTTATGGGTTTTTTTGGACTTCTCTGCCTCAGATTGTCTTTAATTTCCCATTTTGTGTCTTTTGTTTTACTCCTATTTTTTCTTCTTGTTAATAAACTCTCTATTTATAACAATTCCTGTTTGGTCATTACAAATTTATTTTTCCTCACCCGTGTAAGACATTGTTAGACGTTCATTGCATTTTTAACTTTACACACCAGTTACCTCATCTTGGGTCTGCTTAGGCCCACACCTGCCTTTAGTAGTTGGGGGCTAGCAGTTTAGGGATGAGGCTACATCTAGACAAGCCAGTGAAGGTCCTGACCTGCTTTGTGGCCCTGTTAGGAGACCTCACACCCCCTTTCACTATGTTTGTGACTCTATTATACAACACAACATTATCCTTTGTGTGGATGTTGCATTTATTTATATTATTATTGTTAATTCCCATATAGCACACAGGGGGCTTAACTGGAAATTTGCTTAGGAAGAATACACTGGAACTGTGAATCACGTAATCGAGGTAAATGAAAAAGCATGCATTTAGAGATCACTTTCAGCTGTTGAAGTCCTTGGGAAGAAAAAAGTCTTAACATAGGAAAGAATTTAAAGAGATGAAATTCTGGGCAATAAATAACATCAGCTTTTGTTATTAAATAAGTCTCAGGAATAAAAGGCAATGTAAAAATGAGACACTCTGCAGCTTACTGCCAGTTATTTGCAGTAATTAATTCAAGTCAAGCTTTCACCACCTAATCCTACATTTTCATCAAGTCTGATTGTCAGAGTTACATTAAGTACTGCGACCCAAGACCAGGTCTACCCACCTTCTTACCCACTCCTGCTCTACCTCTGCCAGTAAGAGTAGCCTCAAGTGGCATATGTTGGATTTGTGCTTGAAATGTAGTCATTAAGGCAAGGAAAATAATGGAATTCAGCCTTCAGAAATGAGACACAAGGAGTGGACTCATAATAATTGTGCAAGTGAACGTAAAAAGCCTGGTTAAATATGAAGCAATTAGGACAGACCGGGGCTCCAATGATAGCCAAATAATTGCTACTGACAATTGTGGCTGGCAGAGAGAGAGAGAAAGAGTAGGGTAAGTGCTCTTTACTTACAAAAAAAAGCGCCGTTACCTAACGATGTCTGGCCTTCCCACATTCCATGCTTGTAAAATGATTGCAGGTTTTGAGAAATCCACAAGTCAGTGAATTTCCCCAACACTTACTCTATCTATCTATCTATCTTTATTAGCTGGCAAGTGTAAAGTGCTGATTTTCAGCAGGTCTAACAAGGCCAATCGGTCCGACTACAACTGAAGTTACGCAGCACATTACATGTAACCTTGGATGAGTTATCAGCAGATATGCAGCATTACCAAGAGACAAACAAACACCGAGTTAGGATTTCTATATTCTACACTCTTAAAAATAATGGTTCTAAAATGGTACTTAGCAAGGATAAGAAGTCCTTTAAAAATGACAAACCTATTGGTATTTGGCAATTCTGTTATCATATGCTCGTGTTTTTAAAAAAATTTTTATGAAGACCATTGCAAATCTAAAAAAATAAAAGGTGCTTTTCCACCACTGGAACCAGTGAGTTCCTGTATGGCCCACTATGTACCACTTGTGGTCCCAGGCCACCTTCGTGTCTCCCATTCCCACCGCACAACAGGAACTATATAACCTTTATGTAAAACTAGTGACATGAGAAAAAATGTAATGTTATATGAGAAGTGAGGTCTTTTTGGAACGTCACAGGGCGGCTGCCCCCACCTTATTGCCAAGGGGGAGATTATTAGTTCGATGCAGCGCATGGCACGGCGCACCAGGGAGGCAGCTACGAAGAGTGATGCGGTGCGAAGTGCTGACAGCTCTCCAAAGTCCTAACTATTGAAAGGTGGCGCCAGCACTTGTGCTCAACTATCCAACACAATTCATTACCCCAGGCCCACCCATGACAGTTCCTGGTTGAACAAAAAGTACAAACCCATGAGAAGGAGCTAAAAAAGTACCAAGAACTACCTACAAATGGCCGAGTTCCTGCAGTATGATTGATAGAAAAGTTTTGGAGTTTCTGGTTCCTGAAAAAAAGTTCCTGCAGTGGGAAAAGGTTCTTTAAATAAACCAAAGATTTATTCTAATATGACAAATGACAGCGTTAAAGGATGAGAAAAATCAAACAACCAGATTGTAAAGAGCAAAAAAGCGCAGTGGATTGTTTTGCTTTGTTTTCTTAATATTTCAGTTTTGTTTACTTTATGAAGCATTTTTAATAGTGTGACCATAACATTTCAGTCTTTACAAAAGAAACCCCAATCCTGTATGCCTGATGCTGCTTTATATTTATTCAAAGAGTTTCAGCACTTTGGACAGCTCCATTCGCTTTGTTTTCCAAGTGTCCTGTAATGGAGGACTTGCTGCTGTCTCATATTCAGCAAGTGGTTACTCCTCACCTTGTAAAAAGGACCTGAGAGTGGACATGTCATCATCAGTGATAATGATGACACTTCTAACACATTCCGTTAAAGTCATCAGCACAACCTGCACCACAGCACATTGTCATATGCGCTGGCTGGCACCATTGGCTTGTAAATGGAAGTTACATCTTTACAAATAAACTGAATGGAATCGACTATATAATCAAATTCGAAGGTCTGTATGTCAGAGCAATCTGATTGGTCAGTTTGGTTTTGGTGTTACATGACAAAAGAGGAAGTGCGAGTGTGAGACGCATGAGGAGAAGTAAAGGCGCACACTGAGGGAGTCGTCTTCAAGGACAGAAAGTTTAAAACTGGACCGGAGATGAGAAAGGAGCCTCAAACCAAAATAATAATGACAGTGTCTGAGATTTAGGTCTAGGGGGACGTGCCGAGGAAGGGTCTGCGCCGGTGGAAAGACGGGGCAAAGTTACACGTAGGTAGGAGACAGTAAATATTTTTAAATGATTCTACTAACCGTCTTCAACAGGTACTGTGGCTAGTTAAATATAAAATTAATACTGAATTTACAATATCGTTAATAAAGCCTTTTACCCCCCAAAGGGGTGTTTAGCTAATCAATTCCACACCAAAGCAGCTCAGGTTCGGATTTTCGTCTGCATTTATTTTGTCTTTTGTTTCCCCCCAATACTTTACATGCTGTTTTATTAAAATGAAATTAATGTTTCACACAGCAGTATGGTGGCTAAGTGGCTGTGAGCCTGCTGGAGTCTGCACATTGTGTTCTCAATGGGCTTCACGTCAAATACAGCAATGGCATTTATTTTTATAGCACATTTTCATCATGAACGCAACTCAAAGTGCTCTACAATAATAATAGATAAACACTTAGAAAAAGAAGTAACACTAAAGAACAGTTATTTATAACAGTAGAGAATCTCAGCTTAATTACAAACTAGGAGGCAGATGTAGAGCGCTGGTTGGCAGAAACGCTTCACAAACCCAGCTAAGAGTGCTAGTGCCTTCTGATCCTGACCTACAAATAACAAAACGCTCCTCTATTGCACTTCTGTTTTGTTCTCTGTTGTGATGTTGATGTTGCTTCTTTATGTTGTTGCCAGAATGGCCTCCTGACACTGAACTGGATGATCTTTTTATTTGTACTTTGATTAAAATATGAGCTTAAAATCTAAAACTAAATGCATTATAGTTATGGGCTTAACTTTGCTGGATTTGCTAAGCCAGAGCAGCCTCATGGGTACACATGAGGAGCAAGACTGTGATGTGGATACATTTAAATGCATTTTGGCCAAATAAAAGACCAAACCCTGCTTTGCAGTCCAGGAATCTGCTGGCTTCTTCTCACACCCATGAACTGCAGGCAGCACATGAGCAGAGCATAACAATCTCTGAGCGTTTGGCAAGGCCTAACTCCCAGCATGGCATCTTTTACAGTCAAAATTCATTTGTTTTCTTATCTAATTACAAAAGTAACGTCTATAATGTTTTACACTATATAGCAACATCTTTTATTTTTTTCAAAAAGGAAAAACTGAATTAATACAGAACAAGAGAGACAAATATTCAAATAATTTAGAACCGCAGGGCAGCCTCAAGCCCACAATCGTCAGCAGGATGTGCTCACTGAAGCAGACGGTAAGTGTCAGCCAATCAGAAGCCACCCTTGAGATGCCAAACTGCGTGTTTCATAGCGTGCAGAGCATCTTAAAAGCCCAGTCACTTTGCACAGCTGCTAAGAGAGAGAGAAGCCAACTCTGTGATATGTGGCATCTTTACATTTAAGAAAATAAATAAAATATCACCAAATCAATAATTTATCTGCTTCTGAATCAGCCTATAACCTTTGACTGCGTTTCAAAAGATCACAATCAATTTCTGATGTGTCACTTGAATCGGCCAGCATGTGGTGACCTACACCAAGCGTCTTTTTGTGCTCAAAAGAAATCTACCAATAAACCAGTCACCAGGGATAACCGAGAGACATCGGGAGCCCAAGGAAGTCTTTGATCCGATTGCAGATTGTGACACTGCTCATGGCTAACCACAATCTAGCCTCTCAGTTTTGATTTTTTGATCCTTCATGTTTCCCCTTCCTCCTTTGCCCGTTTCACTTTTTCTGAAAGCAGCTTTCTTTTACACTTAACATATCAATTCACTTGAATATTTGAGTTTGCAGGCTGACATTTCATTCACATGACACAGCTTTACCTTATGAAATGTTAAATGTACAAGGTGAGACACAAAAATAACCGGACTGGGCTTAGGGCTCTCCTATAAAACCGTCTGGAGGTCGGCCGGACTTGAATCATAGAACTATATCCCCTCCTACACGCCCTCTCAAAACACCGACCGGCTCGGTATATCCTGTGAACAGCCCAGTCAGTGTTTGCACAACAATCGCTACATCAGTTGGCATGAATCAACATCAAATTTCTCGCGAAATTGAACAAAACGGCCACTGAAACTTATGAAATGATACAAACAGTGTACGGTGATAACAGTCTGCCTCGTACACAAGTTTTTGAGTGGCACAAAAGTTTCAAGGAAGGACAAGAAAATGTGGAAGATGTTCAACGCCCAGGTTGCCCACGCTCGTCTCAGACGGATGAAAACATCAAAACGGTGAATCAGATTGTTCAAAATGATCGTACTGATTTTTCCGTAAAGCAGTTTTGACTGACAAAACCATTCCTGTCCTCGATCATCCTTCCTATTTGCCCGATTTAGCTCCCTGTCATTTTTACTTGTTCCCAAATATCAAAAGTGACCTGAAGGGAACGCATTTTTCTTCAATGGATGAAGTGAAGACAGAAACGGCAAGCCTGTTGAAGAGCCTCAAGCAAGAAGACTTCCAGCACTGTTTCAATCAATGGAAGATACGTATGGAGCGGTGTAGAGATCGGGAGGGGGAGTATAGAGAAGGCGACAATGTTCAGAATGCTGTAATTCATCAATAACTTTTTTTTTTTTTAACCAATCCGGTTATTTTTGTGTCTCAGACAATGAGCTGAGCTGGGTGGTAGGAGGGCAACGCGTCTGGGAGTGGAGGATTGATTATTGTATTTGTGATTGGTTTATTTATGAATAGTGTGGTACCTGAGGGTTCAAGGGAGCGATAGCACCCCCTACTGCTACAACATACAAAATAAAAGACAAAAAAAGGAAAAGTTTATTTTACTATCTTATCTCACTTGTGTTAAACTTCAGTCACCTTCTATACTTAAAGGTCAGTTTCTCAATGGCAGACTTACATAGGCGTCACGTAGCACATTCAGTACGTTCTGCACGTACAGTACAGTTTGCCCTCCATGCCTTACCATCTGCAAGGTGGATCATCATAAACAGGAACTAGACTGTACTCAGAGGGACCAGAAATAATTAGAATATTCCATTTATAATTTAGCTTGTGGGGTTATAATAGAGCCTCCCGTTGAAATATGCACTAATAAATAACTAAGAAAATACTTAAATCGATTTTAACAGAACCTAACTAACTAACAAATGGCTCTTACAGTCGGTTTGATGTCAATAAAATGTCTGCAACTGTCCCACCCATGCCTTTTCAAACCCACTTATTCCGGTTCAGGGTTACAAACTGCAGCCAATGCTGGAAGCACCAGGCGCAAGGCAAGAAGCAAATCTGATGAGGCGCTAGTCCCACTTTGACTTGGTAAACCGTGAAGAGTGGCCTTGCTTCCTAAATCAATTCATTCCGCAGTCAACCGCCATCTACAGCTGTAGATACCATCATTCATCCTGTAACTTTGATGCTCTGCGTTAAAATATTTTACATGTTTGCCAAAGTTAGTATCACAACCATATTGGTGATATGACATCTGACCAACCCACGGGTGCTCTGTTCTCATGTTCAATACAACAGGTACAATTCAGCAAGAACTGTGGGTACAGAGTTACAAAAATTTGAACTTATGATTATGAAGCTTAATTGTGATTTTCCCTAAAAAAGGATGACCCTAGTCTTACACTATTGTTACAACTCCTGAAGCATGAACTTTAGATGCACATATTTTATCAACAACTAGCTGTCCTCCCCTGCAGCTCTGCCAACGGAGTAGTGACACAGGACAAACTTTAAAAATCAATTAAAAAAAAAAAAAGGTAGGTATGCTCCAATGTCATATGTTGCCACTGTATCTGATCGTGTTCAGCTCTGATGGGAGAGCATCCCTGTTTAGGGAGAAGAGCATGTGGCCATGATATCTCTGGCAATCAGCAGCTACTCTCTAAAACACACATAGGTCTGATCTCTTTCTCAAAATCATCAAACGTTACTCCTTAACAACTCCTTGACTGTTGAACAAACAGGTATAACTAGCTAGGCGGAGGCGAGGTACACTCCCAAACATGGTGAGAGGTGCAGCGAATCCAACGGAGGCTGGCAATGAGTGAGGAGGACCCCCTCCCCCTTCCCAGGGCCTACAGCCTCTCTCTCGGATTAGCGTGAATATATTGCTCCTGCAGCCAAACTATGTTACTTAGCGCTATGAGAGAAGTCGCAAAATCAACCGGAATGTTCAAACAAATTCTAGAAAAAAAAAACCAGATATAAATCCATTAAGTAGTTCTCTCGTTTTCTAGCTAAGCAGATGTAAGATAAGCCCCAACGGTGGCGTGTGAGTGAGGGGGCCTCTGTCCCCCTCCCCTTGGCCTGCAGCCTCTCTCTCAGATTCGCTCAAATAAATCTGTACCACAAGTGAACTATGATTCTTAGCGCGATGAGAGAAGTCGCAAAATCAACCGGAATGTTCAAGCAAATTCTAGAAAAAAAAAAAACTAAATTAGGTTAAGTATCTCTCTTGTTTGCTAGCTAGGCGGATGTAAGATATGCCCCGAGGCAGGCACGTGAGTCAGGAGGACCCCACCCTCCCTCTCCTCGGTCCACATTCACTTGTCTGCTCATTTATTAGAAACCAGCCAACCTGCAGCGTACCATACGCCACATAATCAGGCCGTTTTTTTAATGATTTTTAAGCACAGGGAGAAAATTAACATTCGAAAAATCGGTAATGTAATAAATCAGCAAGAAAAGTAACATTGTAACAATGCACGGAACGAACCAACACACAATCGTCCGTGACTGAAAACTAGCGGACCGTCCTCGCGCCTTCTCCTGCCAGACGGAGGGATGGGGGTGCACGGCGCTCAGTGTGAAACGGGAGGAGAGGAGAAGGACGTCCATTCAGCTCCCGCCGTCATGCTAGTCCGCTGAATTCTCGTTCAGTATTTACCGCCCGCTCATGTGCCCACCTCCAACTCGTCACTTGAATCGTTGGCTGTTTTTCTAAATATAATCCACCAAGACACCGGACCACTGTAGTAGCGAGGTGGGAGGGGGGTGTGTACAAAGGGTAGGGACGCAACCAGTGGGAGCGTATGAGTCGCACTTAGTGGTATTTCCACGGTTTGCAGCCCGAATGGGGTTCAACGGCTTACCCACGCCTCTCTGCGCCGGGTAGACACACGCTCAATGTCATCCATAATTATTTATTGAATGCTAAACACTTCTGGAAAGACACGGTTGTCTAAAACGGGTTGGTGTGAGAATACAACAGTAAGTGAATGAAAAGATGGAACTCTGGAGAGAGCAAAATACAACACAATAGTGAACCCGCGGCATAACAAACACCGCATAATTATTTATTGATGGTTGAACACTCCTGGAAAGACAAGGTTGTCTAAAAAGGGAGGGTTTGAGGATACAACAGAAAGTGAACGAAAAGATGGAACTCTGGAGAGAGCAGCATATAATTGTCCGTGAGTGAAAAAGACGCTTGTTTGTCGTGGATGCGAATTGCTGTATGTAGCGTGTAAAACAGTTTGCTATGGTGCACACAGTCGTGCGTCGTAACCGAAAACTTGGTTTTTAAAGACTGCTTACTTCATTGTGTTTTAACCTCAGTTGTAAAGGATTGTTTTAAGGATCCCGTGGGATACCCCTCACAAACCATTTTACACGCTGCATATGGCGACTCACCTCCGTGAGAAACATGCCTCTATGAACAGTCAAGGTGGCTTGGAGGTACACGAGGCCTCTACGACAGACGAATATAAATGACGCCGTTCTTTCTGTGTCTTTGCGCCCGAGTTGGTGGGCGTGGCTCTGCGAGTTGTCGTCATATCCAATGGTCTTGGAGTTGGTGGGCGTGGCTCCTCCTGCGTGCGCCATAGGTGTCTTACTTGTCGGCGGCTTAGTGAATCCACGCGCTTTCCATGGGTGTCTTGCCTTAGTGAATTATATATATAGATGCTTCATAATGTGTAGAGAAGTGGTGATGGCAAGTATTTGCTCCCTTTTACATTCATTGCTGTTTACACCTGTGTTTGCACTGCCCATCACTAATAATCAGCATCTTATATATAAACTTCTTCTATACGTGGAAGTGTGTCTGTCTGGCCCGAAAGTGCGAGGCTACAGAAGAAAGCTCAAAGAACGCGACTGTCTCCAAAGTGAAACCACCAAGAAAAGAGGAACTCACTTAGCTGCTAATACATAAGCGAGGCGAGCACATTGGTAAAACGAAACCTCCGAGGAGAGAGAAACTCACTTAGTCGCTGATAGACAATGGAGGCGAGCACATCAGCAAAACAAAACCACAGAGGAAAGAAAACCTCGCTTAGCCACTAATACACAAAGAAGCAATTAATTGAAGTGCCAGAATCCATGGGCCTGGGCTTTTTACAGCATGGGCTTACACAGCTAGTTTAGATAAAATAAAAGTAGCAAGACAGAAAATCTGAATCTAAGCGTGTATTCACACTAGCAATTTGTTCTGTGCACATCTGTCCGCATGTTAACCAAATGTCTAGTTTGTTTGACTCGTGTGATCGCTCCATGCAGGCCAACAATACCGTGCTCTGGCCCACTTGGAAAAGGTGTCCTGGTTCAGTAGGATTCGGGAGCAGTGTGATCTCTAAATGTGCCCGAGCACAGAACGCTGATATGACGTCAATAGTGCAATGGCATTTCATTTGATACCATTTGAGTTAAGAGCAGGATTTTATTCTGACCTTACACATGAACGTGAATTAGAGTTGGCGAGAAAAGCTGAAAATTCCACCCTTAGCATCATTTGTCTTCTCGTACATGCAGCACGATTAACAGTATAACTCTGTTCTACACACTTAATAAATCTGTAAGAGGGTACAGCGTTATCCTGCCCTACATGACCCCAAAACAACCACAAAATAAGGAAAATCACTTTGACAAGCAGGCTGTCACTGCGTGTTCAGATCCTGTTTTGGCTTTACACAAAGTCGCATGGTCATGACGAAAGGGTGTCCAGGCCTGTAAACGTTAAGCGTACTGGGAGTGCAGGCCAGCGGGAGGAGTATGGAGGGGGGCTACGGTATGGAACACACATGCCTCGTGTGAGTACATCCTAAAAGAACAAACGCAAGTACTTAAAGCTATGGCAAAAACGGCAAATTTTTTACATTTCTTAAACATATTTGCAGGTCAGATAACTAAACAATGACATCCATTAAAAGTAAGAAGGACACGCAGCTTGTGAAGCTGCTTGGAACTAAAAGGTACAGCCATGACTTCTGCAACGCACTCGTCTTTCTCTTACTCACCGCTGTTACGTTAATTTCTTCTGTACATCTTCATACAATCGGCAAGTTGAATATGCCCCATATGAAGCTATTAAAGTGGCACTGCTAGAGGCCATGTGTTTCGCTTTTAGTTTTGATCTTCACTATACCGATTAAGCAGGATCAATAATGGACGTATAACTGATAACACAATGTAAAATTGTTGGATAATTTTAACACTTTATGATGGTGCATGATGCTATATAAAATAAAGAACAATGAATGTCATTTCAATTCATTGGACAAGTTACAGATATTCACACACACTCACACCTTCTAGCGTATAAAGTTTTCATGCCCTGTATCATAAGAAAGTAAGAAATTGGACAAACAAGAGGAGACCTTTTAGTTTGCCACGCTCATTTGTTTAGCGAGAGGCCAAGATGTCTGAGTATCTCATCCAGATCTTCATGCACTTAAACAAAGTATGGCTACTACAAAGACTTACAAGGAGGAGGAGGAGGAGGATGGGCGCATGCCAGCAACCCCTGTGTTTTCCCTGCAAGGAGAGCAAACAACTGGAAAGTTTGCTCAGTTCAGCTCTGCATTTGGTTCTCTCATTCACCTTCATGAACTGAATGCAGGGCCGCCTGTGGATGTCTGATCTAACGCTACCTTCATTTGCAGTCATTGCATATGTTATGTGCTGGAATGTTCAAGATGGGAATATATGGCGACCCTATGCATTGCACCCTCAAGTACCTTGTTAAATAAAGTGTCATTAATCAAACAGAATAAATAAATATTCTGCATATTTCACAATATTGCACTGCTATTCTGGGCTTTATATTGATTGCTAACATCGTACAACTGAAATCCCAATTCTTTTTTTTTCCTTTTATTGATAATTTTTAGAAAATCAAATCAGATGGCTTTGTTGTCACATCATCCATGCACAATATTGCAGCATAAAGTGACATGAAATAACATTCCCAAGGACCGCAGTGCAACATGAAAACAGGACACGGGCAAGACCAGTAAATACTTTTGACTATAAATAGACAAATAATAGGTAAATAAGTAGTCGGTAATAAATTGAAATAGAAAGTAATACATAAATAAATAGTATCCACAACTAGTAATAAAAAAACAACAGCAGTAACAAGTGTAAGAAATACAGGGTGTCTCCAGTTAACTAACTATACTTTTATTTTGCCTCACAGATTAAATAAGAGTTTGTCGAAAAAAGAAAGAATTGAACTGGCACTTCTCAGTGGACGTGAAGGATGGTCATATCGAATGATAGCAGCTGATTTTAATGCACGTCATCCCAGAAGGACCCCAACTGGCTTTTCCCCCCGTGGTGAAGGTGCTTAGAAAGTTTAAAGAAACAGGCAGAGTTAATTCAGCGGCCTAATGAGAATCTCACAAAGTGCATCGAACTTTGCATCACAAATGGTGGAAATCACATTGAAGACGCTATAAATTAATATTTCAAGTACATAAAAGGTTGTTCCTATTTTTTTTATTGAAAACTAGAGAGTTTACGCCCTGTTCGCTTTGCTTGCCAACCCCACGGGTAGCCACTACACGTCTCTGTCGCTCGTGTATGTGGATTTCACTTTCACCAAACAACAAATCTTTTCATTCTCGGGATACGCCTCTTCATTGGGAAGAAACACTACTTTTCCCTGATGGTAACACAAATTAAACGATCTACAAGTCTCTCTCTTAAAGTTTGCATCTCTTTTTGCTGTTCCGTTTTTTCATCGAGTAATAATTTCCGCTTGTTTACGCTAATGCGATCTTTACTATTATTTTTTTGAGACTTTTGAATTTTTGTACTTTTATTATCTCTAACCTGCTCTGCATGTGTATCACGCCAAAGTTTTTGATTTCTTTACGATGTTTTACTTTGTCATCTACTCTTTGTCTTTTATTTCCAGCCCCAGACATGGTTAATCTCTTGGCACAAGTTCTCATCTCGCAGGACGTGAAAGTATCTCACTGGAAAAGTCACGTCTCATTCCTGGCTAAAAAGTCTCGTCCCAGGATTTTTTTTACTATAATAGAGAGATATACATTTTGCCTATGTGTCCAGACTTTAGGGTCACCCTGTATACTACACCTAAATAAGCTGCGAGGAGCAGATCTGAGGGCAGGGGGGCAGCACAGAGTTCAAACAGCTAGTGGGGCAGAAGCTGTTGCAGAACCGGGCTGAACTTTTTTTGGATGCTACAGTACCTTCTGCCGGAGATCATGGGGGGTGGAGAGAGCGGCCCGTCACAATGCTATCAGTTTTATCAAGCACAAATGCAAATAAGTCCCCTGTATCGGCTCCATTCGCTTCACGGTGTTGCCATCATAGCCTTTCTTGCTACTCCCACTGGTGCCAAAACACATGTTGACAGTACATAGGAATACACATGAGGGTGGTACATTGACGCAGTGGTTAGTGCTGCTGCCTGGCAGCTCTAGAATTGGGATTCAAATTC
Organism: Polypterus senegalus; assembly: GCF_016835505.1. Classification (NCBI taxonomy): domain Eukaryota; kingdom Metazoa; phylum Chordata; class Cladistia; order Polypteriformes; family Polypteridae; genus Polypterus; species Polypterus senegalus. The sequence goes on along the minus strand of NC_053169.1, from coordinate 84,268,352 downwards.
TGGGCAGGTCTCTGTGGAGTTTGCATGTTCCCTCCATGTCCATGGTGGCTTTTCTCTAATTAGTCCGGTTTCCTTACAGCTCACACATCCAAAAAGCATAGTTGGTATGTTAGCCGACAACACTAAACTGGCCTGGAAAGAATGAGTGTGCCCCGTGATGGACTAATACCATGTCTCATTTTGGCTCCTATCCCTTAAAATTCCATATTGGTATAAGCAAGTTCAAAAAATAAACTGCTGCAGTTCATTCATTCACCTGGGTGGGCCAGCTGAATGTTACTTTGGCCTGTCCTCTTGATTGCCTCCCTGATCCAATATATTTGTCATTTCAGTAGACCAGGCTGAATGTTCAAGTGTTGTATCTTACCCATGTAAACTACCGGTATGCGTTAATTTTATGAACCCATTTATTCCATTACAAGGTTGGGGGTTAGACTATCCCAGAAGCAATGCAGGAACAAAACAAATCCTGGATGGAATGCGATACATCACAAAATGAAAAATGCTACCAAAGGTTTGAAATTTTCACTACGTAGTAAGCTAAGCCTCTGCCTCCTTGTGTCTGTTCCGGTCTTAAGTGACCTGAGCCTTAGGGGGCCAAAGATCACCTTAAACCACTTAGAGCTAACTAACCACGCTATGCTGCCTTGTGAAGGCTAAAGCATAATGAATGACTGCAGGGCCCGTTGTACTATGGCTTCCTTTATTTAGACAATGAACAGGGAGCGCAACTCTTGGCAAAATAAAAAGGTATGCAGCAGTGAAAATATACAGAGTGAAGCTCACCAGCAGCTACAAGCTACAAATATTTAAGAGCATATCTAAACACATCAGTAGCAATCCAAACTGAAAAGGTTCCCATGTACCTTAAGAGGGCCAAACTTCTCAGACCAGTAGTCTGCTGGCAGGCCGAGTACAACAGTGTGCCAAAGCTTATTAATCCCCGTGGTATAAATTAATTAAGCTCCACACATTAATAAAATACAAAGCCCGAAGGGGGGCTGTGCTCTTTTTTATTGTGTCAGTGGGCTTACACTCTCTACAAGAAACAGACTTTTATTCCCCCCCCCCAACACACACACACACAGAGGACGGAGTGATGGCTCTGAGGTTGGGGATCTGCACTGGCAATCAGAAGGTTGCTGGTTCGAATCCCATAAAGCAAGCACCAGAACTGACTCCACTCTGTTGGGTCCCTGAGCAAGGTCCTTAACCTGCAATGGCTCTGCCTTGGGTATGACGTTAATCTGCATCCAGCACAGCAAGTAGGTCCCAGCATGTTTAGGGGCAGGCCTTGTAGATCTTGTATTGGGTTTGTGGGCAGTGTTCCCAAAAAAAAAAAAAAAATGCCTTACATTATCTCATCTCCTTGAGTCCCTCAGTCTTTATTGGGTTCAAGTGGTGGGGAAAGGCCAGCCTCTGATGCAAAATATGCATTGTAACGATGGTCTGAACACAAGAGTTGAATAGTCCATTGCAGTAAATTAACAGTTCTTCTAAAGTTTGAGCATGATCAATCGAGGTGCAGGTGGGAATAATAATTTCCAGTGTGAAGAGAGTCAAAAACACAACAAGTTTACTGAAGTGCATATGTGTGAGATAAAAGAGAATACAATTCAACAGACACAATATGTAGGAGACATATAACTGGACAAATCACCGTGTATAAAGCAAAAGGATCCCCTTTACTGCACTCTACAGGGCCATAAGCACAGAGCCAGGACCCTTCAAAGTATTCTGACTACCTGTCAACAAGATAGTGGGCAACCTGTTCAAAGGGTGCCAGGAGCGGCCATCAAGTATTTGAAATTGGAAGATAAGAACATCATTCATTCAGAAATGGACAAAGCTTGACATGAAATTCAGCATGTGGCAGATAGATAGATAGATCTGTAAGGCACTATATGAAATAGATAGATAGATAGATAGATAGATAGATAGATAGATAGATAGATAGATAGATAGATAGATAGATAGATAGATAGATAGATAGATAGATAGATAGATACTTTATTAATCCCAAAAGGAAATTCACATACTCCAGCAGCAGCATACTGATAAAGAACAATATTAAATTAAAGAGTGATAACAATGAAAGTATAACAGATAATATATAATTTTGTATAATAATAGATAGATAGACTGACTCATGGAATGCCAAGTGCTTGAACTGACAGACTGATCAGGATGGCTAGCTCTCTTACATTGCCTGACCCTTGAAAACAAAAGCAGAACAAAAGAGGATAGTAAAATATGCCTGAAATTATGACTGACATGACTAATGCTGCCCATGCTCTCCATTACATGTGTTCCCGGAATACTTTTAGTCACCAGTTTATTTAACCACTACTGAGCCTCACTTCTGCCTGCAGCTATCAGACAATATGATGCATTCTACCACCATGCCCACCTTCACCTAACCAATAGTTAACAGTCAACTGGCACAGGCACAATATTTTCTTTCTATTAGTATTGAATTACTTATGAACATCACTTCATTTTTTTTTTTTTGTGTGTGGTGGTTCAGGCACACATATGATACACTGTTCAGCATGTCTTGATGTCTAGTTATACAAGACCCAAAAAATAATTTTAGGCCATATCTGGACCATACTTAACCCTTATGGTAAACAGTAAACCAACAGGTTTATTCAGCAAAAAATAATGAAGGACTTGAAGTTGTGTGTGCCACATCAGCTGACCCCAGAGGTTCACCCCCCTAGTGGGATACAAGGTATTAAAGTTCTTGTTGTACTCATTTCCACAAAATTTAAAAAAAATAAATAAAAATAGGGATTAATGACACAGGCATGTGGAATATTGTTTTATTCAGTTTCGAGGTTGCTGATTATGAATATGATAATATTTTTGATATTTGATTCTTTACTGGTGATCTCTGCTCTCTAACAGCCATTCCAAAAAGGTTAAAAAGCAGAAATTTTAAACATCAGCACATGGGATATTGTCTTAAGACTATTTCAAGGTTATTTTGATTTTTGATCCTTTACTGAAGATCTAGCCCTCTATGGACCCATATTAGAGAGAGTGAAAAATGGCAAATTTCTATTACAACTGGGAATATTTAGACTAACTGAAGCACATATATGGCACAACTATTCTTGTTTCATACTTTCTTCTACCTCATGAGGCAAATGACTTTTCTTATGAACACTCCAAATGAGCATGGCTTAAGCTCATTCAGATTTTGTATTACTATGATTAGTGTAGAGTTTTTGAGCCTTGTACTATTACTTAAGCTGCTCTTCTCTGCCTGCTTTTTCACAAATAGGTGGCAGAAACCAGGGATCTATCCTGACAGCAATGGGCACAAGACATGAGCCAGGAGTTCACTAGTTTATCACACAGCACTCTCTCACACAACCACACACAAACCAGGCTGATTAAGGCTCATCAACACACTTAAGCGGATGTGAGAAACACATCACCTGGGAATTGGACTGATGTTAGGCAGCGAGTGATTGGTGATAATCTGAAACCACTTTTCACAAATTAGGAAACTCATTCCTATTCCTTCAGGACAAAGGTATACAAGTTCAGATTTCTCCATTCCATTTCAAATCCAGGTAAACAGCCCAGTTACTTTGATCGTTTTTAAATCCTCTAGGGCAGGAATGACTACAGGATGATGACCAGAACTGCAGTGGGCATCAGAAGGTGCCACTAGTCTGGCAGTCTGTCCATTACATCACAAGACAAGGTGAACTGGGTGTGTTGCTATGAAACTGAATATCCCAGGTAAGACTTCATACATAGGCAGAAAAGCCACAATTCCTCACCTCTGGTCATACAACTGCTACACACACAAAGTCTCAACTTTTGTGGCAGGTACTTCTGCTGGCATGACGTTCATTCAACCTTACTTAACAGTGCCAAACCCACTCAGAGCCATGTCACAAGAAGGGCTGCCGGCACTACAGAAAAGCCCTCGGACCTACCCTCAGAACTGGGGTTTAAGGTGCATGGTGTGGTATTACAGAACAACTGATGGCACGGTCATCTTCTCAGCATTATGCAAACACAGACTGGAGCATTGGTGCCAGCAGTTACTGTAAAATAAGCTCTTCAAAGAGGACACTGGTTAGTTAAGACTAAATTTCGCAACAGATGTTAAGAAAGCATTTTCCTTCACAAAGAATTTCAAATATATGGAACCAGTTACTTGGTAATGTGGTTTAAAAGAGGGCCTGAGAAGCGATAAATCTGCACTAGATGAACACATACTGACGACGAGCGGCACTGCGGTGACAGGTCTGCACTCAGCAAACTACTGCCTGTTCCTTTTCTGTACGAAGGTACTGCAGTTGCCAGTGCCGTAGTTTTCCATGATAGCCTGCTTTACAGGTTGTCCTATAAGCCCCAGGCTTTCCCGCTGGCGTTTAGCATTGGAGTCCCCCTTTATTAAGGGCAGCTTGCTCACTTGGGCACACTTTAACCTTAATTACTCTTGACTGCCCGAGTGCTTCTAGCATGTGGCAATTAATCAGGCCAATCAGGGTCACTCGAAACACACATAGTAGCAGTTTTACAGCCATGCCATACTCTCCAGTGTGCACCTTGGCAGTGTGGGTAAAGCGCTACACACACATTATACAGAAAGCTGCCTTCATCTTTAGTCGAATCACACTGCTGAATGTCCTTTTACAGCTGGCTGAATCCAAGAAGATGACCGTGGCACAATATAACTGTTCATAGATATTTGTTTACAGATGGAGGAGCATGGAGAAGGGGCACCACCATTTCAGAATTCTTATCTGTACTGCTTAGGTTCACACAGGGAGGCAGCTGCCTTGAGAAGGTCCAACATGAGAGGCTGGACATCAAACTAAAAATAAGTGGGAGTTCAGGGTGTTGTGTGTAGATGGGTGCACAATTGGCTCAGACACAGGAAGCAGTGGGTGATGGTGCGAGGAACCTCATCAGAATTAGGTGATGTTAAGAGTAGTGTCCAGCAGGGGGCAGTGCTGGGGCCATTGCAAAGTTTAATATACTGTATATAAATGGTTTGGATAGGAATATAAAAAACAAGCTGGTTAAGTTTGCAGATGATACCAAGATAGGTGGATTGGCATATAATCTGGAATCAGCTGAATCATTACAGAGGGGCTTAGACAGCAGACAGGCTTGGGCAGATTTATGGCAGATGAAATTTAATGTCAGTAAATGTAAAGCATTACATGATGAAAAAAAAAAATATTACAAATACAAAATGGGAAGTCTAAAAATTGAAAGTACATCTGATGAGAAGGATTTAGGAGTCAAAGTGGACTCTAAGCTATCGACTTCCACACACTGTTCAGAAGCCATTAAGAAGGCTAACAGTATGTCAGATTATATAGCGCCTTGATGTATGGAGTACAAGTCACAGGAGGTTCTGCTCAAGCTTTATAACGCACTGGTGAGGCCTCATCTGGAGTCCTGTGTGCAGTTTTGGTCTCCTGGCTACAAAAAGGACATAGCAGCGCTAGAAAAGGTCCAGCGAAGAGCAACTTGGCCGATTCTAGGAATGCATGGTGGGACAAGTTACGAGTAAAGGCTGAAGGAGTTTAACATTTTCTGTTTAAGCAAAAGGAGATTAAGAGGTGACAAAATGGACGTTTCTAAAATTATGAAAGGGATCAGTACAGTGGATCAAGACTGCTACCTTTTAAAATTGAATAATTGAGAATTCCCCTTCCCAGTTGGGACGATATTACAGAAGGACAGAGGGTGACTGCCTCCTGGGGCTATGTGGGTGGCAGCATTCCTCTGGTGCAGCTCCCACCTGGCCACCCACAGGGATGCATAGGAAAAGTAACTCTGGAGGGCAGCCCTAGAGGGTGCTGTTTTTTATCCAGATTCCAACTGACCCAGAAGTACTTCCTCACTACAATGCTGATACGCCACAAGTGTTCCTGGGTTTGGGTTAAAAGAAGCCCTCCACTATACCTGGGGTAGTCAGCGTCAGGAGCAAAATAAGGCGCCACTTGCCTGGACACACATGGAGGATACAAAGAAAAGTAAAGAAAAACATAAGTGCTTGAGAACTGTGAGAAGATACCAGTGCAAAGGTTACTTTATAATTAAAAAATGGTTAATTTGAACCCTGGCTCTTCTACGCCCCCTTCAGGTCAAAATAGTTTGAGAGAGACAGAGAGAGAGAGAGAGAGTGAGGTGCCCACCACACCACAAAACTGTTGCATAAATAAACAAGGTGTTGCTTGATACTTATTTAATTCCAGTAGGTAGAATATTCACATCTAGAAAACGGAATTATTTCTCTCTATTATAAAAATAAATCTTGGATGGCTTGGAAGGAGACGATACGTGATTTTCTCGGAGACACTTTAATGTCCCGTGAGAGACACTTTAACGACCTGCGCGACAGGGCAGTAAGACAAAAGGACAGCTACTGTACAGGCTTTTAAATGATTGACGAGCTGTGCGACAAGCAGAACATGCAGCTTTGAAGCAGTAAAGCCAGCAGCTGATCCGACCGCATCTCCTTAGCGCGGCAAAGGGGTTGTTGATGGGCGAGCGAAGCAAGCAGTAGGCAAGGCCCCATAGTAAATTTGAAAGTTAATGAACTTCCAGCTGTGGACTGACACCCCATCCCGGGCTTTCTAAAACTCCAAATTGGTGAATGCAATTCATAAAGTGAATGGGCCATGGATTTTTTTTCTTAAAGGACCACTTGTGTAAATTCAAACCTGGGTGTTAATGAGGACCTCACCTCTCGGTAGTAGCCAGAAATAAGGAGGAAACTAGTCACTCACTGCCTTCTAGAAAAATCGAACCCATGGGAAGTGTTGGCTTCAATTTTCAAAGACGTTTTTTTCCATGTTGGCTGCAGGAAGACAACAGCAATAAACTGGCAAACAGCACAAGGCAGGATTCCACCACACGTGGACGCCAGTAGGCTGCAGGGCAGGCAGACAAACTCAATTAGGATGACAGCCAAGGCAATATTGGACATTCATACTGTCTGCAAATGTTAATCATGTGGTCGTAACAGATGCAACCGGCAATTCAGTTTCTGGAAGCCAGGAAAGACTAATGAACATTTGCTTGAAAAAAAATATTTTCTCATCTTGTCATGTAAACAGAATTCTAAGTTAGTAGGCTGAGATGCATGAAGCTGCTACTTGGGATTTTCTCGGGTGCCTTACTGCAGGCCCTGTGTTTGTGTGACTGCTGACCCGAAAGTAAACTAGAAATGCCATTAGCCTATTTTTGCTCCGAAGGGTCCTTCCCCCAGCATCTGGATGGCAGTGACATTATGTAAATTAACGCTCGTGGATGTCAGATCTGAGAAGATATGAAGAGAAATCTGTAAAAACCTAAACAAGATATCTGCTAAAATGTAAGTGAATACTATTCATTTCAGTTGATTTGACACAATGGATGTTTGACGTACTTTAAAGAACTTTTAACACAAACATCAGCCATTGGTGTACTCAAACTCCAATATGGTATTTTGCACCACCGTTACATTCCTAAAGTGACTTCTCTACCTCCACTTTATGGAATGTGACCTAAAAAGGTAGAAGGGATGGAATGGCACCACCAAAAACAGACTTACTGTATCAATTCACCACAATAATGCACAGTGAGTGCTGCAAAATGCAAAAAAAAAAAAAAAATTCTCTATTTTTCTCTATCTATGTATCTATCTATCTAGAGCTGACCAGCTTATCCAGTTAGGGGTTGCAGGGTCACAGGGTGAATTAGAAAACCAAGTATAACTAGAGAGAAAGCACTCAATGTGTAGCCCCCCTCTGTTTTAAGTCATAACAAGGAGAGGCCAATCCAGGGCCTCTAAGTCTGAAATGGAAGGTCATCTTAGTTGAAGGGAATGTCCCCCCTCTACTGAGAAATGGGGAGGGCACCATATTACACCATGGCAGACTCTCTTTCAGCTTTCCTGTCTCCCTTTACACTCGGGATGGCTGTGAACCCAGGGCTTTGGTGTCAGTAAGCGGTGGCTTATCCAGCTGAGCTCCCCCCAGGGGCCACCAAATCAGTAAGCAGCAGCCCATCCATATCTCTCTATTATATAAAAAAAAATCCTGCAACGAGACAAGACTTTTTTGAAGAGAGTCAAGACTTTGGCCATGGGATTTTTTCAAGTCACGCCCTTCTCTCAACCATATTCAACCAAGCACAAAATACTCACACCTCTCATTCATGTGAATGCTTTTGACAGACACAGTTTCTGCTCTCTCAGCTCTTATAAATGTTAATGTTTTCTTCATTTTAAGTTCCTAATTAAAGAAGATGTATTATGTCCAAATGTTATTGAAGAATTTAATCACAAAGGGTTATCAACAGTAGAAATGACTACACGGGCAATCCTAGCACCGAGGAACGATGAAGTCAAACGAATTAAAGCCAAAAATGTTTATCAGTTGCACAGCAAATTGGTTAAATATGTATTAATAGACTATGCTGAAACAGTTGGAGGTGATTGTGTGGAAGATGAAAACATCAACTTACAATATCACGAAGAATATCTACAACCGTTAACACGGTCTTCCTCTGCACGAATTACTGCAGAAAGAAGGATGTATCCAAGAAAGGTAATGTAGTACATCTTCAGGGGACAACAAGGGAGATCTTGATATGCCATTCATATTTTAACATTAACAGGTTCCCATTAGAATAGCTTTTGCAAAGACAATTAACAAATCTCCGAGCCAAACATTTGAAAATGTCATTTTATTTAATAGAGAAAAAGAAATTAAATTCAGTCACGGGCAGTTATATGTTGCGCTGTCACGATGAAAGTCAAAACACAGAATCACAATTCAATGCGATATTGACGAAAATTTTATTTAAAAATAGTTTTAACTGAAGTTTTACAGTAAAAGTGTAAGTTTAAAAAGTTTTGGCATGTTAATTTCAAAGCCAAACAGAACGAAAACGTATTACGCAATGAATAACTAACGCAACATGAAAGTCTCCTAATTTTTCAAAATAAAACGGCACTGACCGAGAGACTGACAAGGTCATCATACAAGATCAGTATATTGTTGCTGACCAATCACTTTTGCTTAAAAAACATCGTTTAACAATGAAGCAATACACACCTTGTAAAATCCCTAAATTGGCAATGTCTCTACTGAACTACAGGTAGGTGGGGGAAGAAAGTGGTGAAATTTTTTAGTTCATATTCACAGCATAAAATACCTGATATTGTGAAAATAATCCAGTAGCAGAATTATGCTTTGAAAATATCTGTCCCCATTTTTCAATGTTTCTCTCTCTCTCTCTCTCAAATCAGATAGTTGAAATATCATATTCTTTGTTCTTAACATCAGCCATATCATACATATTGCATACCAGGGATTTTTCCTATCTTGCATCTAAACCTGCTTGGATAGGCTGCAGGTTCTTGTGATCCTGCTCTGGATAAACAGGTTTAGATACTGTATATATTGTTCTTAATCTCAGATGCTGTCTCTGTCATTTTGTGCCTGTCCATACTACTATTACCTGCTCTTGCTCTGCTCATTATGGGTTTACTGTTCTTATGGTGGGCTTTTCAAGTCTCACTGCCCCTAACCTTCACACTACATGCGTGTTTTTCTTTGTTTCCCTCAGTACAGCTAGATGGGATCTGCACACTCATTCAAGCCTAAGAGTCCTGTTCTTTCTTAACCCCCGTGATTTTCTTGGTCACACCTGTCAGAACACAGCAGAATCTCTTTTCTTATTTTTTATATCTTTCCAGGCCTGCAGGTGCAAAATTCTGTTTATAAATTGTTTGTGCCCGAGATGGAATCATAGATCAATATGGCTGGTAGAAAATAACAAATCCCAGTGTTTGAGATTTTTGAATGAAATATTGAAGGCATTCATTATAAGCACATTGTCGTTGGAGCAGGATATGTTGTGTGCTGTAGACATTTAGAGTAAAAAACCCTCAAACCTTAAAATTCACCTAAAGTTCATTACAAATTGGCCCATTCTGGGCAATGAAAGGAAAAGAAAAAAAGGGACAACAGTCAGCGCAGACTTGTTCAGCACAAATGACATAAAAATATTTTAAAAATGATAAAATTGTGTAAAATTGTTCATATTCAGTACCTGGTTTTGATTATGCTTGTTTTTATAAAACAAAAACAAAACCAAATAGTAAAGTGTGTTGTGTAGTGTAGCAAGCTTCCACTAACATTAAATTCATATTATATCCAAACCCGTTAAGTGTACAGTTCCGTCTCATTGTGACACAAAAACTAAACACCATTGTAGCTCATTAACCATACTATAATTACTAAAACTTGAAACTGAAACTAATATATATAACAATAAAATAGAAATGTCTTTGTAAAATAAAAACTAAACTAAAAATAAAAACACACGATGAAGGAAAACTAAAACTTTTCTGAATTTCCAAGTAAGGTCAGAAAAAATCTAGAAATAAAAACTAATATAAAAAAACAAAACTATAATAACCTTGCTCTGGTGCAAGCTGTAATCTAAATACTGCTCAATGTCAAAATCCTTCATCATTGCTGAGCTGGCACCTCCGAGCATTCAGAACGGACACAAATCACCACAATGTGAGCAACACGCATTTGAAAGCAACAAGAAAAATGAAGGTTTTACACTGTAGAACAGAAAGCTTAACTTGTTATTGCAATACCTGGAGACTGAAGACTGCCGTAGTGAAGTGTGGCAGCATAACAGCCACGAAAGTAGAGAAGCCGAGAAAAAAACAAAAAACTAGAGATCTGAAAATACTTGCTCAGCTCATAAAGGTAAGGCCAAAACATTTGAAAACAACTGGGATTTTATTTGGTTTGTTCCAATACTGAATTTGTGAGAGGCTATGATGTCAGTAACATCAGATGGTTTAGAGATTTTTAGGAAGCCTCACAAAAACCGAATAAAGCACAATTTTTATCCTAGCTATTTCCACTGTTTGTATTACACCCATCAAGTCTTCTTGAGATTTTGGCTTCAAACCCAATATTTAGTTAAAGTGAGTTTATCCTAAATGCCTCACATCTCATCTGGCTCCACATTTAAATGCCCTTGGTTTCCAGCTAATCCAATTGCATGCTTACAACACCACCCTGCAGTCTCTATTTCCATGTAGATAGTAATTTTTGACAAATTTTAAGGACTTGGGCATCTATTATTCCACTCACCAATCAGACATCACTCTATAGTGTGTCTGAGGCAGCAGGCCTCACCTTACACATTTTGAGAACCCATCACAAGCAGTACGGTACGGATGCATAAATGTTCATGTCACCACATGCACAGCACATTTCTACATGTTGAACATTTTAAAATACTACTGCCTCATACTGTGCGTGGTATAAGGCTTTGACTACACCTTGGCAGGAATATCATGTTCCATAACCTGAACTGTTACCCCAAAATGTTCTTTCATAAAATGTTTAGAAGCTGCAGCAGCACGAGACACACTTACCTCCCTAAATCTAAGATCTAGCGGCTCCACTGGGGAACGATTGCAGTAACGAATAGCATGCCTGACTTGTCCACAATGGAAACCGGTCTAATTGGCAGAGTTGCTGCAACGACAACGACAACGTCTAGCAGAGCTGTTGGAGCACTGACCTGGAGGACTCAAAGGCAGGGAAGATGGATGCAGTAGATTTTTTTTTTCTCCCAGGTTATCCGAGGCCTTTCCTGCTGGAGCACTGACCTGGAGGACTCAAAGGCAGGGCAGATGGATGCAGTAGATTTTTTTTTCTCCCAGGTTATCCGAGGCCTTTCAAGTTTTCACACAAGTTCATTGAGGTTTTGAACATCTACTCTGAGCATCTCTTCACACAGACCTTCTCTTATGCCACTCAGTGTAACATTAATGCCAAACATTTCAACAGAGTACATCCACTGGGTGGTCCAGCCACCAAGAGCTTCTGAGATGCACAAGACTTTGAATTTGGGCCTTCCTGGATATTGCTTATTGATTCACCAGTGTTAGAGGATTTGTTGCTTCAGGAAGTCCTAGTAAACAATACAATCCAGAGGAATGCTGGGAGGAGATTTTCAGCCTCATCACTCAAAGGAGGTGCAAGAATGGCAGCCCATTCTAGCCCCTGTGGATCAATGTGGTCCTTCTCCTGAAGGTAATCGGGAAGACTTCCAGAGTAATCATAAGAGATTATTTTTTGCACATACAGGGACTATGGCAGGACCTTTGGTGACAGTAAGGATTTATTAGCCTACTAATACTCCATCACCTTTGCACTTCTTCAATTACTTGCCACTCAGCTAGGTTCTTAAGCCCAGGAAAAAAAAAAGTCTGATTGGAAGCCCTTTTTAAATTTGCAACTTCACACTTAATTTAAAATCCAAAACAGAGAAGTTGGAAATTGTAGTTCCTTGGTAGTGGCTCCTCACCACAGAGAGCACAGCGTTCTCTTTAGTCTGCCAGGCTACGTAATCCAGAGAGGCTTCTTTTCTCTTAAGCAGAAGCAGAAAGGGTGACTCAGAACTGGTTGAGCACCTTTTCAAGGTTTTAGTTATTACAAGAGTCTGAAGATTCAAATGTTTCCTAGGTTCCGACACTTTCTGTCCAAACATAACTTTGAACAGAGTTGATTCTCTCTAGAGCTCTCTTCAGCTGCCCTATGTGATAAACAGAGTTACGGGACCAAGTTAGCAGACAAACGGCACTCATGTGACTAGATCTGTCTGCCAAGCCGGTTGCCCTCACAGTTTACAGTTGTCACACAGTTGTCACTCTGTGGAGTAGATGGCTGTGAAACTTATAAATTGCACCAAAGAGGATCTATATTCTGTCAAATGCTTTTTGTGGACAGAAGGTGTGTTGGGAGCACAAATTCATCTCCACATGTGAGCTCAGTATGGGGATAATGTTCTCTCTCGTAGAGTCGTCTATGGGTGGATTGAAATATTCGAAAATAGCCATACTAGTGTGACGGATGTAGAGTGCTCTGGTTGTCCAGCTTTAAAGGGGAAGAACAGTTTCATGTTATGGTGACGCGAAAGCAGCGGTGCATCAGTGTATGGAGGAATATTTCGGACAAAATGAAATAAATAAATAAATGCGTAAATAAATAAAAGTACTGTGAAATGTGAGCATAAATAAATAAATGTGTCATGAAATGACAGCCTTAATAAATAAATATGTCATGAAATGAGAGCATAAATAAATAAATGTGTCACGAAATATGTTTTTCGTTGCTTATTTATTTATTTCATTTTGTCCGTAACATTCCTGCAAACCGTCATGAAATACGGCTTGAAATAAAACTGTCACTTTCACTCGTCAGAGTTGAGAGGGTGGGCTCTAACATGCCCTCTAGTTACTGATTGGTGAATCGATAGCACAAGAATGAATAAGAAAAATGCTTACTACTGCCGATGAAATGGATTCTGCCGAAGATATTACGTATTTCAGAGAGAGAATTGAAGATTTATCGGAAGAAATTACAATGTTGGCGGCCCTTTTAGACTCCGATATAGATGAAACTGTTTTTGAAATTATCGAAGAACAGGTGGAACAGACTCTACTACACTCCAGTTCAGGTAATGCAGTACCCTGCTCTGGACGTCCATCCTTTGACATTCCAGCTGAGTCAATAGAACACCTTCTGTTATGCGGTTTAAAAGTACAACAGATTGCAGATCTGTATGATGTATCAGAGAAGACGATCACAAGACGAATGAGCCAGTTTGATATACGGTAAGCTGCAACGGCTGTATTAGTTTAGGTACTTTGACATGGAATGCCCAAAGCAGCTCCACCTAATATTTTGAACTGAACAACTTTGCCACTGATCAGAGCTGTACAGTTGTTTGAAAAAGTAGCTGCGAATATGCAACTGACTTTCTACTCGTAAAACAAGGGTCAAATACTCAGTTCTAAAAGGGCCGCCAACATTGTAATTTCTTCCGATAAATCTTCAATTCTCTCTGAAATACGTAATATCTTCGGCAGAATCCATTTCATCGGCAGTAGTAAGCATTTTTCTAATTAACTCCTGTGCTATCGATTCACCAATCAGTAACTAGAGGGCGTGTTAGAGCCCACCCTCTCAACTTTGACGAGTGAAAGTGACAGTTTTATTTCAAGCCGTATTTCATGACGGTTTGCAGGAATGTTACGGACAAAATTAAATAAATAAATAAGCAACGAAAAACATATTTCGTGACACATTTATTTATTTATGCTCTCATTTCATGACATATTTATTTATTAAGGCTGTCATTTCATGACACATTTATTTATTTATGCTCACATTTCACAGTACTTTTATTTATTTACGCATTTATTTATTTATTTCATTTTGTCCGAAATATTCCTCCATATCAGTGGCTATGCACTCAACCAAAAACATTTTTTGCCAATGGCATTAAAAAGTTGGTACGACGCTGGGAAAATTGCATCGCAAAGGAAGGTGACTATGTACAAAAGTGATGTACTGTAATTTGTTTTTGAAATTCTTAATAGAGTTAAAAAAAGGTGCAGAAACTTTTTTGTACGTCCCTCATACTATGCAGGAAGCTCACTACGTGCATTTCTAGGCACACATGGAACCATGTGGGCCAAAACAGAATTTTTCTGTACCTCAAGACAAAAATTCTATTATCAATGGCCTACTATGAAATTAAGGGTTTACCGCAATGTTTGTACTCCACATACTATATGGATCTGTGTACACATATAGGGTGTGTTTGATGTGTTCATAAGGAGGAGGAGATTGGGAGTATGCACTGATACAGCACGTTGCTGCACCCACCACACAATGAACTCTCTCAGAATCCTAGGCACATTTTTAAATAATCATAAACAGTATATTTCATTCAGCCACTCATACTCCATATTGCTTCCGGAATACCATGGAGGAAACACACAAACAAAGCTGCATGGTCTTTGAGATTTGAGAGGAAACCCCACATTTATTTAGAAAAAAAAAAAAAACATGCAAAAATCATACAGACAGTAAGCTGAGGGTGGTGGATCGACAACAGCACCAACTACTCTGCCACCCAGCTATTTAAATATTACCACTGTGACCCTAACTTTTGGATCAGTGGGAGGATATGAAACCAAGAAGCAACACTGGGTGATTAAAAAGAAACACAATAAAGAATCGTTATATAAACCAAACTGGCATGTCTCCCATACTCCCTTCTCACCTCCCGTCTTCTTTCTCTGACCATGGTGTCTACATTCTCCTTCTCCCTCCCTTTCCACTCTGCCCGGTATTCCCAATTCTAAAATTCTCCTTTAAAGCTAGTACCTGTGGAGATTCCGGGTGTCACACCTGCATTTCTGTAAGAGTTGCCTTCTGAAATTGCAACTCCCAGACAACCACAAAGAAGCTCTAATCTTAGCAACATTACTCTGTGGCCGCTCACCTGTCTGGGAACTGGCAATTGTTTTATCCAAGTCCTCCGGACTAAATTTTATCATGGCATCCTCTCCTGAGAAAGTTCTCTTGGGTGGGTTTTATATCATGTCCTAGGAATGTTTGGGACTGCATCCTAGACTTGATGTTCAGCTCACTGTAGAGAGCTACATCACCCTGCTATCCTCTACACAATGTTGAAAAATTACCTTGAAATATGTCAAACACATGTGTTTTACCTTAAAACACATTAATACTGGGAGATTCACTCAAAAAAGAGGCCTCAAATATTCTGTAATAACTCTCGCTAGGACGAAGCAATCTGAACGAAACAACGTGCAGTGTGCTCCTCAGTATATGGAGCTGCGTCGGAGCGAAGAGGTAGGCACTGGACAGCCGTCACAACATTTAACCTCCGTTTGCAACTTCTGGGTGCATACCGGTCATACCCCTTCACTCAGCCACTCGATTTCTCATCAGAATGGTGGTGTACAGTATTGAACCTACTGGGTCACCAATTTGTTTAAGCGACGTCAGAATCAACTGGATGACTGTGAGTTAACAGAGGGTTACTTCCAGCAAGATGGAGCAACATGTCACACATTGGCAAAGAGCATGGCAAATATTCCTTCTTCGGGGCTTTGGCCACCACGGTCGCCGGATCTGACAACATCAGACTTCTTCTTTTGAGATCTGCTCAAAGGAAAAGTTATTCGTAACAAACCTTGCACTGTGGAGGATATGAAGGAAAACATCCAACGTGAAATTGCTGCTATTCGAGAGACGCTTGCTGATAAGTTCAGGAACATGGAGCACCGCGTCGAAATGTGTCTGGCAGAAAACGGAAAACACCTCCAGCATCGCATGTAATTCTTTTTTTTTTTTTTAAATTAATGGCCTCGCAGTTAGGAGACACGGGTTCGCTTCCCGGTCCTCCCTGCGTGGAGTTTGCATGTTCTCCCTGTGTCTGCGTGGGTTTCCTCCGAGCACTCCGGTTTCCTCCCACAGTCCAAAGACATGCAGGTTAGGTGGATTGGCAATTCTAAATTGGCCCTAGTGTGTGCTTGGTGTGTGGGTGTGTTTGTGTGTGTCCTGCGGTGGGTTGGCACCCTGCCTTGTGCCCTGTGTTGGCTGGGATTGGCTCCAGCAGACCCCTGTAACCCTGTGTTCAGATTCAACGGGTTGGAAAATGGATGGATGGATGGATGGTAATCATTCCATACAAATCGATCAATTTTTACAAAAAATAGGATTGAGAACAAGTCAGTCCCCACCCCTGAGGGAGAGAGCATGGCCAACTGGGTAAAGCTTAAGGCTTGTAAGCATACCTAAATGGATGAGTTTGATAGGCCAATAGAGATGAATGGAGAAGAAAAAGAAATGCGGAAATAATTGCTTCCTCGGTGCTTTGAGAGCTTATTCTAAAATATTATTGATTAGATCCTGCCATGTTTTGAAAAAAATCTGTACAGATCCTCTAACTGAGTATTTGATTTTTTCCAATTTCAAATAGTATAATACATCGGTTTCCCACTGCATCGCATGTAATTCAATCGATTACACACACATCAAGGTATATTGTGTCATTTTTTGGGTTTAGATTGCTTCATCCTAACGGGAGTTTCAAGTGAATCTCCCTGTATTAAATTCAAATCTGCTGGTTTCTCTCTAAATTGACCCAGTATGACTATGTTTGGGCATGTGCATATCCAGAGGATGAGTGACATTTGGTCATCGACATGCTCCCACTGGTGCCAGGGATATGATCAAGTTCCTCATGACCTCATGATAAAAAGACAAGCAACAAAAATGAATGCATGAGTTTATGTGGATAGGAGGGAAAAATACCCAGCTGCCAGTCCAAAAACAGAAAAATCTGTAAACCCGGCTTTGAAGTGGTATGCGGCCAGACAGATGGAGTTGCTACAAAGAGGAAAAACGCGATCTGCTCTTTTATAACATTGATACGCTTACAGTAAACTGTTCTCAGAATAATACACTAATCCAGGCAGCCATTCGACAACAGTGGGAAAAGTGCAAAGAGGAAAGTCCGAGGGATTTTTCCCATTGAATAAACACATCAGCCTTCAACAGCTCTGCAGCAGTTCTAAAACCCTGAAGGCACAGCTACAAGAAGCGTAAATCAGGGTTAACCAAGGATAAAGATGGATGAGAAAGTGAAAGGCAAACCAAGGGTTGCACTCGAGTCCTTGAGAGTCCGCTCTTTTCAGAGAGTGACTGTTCATGTAATTGTCTTTATTTATGAAGCCCCAATAGGGTGTGCTTTAAAGTCTGTAATTGCCAGCTAGTTGTCATGAGTGCTTGTTCATCACTTGCCCCGGTGGTGGCCCTTGGGGCTGGTGCCCTGACAGCTATAAGAGAGTGGGGAACCGGGCACATTAAAGATAAAGTGCTTACGATATCCAGAAGGTATGAAAATAAAAGAAACAGCAGGGAAATTAACAAAGACAAAAGGCACAATAAATGAGCTGTTTAAATGCACACACTGTCATCATATGGCTGCCTGATAATAAAAGACGGAGCTGCAAGTAGCAGCACATGAAATGAGGGGCAAGAGGTGGCGTGAAGGGAAAAGGAGCTGGCAGACCAGTCTCTTTCTGTGGCGCATTTGCATTTCTACCTTTCATTTTTATGAAATAACCTGCCCACTTTACTGGTTAGTATTTGATTATAGATTTTTTTTTTTCTAAATGAATTCCTTTTACTTGCAAACAAAACATTACAATACAATACACCACCACACAATCAAACAAACAAAAATAACACAGCAAGTACAATTGTAGTCTTTGAAAGCATGAAGCTCAGCACTCGGGCCAAACTCTGCCATGACTTCGGGGGCTTTGATAATATTTTCAATCATTTTGGCACCTTTCTTGCTTGGGGTTTTTGGTTATTGTTTGTCTCTGTATTACTTAATCTTAATGTTTATATTTTTATTGAAATTGTTGTCTAAGTTGTTAAAATTGATTCACATCTTATCGCAGTGCCACTCTGCTTTCATGGGTGTCATCATTTTGTGGAGTCTTTCCTTAACTGTTGCCATAGTTCCGCTAAGCTCAGACAACTGGAAGTGCGTAACATTCGATGTCACCAATTAGGGTGTTTTTAGAACTTGTGATTTTCTAACCTTTGCTTACAGTCTTTGACTATGAATATCTATTATCTTAAAAAGAGGACAAGTGCCTGTGTGTGTTTGCATGACCATCCATATAGAGTGGAACCTCGGGTCACGGTCGTAATTCGTTCCAAAACTCTAGTTGTAACCCAAAGCAATTTCCCCCATAGGAATGTATGTAAATACAATTAATTCATTCCAGACCGTACAAACTGTATGTAAATATATTTTCTTTAAAGATTTTTAAGCACAAAAATAGTTAATTAGACCAAAGAATACACAGTGTAATAGTAAACTAAATGTAAAAACATTAAATAACACTGAAACAAACACCCAGGCTCCCTGCTCAGCTGCACGCTCGCGCTCTCTCCCTCTCTCTCTCTCGTGTGCTAACTCGCTCTCTCTCTCGCTCTCTCTCTCTCACACCGGCTTTCTCCTCCTGCTTCCTGCCTTCTCCTGCAACCTCCCATTCTTTCCTGTTCTCTTCTTTTTCCCTTTAGCCGACCTGCACTTCTATTTATGAAGAGGCGTGGTAGTCGTGGCAATCAGCATCTCCTTGGAGCAATTACGGATGCGGACCGCTTCTCACCTGTGCACTTAGGTGAGAAACGCCCACATCATGAACTTCTCAGGAACCGCTTCGGCCACACACCACCACGCCCCCTCGCTAAGCCACGAGTGCGGTGATTATTTATTAAAACTGGCCTTTTTGATGGGAGCTGTGGACCCGCTATACCACAGGAGGAAGCTGGGTTGAGAGGAGGTTATGGTTTTGAGGGAGAGTCCCTCTGCACGATGCACCGAGAACAATGTACAGTACAGGGGGAGACTGAACACGTGCAGAAATCATTGGCGCGTACGAACTGGAAGGCAAACAAAATACAGCACAAAGAGTTCACAGCGAATGCACAGGGAGAGATTGAACAAGTGCGGAAATCATCGGCGTGTACAAACCGGAAGGGAAACTGGCTTGTTCATCACCCGAGTGTGTGGTCGTGAACAGATGCAAAAGTTTGACGAACTTTTTGGTCGTAACCCGATTTGTACGTGTTCAGAGACGTTCGTGAACCGAGGTTCCACTGTATCCATATATCTTTGTGATATGACATTTGGCATGGGATTTGTAAAATGAATGCTAATGTCTACAATGCGCCATCTGCTGAAATGGTGAATGCAATGAATTTAATTGCTGCATGAATTACAAAATAATTCCAATAAGTATTATACTGCAAAATGGCTATGTGAGTGGGTAGCACAACTAGTATCTTATATATAATTCTCTACACGTGGAAGTGTGCGTGTCTCTCCGTCCCGGAAGTGAAAGGTGGAGTCGGGGTAAGGGCTCCACCGCCGAGGATGCACAAGCAAGGCCAGCACTTCGGCAAAGCGAAACCTCTGAAGAAAGAGTCACTTGCTTAGCAGATAATACAGTAGCGAAGCGAGCACATCGGCAAAACTGTATCCCTTTTACTTTTCCACCTGCCGCTAATACACAAGCGAGGCCAAGCACTTCTGCAAAGCGAAACCTCTGAAGAAAGACAGTCGCTTAGTTGCCAATGCACAAACGAGGCGAGCATGTCGGCAACACGAAACCTCCTAGGAGAGAGATGCCCAGAGTAGTTCCTTTCAATTACCTGACATCTCTACATTTCAATTTTTTTTTTTTTGACAATTTCAATAGTTTCTTGGACCCCGGGCTTTTTACACCACGGGCTTACACTGTTAGTACATACGTATATAAAATACTAATGTGTATTAGTTTATCACACGATTACTTGTAGCCCAATGGGACTAGAACCTTGATCACGGTCTGAATCAAAACTTTAGGACATGGTTTATTCTGGAAATTGGAAAAAAAATAAAATAAAAAAAACGTAAGTACAGATAGTCCCCTTCTTACAAAATTTCGAGTTGTGCACTTTCATACATACGAACAAAGACGTCTTCAAGTTCAAAATTGGCACTTAAGGATAATTCGCATGTCCACCAAGTGGTGGTAGCAGGCACCGGAAGATCTTATTTTTTTATTATTATAAACTTTATTTCATGAAGAATGCTTGTAAGTTGTTCAAAACACATTAAAAACCACGAAAAAACAATGTTTATATGTCAAAATCCAGAGCAGTCTGAAACTAAAACATTTATCCACACATACCAATATGTGCTGGACTTATGAACAGCCTCTTGGAACGGAACCTGTTTGTAAGTAGGGGACCGACTATATCAACTATCTGGTGAACAATAAAAAGTTTTTTGTAATTAAAGCAGAGCCCCCTCAAGCTCATCTATTGATAATCCACTATGACATGGCACATATGAGTTCATAATCAAGCGTAAGTTTGGTTTTTAAACAACGGGCGGGCAGCTTACTGTTCTCTCTATCTGAGCCTTTTGCAGTGGGACTGACCAGGTGGAACAAGAGCTCGACGTGTTTCACTAGTAGCTTAATGTTTTGGCTTGAGGTCCTAATTTATCGTCTTCTCAGTTTTTGATCTTTGGCTTTGTTTTGACCTTGCTTCATCTCCAAGTCATCATTTGAAATGTGCAAATCTGCCTTGCTCATTTTATTAGAAGAACACATCCAAGCAAGACAGCTAGAAGACTCGAGAAGACTACTTTTATAGGCTGAAAAAGCAAATAAAATAAAAGGGTTGGGCACAAGTCTACTCTTATATTGCATGAATATGATTTGCCAAGTTCAGCAAAAATTCTGAACACTTTGCAAAGAGAATTTGATATTTTCAAATTTGAGATAATGCAGAATATCACTTTCCCTCTAAGTTATGAAGGTGGATTGGTAAGAGAGCAAAACAGGTCTTCTTGCAAATAGTGTGGTGCAGGATATTCGGATTTACAGCACCTGGTTATCTCTTCAGATATCACTCTACATTTAAATTTTTAAATGTAAGCCACTGCCTTGATACCCATCATCTGCAATGCACATTTGGTAGATGGTGTTGTGCACCGAGCTCTGAGAGTTTTCAAGGTAAGAAAAGCAGATGTTTCAAGGTAAGCTTGACATGTTCACAAATTGCTGTAAAAATGAAATCAAAGCAAGTGAAATTTTTTTTTGACTAAATCTTAGCTGTATTTTTAGAAGGTGGCACAGTGGTTAGTTAGCACTGGTGTCTCACAGTTCCTGAGCCCTGGGTTCAAATTCTGACTGAGAGCGGTGTCCATTTTGGTTTTTCTAAACTTTAAATCAACCTAGTAAAGATGTGAGTTTGCCCTTGGGATGTTGGCACAAATCTGCCTCCTAGGGTAATGGCAAACAGCGAGTATGGATTGGTTTAAACTGGTTTGGAAAGTAATAGATGAATCAGACTGTTGAGAGTAGCTGGGTCACAGCAGAATACAAAACCATACTAAAGGGAAACAGAGGCTTCTTCCCATGTATTATAACTAAGTGCTGCCTGGGAAGGCTCCAGCATCCCCCAAACCAGTTGACACTGGATAGGTTTAAGTGGATTTGACAATAATACAATTTAATTTCCATGTGAAAAAAAAACGTTAAATAGGGCCTGAAATTAATCCACATAGCCTTAACAAATCAGGAATAAGGGTGGTCAGCAACAGTTAGCGAGCAACTAGAAAATCCTCCATCAATGTGTTTTTTTTTTAACCAGTTTATTTAAACTTTACATTGCTGCTTGATAAGATGTTTGCAAATCTTTTATCAATTTATAGTTAGGGATGGCCTGTACAGGGATGGCTCTTGCTTTCCACTAATTGTTGCCTGGATAGGCTCCAGTGTGCCACTGGACACTTGAAGGCATTAGAAAGTGAAAATGACAAAAATGAACCCTAGGACTGCAATCACAATTGACTTTTTCAAGTATCAGCACTATTTGAATTCCACAAATAGTGTGCTTAACCTACTTAGCGTTAGACCCAAATGTTACTCGAGCTGTAAAAGCAGTGCTAAAAGTGTTAACCCCGAGGCAGTGGTATAGACGCGTCTCGTGTACGACCCGAGGCTTACTCAGGCTGTAAGAGTGCCAAGCGTTACTCGGGCAACGGTATAGGCGTGTCTTGCATAAGCCTCAGGCCGGAGTGTTACCCGGGCAATGATGTAGACACGCCTTCTCCTAGCTTCATAATGGCATCTCGTAATGATGAAGTGAATCGGTCTTCAGGCGATTAAATTGAAATGGTCAGTGAAACTGAAAGTGATTCTGACTCCACTCGCATGCATGCTGTTCATATTATTATTATTCATTATTATTATCTGTCTCATTATTATACTTTCTACACTTCTGACTTTGTATTTTTAGTAGAAAAATTGGATTTAATAAAAACATCATTTTTCAAGCCAAAAAATGCAACAGTTTTTTTTTTAAGAAAAAAATGTAACAGTAAGGAGGGTAACTGGTGATGTAAGGACAAGAATTGGGACAGCAAATATTATTGACAAAATCCTTATCCCCTGCACCCTTTGGGACAAGATTTTCACTATTTCTAATTGCATAAGACACTGAATAATAAGAAACCAATAGCTCAGTCAGGGTTGCTCCCTCCATTCCCAATTGTTTGGTAAAGGTGCCCCTCCAGGGGTGCCTCAAGTCCAGAACTGCCAAGGTAGGGTCTAGGTGACGTTATATTTGAATGAGGAATGGTTAGAAAATGGACAGTTATCACTGGGGAGAAACATTACTCCCTGAAATGCACTATGAAGGCAGAGCCACAGTACAGCGGGGAGATGTTAGTCGTGGCAAAGATTAAAAACTCCACTTCCTTAGGTCTCGACTTGAGGTAGATGTGGTGTAACCAGTGGGCAGCGAGGTCAAAAGATGTGAGCCCTATGCGGTAGAACATCTGCTCCTGTCACTTATTGCTCTGCTTCAAAAATGTGATACAGGATCCCACATATCATTCACTTTTGTAATTTTATAATGGATTAAGGAAAGTCTGAGAATGTCATAAGGATACAATTGCTTGATGGAGATTCAGAGGCATTTCCTCACAGACCATAATGATCAAAAGATTAAATACAGAACATTCATGGAAAGACACCAGGCCACGGACACACTACAGCCGTCAAAACTGATTTGTCTGGAGCCTGGCCTCTTTATTTCTAAGAGCTTTTACATAATGCAAAGGCACTCACCTCAACTGGAAACCAAACGTACATGGTGAATTTCAGCTCCTGGTGGACTGGTAATCGTTTTGCGTGAGCTTGTGAAGTAATGTATTACTCCATAGGCTCTCAGCAGAGATCATTAAAACAAAGTGTGGCTGCAGAACTGGGCAGAAAGACAGCTGATGAACTAACTAGCCAGAACTACATAGTTTCCTTCCCACTAAAGTCTCTCATCTTGACTAAACTAAACTATTTTTGCTGTTTAAATGCAAATAAAATTAGATGTTACCATATAGTACACCAGCCCTGCTTGTCATACCAACCTAATTTCTGAACACTAGCTGCTCTGATACTCTAGAACATTATTCATATTTTTGTCTTTCACCCTAATCCAAGACATGGCTGCCACTGTGCTCTTCTCATGAGAGATAGAAAAGTGTGATGTCACATTTAAATTGGGATGTCCTAAAGTTGCCTAGTGGTGGGGGATCTACACATGCATAGACGTAATGTAAACACGCTTTAAAACAGACTCCATAAAATTCACTTGTCATTTTGTCAAACCACCTGACTGGCAATACTGAGGACTGTTATAATGTTAAAGCAGTTACAATGAAAGATACACTAGGCCATAATCATTACCATTCCTGCCTCAGCCTCTCAGCGTTTATTTCTCCATTACTTTAATAATTAATAAATGCTGCACCAGTTTTGTTAATCTTTTCAATTGGTGCACTAATGTGTTTTTAATCTTGTTATTTTAGAGCTATGAAAATGCTTCATTGTGTATGTTATATAAATATTCTCTTCTTAGAACGAAACAGCCTGAGTGCATTACCCTACAAGATGAAATGAATGGAGTCAACCATCTGAAAATGTCAGTGAACATCATCTACACACTTTACTGGGCCATGGTCAGCATTCAGGCAGGACTAGCCGACATGTTAATTTAGTCAAATGAAGCAAGTCACCCCTCTGCTTCTATTTCATTTCAAAATGATTTATATTTACAGTAAAACTTTAGATTAGCTGCTACATATAATGCATCTATTAGTCACATACTGTTATTGTTTTGTGTTAATAAAAGCATCAATAAAGTCTGTATTCCTGTGTGATGTGACGTGCTAAAATAATGTCAGTGTGGTGGCTAATGTGGGTGATGTCTCTACATATTGCCTACTTCAGTATAAAGCTTATGAATCCTTAATTAATGCTCCATAAGACCTAATGAAGTGGTTTTACCAGCATATCACAAGCTTTTAACATGGCACACTACACATAATTAACCACTTTACTCACGATCTGTAGGTGTTATTAGGTCCAAAAGAAGCCTCTGTTAAGGTCTTATTATATAAAAGTCTGTGTCAAACAGATGCATTATAGGTAGTACCTAAGCTTAAACTGTTACCATATTTACCTAAGTATACTGTATCTTGGAAGGAGATGATACGTCATTTTCTCGGAGACACTTTAATGTCCTGTGAGAGACACTTTAACATTTAAGGCACGTGTATACAAGCTCACTCGTTTCATATTTTCATCAGTACCCTTTGAAATCCTGAAATGAGTTAACAGAAAGTTTAGGGGCAGGTTAAGATGAAATCTTCTGGGACTCTGTCATCTCAACTGCAGAAACAAAATACGAACAAGTGAGAGCTTTGGTGTAACCTCTAAATCCTTCCCCATAAGTATCCTGTATATGGCACTGTGTTGATCCCCTTGGGAGTGAATTTTACATTTTCCGTCTTCAGAGGGAATACATCATTTAAAAACAGAAGATGCTACAGCTGAGCAAGATTATGTGACACGTTATCCACAAAGACGACTACATCAGAATGATATTTCACACAGTCTACTTCAGGGGTCCCCAACTCTGGTCCTGGAGGGCTGCAGGTTTTCATTTTAACCCTTTGCTTAATTAGTGACCTGTTTTTGCTTTTTTTGTACTACCGTATATATCGTGTATAAGTCGGGTCTTGAAACCCAAAAAATCAATCATAAAATCAGACCCCGACTTATAAGCCTGTTCAAAAATACGACATTTACATTTTTTTTTTTACATCTTCTTGCCTCCTTCAATCTTGCACCAGTTTCTCAGACACATTGAATTTTGTTGCAGCAGTGCAGTTATCAATTTCTTTCAACACTTCAACGACTTTTAATTTAAAACCAGCTTCATATTTTCTTCCGATTGAACGTTTCATCGTAGATAAGGGATGCTCTTATGATAAAGGTGGTGTATGAGAGAGTGTGAGATACACAAACACAAAACAGTGCAAACGTCACTTCAGAATAGTTCTGGTATTACCATGTGGTCACGTAGGCACAATATATAGAAAAAAAAGGCTGTGTGCTCTGTGGTTACTCTCTCAGGTGGGCGTTAACATATCATAATCTCTTGGACCAATAGCTGAAGTTTTCCGCATTCAACTTTTATGACCGATATTATAAAATACTGGAAATTATACGGTAAAATCAGGCCCAGACCTATCCGAGGGAGAACTTAAACGCGACTATATACAGTAATTTTAATTGACCTGTTGTTCCTCTGAATTGCTTCATTTCTATTATGAAATGGCACCCAAAAAAGTTCAAGTTTAAAGTTTATTACCATGTGCACAGTAAGGAAACATGTTTCCCTGTACAATTACATTTTTTCTTTGCTCTCCACACCAAATGCCAAAACCGACGTATAAAGATAAACATAAATAATAAGTAGCAGATAGATAATAAGTAACAGAGGCAGCATAAAGTAATAAAACAGAATAGAAGTATAAAGTGTAATTGCACAGGTAGGTGTGTGATGGACAAGTCAAATACAGTTGTGTGAGGTCGATAGAATGAGGTGAACCCTCGTTATAAACTCCAGTCAGTTATTTAGGGGTCTAATGGCCTTGGGAAAGAAAGAGTTCTTCAGCCTGGAAGTCCTGCATTTCATACTTGTACCTCCTGCCTGAGGGTAGAAGTGTGAACAGTTCGCATTGGGGTGGCTGGGGTCCCTGAGAATCGAGGCAGTTCTCCTTCGGACTCTGCAGAGAGGGCAGTGGGGTCCTGGTGATCTTCTCAACAGTCTTTACCACTCTCTGCAGGTGTCTGCAGTCCATAGCAGTAGTGTTGCTGTACCATAGGGTGATGCAACTGGTCAAGATGCCGAGGATCTTAGTTGACATACCAAACGTCCTCAGCCTCCTCATAAAGTATAGCCACTGTTGAGCCCTCTTGACCAGCTGTGTGGTGTTAAGTGTCCAAGTGAGGTCCTCATTGATATAGATGTCCAGGTATCCAACAGAAGACCACCTAAGTTAGGGCCTCAAACTCCAACCAGTTGCTTAATTAGGAGCGGATTCTTGTTGTTAATTAAACCCGTTCTTTAATTCCATGGCTTGTTGCTGCTTGTGACGATGTGGGTTCAGGCTCCACACTCCCTTTGATGTTTGGGAACCCTTGAACCCAACACCGTCGATAATGTTGCCGAGTGAGCTAGTCAATGGAGGCAAATTACTGAGCAAGGGGAAGGCAGAAAGTGTAACAGTGCTTTTATTAAAAACCAACAAAACAAGTGTTCATAAATAGTGCAGTTCTTCAAATTCATTAAATAAATAATCCATAAAAAGAACGTGGGGTAAAACCAATAAATAGAAACACAACAATCCTTTAAAAACGAAGGTTAAAATCTTCTCCTGGAAGCAGTCTTTAAAACAAAAAAACAAATCCGGTGCTTTTCTGTATGCGTCTCACCTGCTTATCCCGTACGGGCTTAGCAGCAGGCAAGACGCTCTCTGCAGCTGCCATCCTACTTCACACGCTCGAGACTGGAGACCTCCCGATTCCTGGCTCCGGTATGGCACTCATCCCAGTCCCCGAGACTTGATTACCCCAATAGCCAGGTCGCTCATATTGGGGACTCCACCACCAAGCCTCCCGACTTCCGCTGCCTTTCCGCGGCCTTCTGCAGCTCGTCGCTTTCACCTTGTCATTCCGCTACCAGATCGCCAGCGGAGCGACATCTACACAAACACCTGGGTGTCGGCCTAACACCCAGCTTCCTCGCAGCTGCCCACGGCCGATCACGCGCTCACCACACGCTCCGCGTGTCCGTCTCTCTCCTGCACCGCTTGCTTCCACGCTCCCTGTAACCTCCTTCCTCTCCTTTCCTTTCTCTCCGAACGTTTCTTTCTTCCCGATCGATTCTCTCCCCTACCGACTTGTGCTTCTTTTAAAAACGTGAGGGGCCATCACAGCTGCAGCATTAGCCACGGGAGCAATCACGAATGTGGGCAGTTCCTCACCTGTGCACACGGTGAGAAACGCCACATCGACGACTGCCCCGCGGCTCGCTACAACAACGCCCCCCTCACGAAGCCGCCTCGGGTGCGGTGATTATTTATTTCAAATCAATGGCCTTTTCTCCACGAGCTGTGGACCCATAACACCACACTGCTCTCATTGGGCAATAGCAGACATTTCTGAAATTGTTGATTGTCTCTTTTCTAAGAGCTCTGTGAAAATGTTTTGTGGACCTGAGCAGATCAACATTCCTGTGACCTTCACCTTTCTTTGATTTCAGATCTTGTATGATGGACACCGTTTGCTGTTCATGTTTTGGTTCATTTTGTATCTCATTACTGTTTGGCAGCAAATTAAGGAAAAATAAATAATTAAGGGGTCTGAGTTTTCAACAGCAAGTCAATTAAAATTTATTCAGAAGAAGTTAATTAGCAGCAAACACAGGTCATTAATTAAGAAAAGGGTAAGAATGAAAACCTGTAGCCACTGTGGCCCTCCAGGAATGGAGTTGGGGACCCCTGGTCTACTTCATTAGCTTTCTACAGGTTAGTATGGAGTGACAAGAGTTTCTTTTTAATAAAAGTTTTGCACTTCTATTGTTGTCATCATGCAAGGTGGGCACCCTTTATGTCCAGCCAGACTGGACTTTAATTTTCATGTTGCTTAGTCTTGGAATGATAAGATCTGGTATGGACTTCTTAACATGGTTGTCAAGCACTACAAAGGAGTCATTAAAGCTTGCCCAGTAAAGCAATTACTGCAGCCTGCTATGGTTGAGGTGAACAAAAGCATTCATTGCTTCCTCCTTCCTGGAGTTGTTTCTAGGTCTGGGGTTATTTGTGTGATCTCATAAATCTGAGGCTGAGCAAAAGTTGGATGGATTTTGTAGAACAAGTTATATCGTACACACGCTTGTTTCTTTGAAGCTGACAGTCTATGGCGTCTCCACATTGTATAAGTGGAGGTAAATCGGTTGATTTTGCCTTTAGGGAGCCTATTGTCTACTTTCAAACTCATTTTCTTTTGATGAGCATAGTTAAACTGTCATGTCAGCTCTTGCTAGATTGAGGCTTATTGGAAAAGACAAGAAAACGAATGGGTCTAGACTGGCACTGGGAGGGTACCGCATAGTGACTGGCTTCGGGATGTGCCTCAAGTCCACTTAGCACAGAGGGAAACAGCTCACGCCACTTGCGATAAGACATACTCCGCTTCTGAGGTCAAACACAGCTGCTAATCCAAAATGTCAATGAAAAACGGCCTGCAGAAATCCCTTTTTAAAAGCATAAAAGGAAACACAGAATTCTTACAAAACTAAATCTTATACAGCAACTGCAGAGTTAGGTGACAAAGTAAGCACTTTGTGGTTTAACAACATGTTCCCAAAATCCCAAGGGGTGTTGGCAATTATTTAACTAAACCATCCATCCATCCATCCATCCATCCATCCATATTCCAACCCGCTATATCCTAACTACAGGGTCACAACGGTCTGTTGGAGCCAAGCAGGGCGCCAGCCCACCTTAGGGCTTAACTAAACCAGCCAAAGGATTTTTTGCTGATAATACTATGGTAAGCAGGAAAATATGAGGAAGCCACTCTTTGGGGTCCTCAGTTTATTCCACTTTTTACATAAGACATGCAACCCCATCTGCCCGTTGTCTGGGTTTCCCAAGGCACATCACCACAAAAATAAAATTCAGGCTTTTGCAGCTCGGACTGTCCTGTAGTCACATCACTGTCCCTCATGAACCTCAACTCTTCCCACTTTTCACTTCTTTTTTCACTGCTCCCCTACCCTGTGCCATATCTACAAATCTAATGTATACTTTGACAGGAACACACTGACTTGTCTGAGCCCTCAATTACCCATCAGCGCTACAATTCTGAAAACACTGACCGGACCACAGCACTTCAGCCACATCTGTACAAGCCACACCGTCAATTTAGACCTTATGGACCTGACAGCCAAGTGAAGAAATACCAGCAATGCAGACTGGCACAACAAAAATCATTTTCCCGTCTTCTTTCCATCTCTGTGGCACTTCCAACCAAATGCCCAGCTTCTAACTGCAACTCTTTTTACACGTGCAGACCCGACTTCAGGTTTAATTGGGACTGGTGCTGAGCCACCATTAGATGTCTTCTTATT
Source organism: Polypterus senegalus (assembly GCF_016835505.1). Taxonomy (NCBI): domain Eukaryota; kingdom Metazoa; phylum Chordata; class Cladistia; order Polypteriformes; family Polypteridae; genus Polypterus; species Polypterus senegalus. The sequence continues at coordinate 84,238,341 of NC_053169.1, read as the reverse complement.
GCCACAGCAAAAGCCTTTTGAAAATGAATTCCTGTCTCTCTTTTTATTTTTAAGGTCAGGAAGTCAGATATTGTGATTAATATTTAATATGCAAGTACAGCAAGAAAACAAGCTTCTGCTGTTTAATGACCATTATGAGAGAATGAGCCTCATCTCTGGTTTGGCCAACGTGGAAAATGATTTGCAAGTTAAATATCTAAAGATCCATCAATCCATATTCTGAGCCTGCTGATTTCTTTACACAGCAGTACCTGGCATAGACGGGGAACAAACCCTGCTTGAGATGCCAGTTCATCAAAGGGCAGGACCTGACCATCATTTCATTCATCCATTTACTTTCTGACCCCACTTATTCTTTACAAGGCCATGAGGAGCTGCAGCTCCTGATGCTGTGATACCAGTGCACTGCAGGGAAAGACTGGATGATCATGATTATTTATTCATTCATTTTCTGACCCTGCTTATTCTGTTGTAGGGCCATGGACAGCTACAACCTATCCCAGCGGTCTTGTATACAAGGCAGGACTTAAACGTGGATGGGAGTCTAGAAAACCTCAAGAGAATTAATTAATACATAAAAAATAAAGCGGACAGAAAGAGCAATACAACTGGCCTACTCTAGTGCAGCTATACTAAATCATCCATACAAGCCAAGGGTACGTCCTCATAAATCTGCTCTGGTAATAAACTTTGCAAAATCTCACAAAAAACAATGAGACATTAAATATGATCTTATTATGGTGATCCATCTACTTATCTGATCACACGGCCAACAAAGATTTTTATATCTTCATCTTGATACTGCTATTGCATGTAAGTTACTGGGGAGTGCTGCCGCCTCACAACACCAGGGAATTGAGTTGAGCTTACCTTAATGCTCTTTAAGTGTTTAAATGGGCTTCCTCAGCATACTTCAGCATCCTTCCGCATCCTTTGATGTTTGTTAAGCCGACTGCCAAATCGTAACTGGCTAGACATGACTCTGTGTGGGCAAGTGTCCCATTGTCCTGAAATGGGGCTGCTTCCAGCACCCTGGCCATCCAGTGTAATAAAACACTAAGGTCTGTGCGCGTCCAGTCCCTCGGAGCAATCTGATTGGTCAGTTTGGCTTTGGTGATGTGACAATTGAGGAAGTGTGAGTGTGAGATGCACAAGGAGGAGTATAGGTGCACGCTGGGAGAGTTGCCTTCAAAGATGGAAAGTATAAAACCAGGCAAGAAAGGTGCCTCGAAAATGACGACAGCATCTGAGAAACAGGCTTCAGGAGAAAACGCTCAAGAAAAGTAGTGCCAATGAAAAGAGGTTCAAACAAACAGGTAAGGCTAAGGGACAGCAAATATCTTTGAATTATTTTATTAGCTTTCTTCGACTGGTAGCGTGGCTAGAAATTAATAAACAGTATAACCTAGTGGTACATTTGATGTGACACATGTAAAGGAGCATCTTTATCGGACTTTAACTGGTTGTAGGATGACATGAATCTATTCTGTAAAATACCGACCAGCCAAATAACAAAACTCATAGGTCTAATTTCACAGCATACTATAGGCCCCAAGAGTTACAGAAAATGGGCATCCCATAAACATTCAAAATCTGATGCATTTGCAACCATTTTAAGAGGCATCCAGCAAAGAGCTAGACAAGGGGCGAATCTCTGGATTTAGCAATATTGAAAATAGATGGACTTCTGAAACACTTTTGTAAGACGCATGACAAAATGAATTTACCATAATAGAGTTTACCTTGACCTTCACTTTCACCTTTCATAGGCCTTCATTTCAAACCTGAAGTGCTCATTCTTTAGCCTACCCAAGTGAGTTTAATAAAATGTCCCTGCACTGTACACTTCTGTGAACACATTTTCCTTTTCTAACCGGTATGCCGTACATCAGTCTCCGCAAACAATGTGCTGTCGAAAACATACAGGAAAGGAGAGGGGGAAACATCCATAAAATAGACAAGGAGGGTTCTTGTCACAATGTAGTGTCACGACTCGTGTGCATAACTGGTAAATACATTTGAAACTGACTCTTAGGGATGCAACACTATTAAAAAGGCTTTTACATTTGAGAATCATTTTTACATTTACATTTTCATCCAGCACAATGCTCACTGGCATTAAAGCAGCCACACTGGCTTGTTAAATTAAAATCAGTTCTGCAGCAGATGACAGCAATGTTGTTGGAGGGACTAACGGGTGAGCACTTCAGATCTGGGGCGCCTCTTAAAATGAAAGCCTTACAAAGGTCATCTTTATCATCCCAAGATAGGAAATTAATTTGGTCACGTTTGTCATATATATCCATGCCTTTCAATCCATGGGTTGCGGGAGTATTACAAATAAAAATGATAAGACAAAGACAACACAGGCATAGGAATAAAAAACCTTCTTTGTACACATTATGCAAGTCATTTCAACTGATCAGTTCTGGCGTCCTCCCAATGCTGGCCCTGTGACCCTGTGCGACAGTTCTGCAGACCGAAACGTCTTGGCAAGAGAGGTCAGAGGAGAATAGTCAGACTGCTTCAAGCTCACAGAAAGGCTACTGTGACTTAGGTAACCACTCTGTACAGACTGTGGTAATGAGAAAATCATCTCAATATGCAAAATATGTCAAACCTTGAGGCAGATGGGCTACAACAGCAGTATTAGTATAGTGTCCTAATAATTTGCTCAGTTGGTGCATACCATGTCTTGTCAGTTAACTTTGAATATATGTCCGTCTTATGGGAAGATCTACAGTCCTTTAGTGCTTTTGATTATCATTCTTCACGTGACAGGCCATCAGGATACGTTTGTCATTTGCCTGTTTGCTAATTCTATCCAACAAGAAACATCATGTTGACCATGGTGAGGGGGAAAAAGTCACACACTGCATTTTTAAGCAATACTAGCATATATCCATAATTAAGGAAAAAGATGATCCGCTGTGGCAACCCCTAATGGGAGCAGCCGACAGTTGAAGAAGACTAGCGTATGTCCATACCTTTTTTTAAAAACTTCATAACCAAACTGTCAAAGAGAGTCCTTTCAAAGTTCAAGATCGCACATCTGATGACTCTTCTTTCCCCAAACTAACAAAGGGAGAGCAACAAATGTTGCCCATAGCATAACTGCAAAGAAGATGGAATGCTGTGGTTCCCTAGGCAAAGCAACAGATGTTTTTATATCCCTGTATGTATTTGATTTATCAGCTTATAGGGAAAATTATGGTGTGCTAAATGACACATTAATTAACTCGCTAGCGTCTATGTCAGTTGAACAAAGAAAAAAAAAGGATGAAAAGATGGAAAACGGTATAAAGTGTCTCTTATTACGTTCTGCATGGTAATTACCTGCCTGATTCTTGTGTAACTCTTGTTTTATTACTATGGATTTCCTGTTGGGAAGTGTTGCTAAGCCTGTCCTGCACATTTACTGTCCTGTATTAAAGATGGCTTTCCCACCTTGTATCCCAAACTTTCCCCAGTTCCCTTGTGTTCTTATTTAATAAATGTATGAGGATACGGTCATTTTCTCATCTATACTGTACTACTGATACAAGTCTATGGGAGACTCATACTGTGCACACATAATAAATTTGAACTTGAACACGTTGTTCTGTTCTGTGTATTGTATTGACCCCCTTCCTTTGACACCCACTGCACGCCCAAATTACCTGAAAAGGGGTCTCTCTTTGAACTGCCTTTCCCAAGGTTTCTTCCATTTTTCCCTACAAGGTTTTTTTTTGGGAGTTTTTCCTTGTCTTTTTAGAGAGTCAAGGCTGGGGGGGCTGTCAAGAGGCAGGGCCTGTTAAAGCCCATTGCGGCACTTCCTGTGTGATTTTGGGCTATACAAAAATAAACTGTATTGTATTGTATTGTATTGTTAAACTAAAAATCCCTGCAATGCTGTCTAGCAGTTTCAAGATTAATGCAAAGCTGAGTAGAGACCTTTGAAATTTTAAGTATGTTTTGAACATTGTTTCAGATGTGTTCAGTACTCAGACTGCCCTGTGGAATTTTTGAAAGCTGTAGGATTCCAACACAGTCTGCTCAAGACTAAACAGATCTCACTCTTCCAGTCTACTGGAGTAGGTCATTCCCAATTTATTCTGAATATGTCTTTTTGTTTTGAAATGCACTGCATCAAGAGGCTCTGAGCCACCTATACAGCAAGACAATCACCTGCAACTTGTCACTGCTAGACATTAATTCAAAATTTTGTTAGCATTTTTAATTTCTTCACTACATTTCCTGAAAAATGTCAGTCAGGTAGCAGCACAATGCCTCACGTCTTTTTCATGCCCTGTACTTTCAAACTTTCTCTCACACATCTAGTAGTCACAGTTTACATTCTTGCTCCCTGCAAGTACGACTCAACATTAATCTTTATTAAATGTCAATTTTTGTCAAGCCCTACTGCATTTTGTAGGCTGCTTCAGCATAATCAGCTTTCCACACCATCTGCTAATTTCCTCAGTTCACTAACTTTACTCACAGGTTGGTCATGCAAAACAACAGTGGTCTTAAGAAATATACAGTATAACTATACACCGTTAACCTGCAGTGTGAGCAACAGTCTCTTACTAGTATGTGAAATCTTGGCAAACAGTCCCTGAAAATCCAAGTAAACTACATGTAGCACTCGCCTTTGTCCTCCGCCTGTGATGTCAGCTGAAAGAAATCTAACAGACGCGTTATTTAAATGCAATCTGCCTTAACAAAATCTATTCTGATAATCACTTAGATATTGTTCTTACACAAGTACCCCTCTCTTTTAGCCCTTTACAATGATTCAATGCTTTTACAAAGCCTACATATCAGAAGAAACATGTGTATTATTAAAAAAACTGAAACTGAAGCATGAAGGCCAAATAGGCTCTCAGCTAAAACTGTAAGGCTGCATGCAGCACTATAATTTTGTATAGTATAATACTTGTGATGGACGATAGGGTTGGGCTGACATTTCGGCCAGGACAAGTCACGTACTCTTACCTGGCAGGCAGGGCAGTATAGTGGACAGACAAGGAGGGAGCTGCCTCCCAAGAGTACATCCTGTATCAGCATTCCTATTCATGCAACTGGAGGGCATGCTGGGAGTCGCAGTCCCATGGGGCAGCCCTGCTAGGCTCCGTGGTGCTGACAGAGGGAGAGCTGCTGGGGAGGGTTGTCCCTACTTTCAGGGACTCCCGCCTGACTCGGCAGTGTGTCCTCCTCAACACTGGTCATACTCCTGGGTCCAGCATAAAAGGAGCATCTTCTGTTTAGTCAGAATTGGGAGGAGGTTGATGAGACCACCTGGAAGGTGTGGAAGGAAAAGGAAAACTTGTTTCTTTGTTGTACTGCCTGAAAAGAAGGAAACTGGAACCTGTGAAGGTACTGTGTTGAATCAACATCTTGTTTTTAAACCCAGGACTATGCCATTTAGTTGTGTCTTGGGGATTGGGAAATCAGTGGTACCTTCTACTGGTTATATTACTAGCCGTCCCCCGCGGCTCCGCCCGCGTGGTAGTGAAACAAGACAGTGAGGAGGGCCCTGCCCGGCTCCCCACTCTTGACGTCACGTTTCCCCCTCACCTCAGCCAGCAGCTTCTGTCTCGGATTAGTGTGAATATATCGCTCCTGCAAACGAACTATGATTCTTAAGAGTGATGACAGAAGTTGCAAAATCAACCGGAATGTTCAAGCAAATTATAGAAAAAAACCTGATCTAAATCTGTTAAGTAGTCCTCTTGTTCGCAAGCCAAGCGTAGGTAAGATACGCCTCGAGGCTGGTACATGAGTAAGGATGGCCCCGCCCCATCCCCTTGGTCCTATTCATGTCTCACGGATTTGCGCAAATAAATCGCTGCTGCAAGCGAACTATGATACAAAGAGCAATGAGAGAGGTTGCAAAATCAACCAGAATGTTCAAGGAAATTCTAGAAAAAAAAAACATCTAAATCCGTTAAGTAGTTCTCTTGTAAAAAGCGGACATACAGACAGACTTTATATATTTATATATATTGTGGAATATGGCCGGAAGCGTCTCCTGAGCACTACCCCCAAGCCGCCAGATGGAGCCCTCCCTGCAATATGGAGGTGCCCCAAATTTCAGCAGGACATCATGGACATTGAAGTTTCTACATAGCCCTGCTGGATAACATGGGGACCACCAGGGGACGGTGCAGGGAGACCAAGAGACTTTTATTTGCCTTGTAGCTCAGAAGTACTTTCCAGTCGAGGGGACAGAGGAAATGATGTACTTCTGGGCTGAAGAAAAGGAGTTTTACCCGACCCGGAAGTGTTATAAAGTCACATGGACAAAGAGAGAGAGAGAGAAACACTTCCGGGTCAAGGACTTTAAAAAGACTGTGGGAGATCCCAGCAGAGAGCCGAGTTGGGAGGCTGAGCTACTGGGAGGTGTGGAGGAATTGTGTATTGAATATTGTGTTTATTGATTTATTAGTTGAGTATAATGGAGGTGGAGGTGCTTTGTGCACGTTATTGTACAAATAAAATAATTATTTGGACTTTTATCTGGTGTCTGGCGTCTGGTCTGAGGGTTCAAGGTGACGACAGCGGCCCCTATCTGTCACAATATATAGTTTCTTTAAATATATATACTTATTAAATAAAGGCGACTGTTCAAAGTCACCCAAGAGTTGTACTAGTCAAGAAAAGGAAACAGCAAATTGAGACAAATTAATACTGTCGAATCAATCCCAAGACATGCTAATGTAATTTATTTTTGCACCATGTCTTCGAGATACTGACATATTAAATGAAGATGTTATATAAGAGCTATACAGTTTTAGAACTATGCTACAATGTAAACGGCTTTTACATTTTTTAAAATATTAGAAAGAGTACTGTCATGAAATAAGCCACCAAAAGTTTGGCCTATAAACCATTTCAGGTCAGAAATGTGCTGGTGATATTCAGGCTTATAAAACCACAGATTAACATATGAACTTTTGACAATTCAATTAGATACTTTAGAAAGATCGGAGCTGAAAAGGTAGAGAAAGCACTTATGGTTGATCAGAACAAAAGTATGCAAAACCACAGGGGTAATTTCCTGTTCTGTGGCTATGGTGTAAGTGACCTTTTGAACTGGAGATGATCACAGAATTACCCCAGAACACAATGCCCTTTCAAGACTAAAGGTTGTTGGAAACTAAAAAAAAAAAAAGACTCATTTGTCCAGGATCTGAATTACTAAAAGGGTGGAGAATTGATTGCATCAGGCTATCCATTTTAAAGACGGAAGACAAAGGGCAGAATCTGCGTCAGCGCGGCTGTAGCGTACCATATTTTTGAGATTATAGGACATGAAAGTGCTGTGTTTTCATGTTACACTTATTCATTCTTTTACTGTATTTTGTTAGGTTCTTATACAGTATACTGTATATGAGACATTTTTAACATAAATGTGGCCTATAGTAATTTTCCTTGTCTTGGAGGTTGATGGTTAGTGAGCTGGGGTGTCAATCTAGCAGTTTCACTAATGGGGAAAGCAAGGCTAGGGACATGAAAAACTGAGCAACAGCAGCAACGTGACAACTACAACAAGGAAATCAAACCTGTTAAAGCTCCAGCCAGAGCTCTGGAACTGCAAGGGACTGTGTTAATGGCGCAAAGGCCACCGTCGTCTCTTGATCTCACATCCACAAGTCTGAGAAAGGCACACAGATAATCTAAGAGTCCCTTTCACAGGCCCAGGTTTAGACAACATGTGCACCAAGAACTAACTCTTAGTGTTTTGTTGTTTCCAATAGTAGAGGACGTTTAGAGAGCGAAGAAGGTCGGGAATAATGGAGGAGGAGGCTGGGAGTGTGTGCTGACCCGCCACACAACAAGCCACAGTGAGGTGGGTGACACCTCAGCACAACAACAGGAACACAAAAAAAGCCATTTTATGGATAGCTAATTTTGAACTAATCTGCAAAACAGGCTCCTATCACTATGCTAAGCAGTATAATGAAAACAAATCTTGCAATTAAATACACACAGTAGCTGCTCTAATGTGTTTCTTTGGTACTTATAAAACTAATTTTAAAATATTATTTTAAATGAAACACAGTGACATGGTAGTGATTTGGTTAGTGCGTCTGCTTCACCGATTTAGCATCCTAGGTTTGAATACTTGGTCCAGTCATTGCCAGTGTGACATCTGTACAGTGCCCCTGTTTGAGTATCATCAAAGATCTCCAGAGTTAGGTTAAAAGGAGATACCAAGTTGGAGTTTGTGGGTTTGTGCATGAGTGGACCCTACAATGGACTGGCACCCTGCTATGGTTAGATGTGGTGGGAGTTTTTAAAGACAGGCATGAGGGGCAGTGCAGACCCCATGAGTGCAGGGGTGTGAGAGAAAAGTTGTGTGGCCATGAGATTCTTTAATTTGCTGGCTGCATTAGTAAAATGAATGAAGGCAGTTAACAAAGTTCTCCCTCATTGAGGCTCCGCTGGTTGTTTGGCATACCAGCACTCACTGGGGATAAAAGGGGTCTGTGAGCGAGGAAATGGAAGAAGAGAAAGAGTGAAAGATGGAGGTGGAATCAAGAGAAACAAACCGACAGTGAGAGAGAGAGAGAGGGGGGTGATGTCAAGATTGAGGTGGAGCGGGGTCACAGGAGAGGATACACGACCATCAAGAAAGCCCCATACGAAAGCAATGGCACACTCCATTGGTACAGTCACTGCTTATGAGCATCGGGTAGGAGCAGGAGAGACTGACTGCTACAATGAGGTGCCACGAACACCAAGGGGTGGCAGTAGCACACGAGCCAAAGAGTGCTGACCGCGCTTGCTAGTGCCTCTTCTCTGTCAGGAGAGCAGAGGAGATAAGGCTGATGAAAGATGTGGCGAGGCTTGTGGCTGACTTTGTTTTTAATCTTAATAAACCTGTTTTTTTGATTATTTACTAATAGATTTTACCCTCTATATTGGCATTATCTTTTAATTTGAAGGATTATACTGACCTTTTCTTTGGACATGGTTGGGATTAATAAATGCACGGAGCACTGTAATACCAACATTTGCTTGTTTGAGTCCTCATTGCTATTGTCCATCTCAGTACATGACTATCAATGCTCGGGGTCAAGGATGAGATGTTGCTAGCTACAGGCAACCCAGGCATCCCACATGTATAGGAAAATTTCCTGCATTGTGCCCAGAACTGCTGAGATAGACTACAGCCCCTTGTGAACCTGAATTGGATTAAGCAGATCTTTGAATGTAAAAGGAATCATGTTTTGTTAATTTGTCCTGAAGACCCATCCATCCATCCATTTTCCAACCCGCTGAATCCGAATACAGGGTCACGGGGGTCTGCTGGAGCCAATCCCAGCCAACACAGGGCACAAGGCAGGAACCAATCCTGGGCAGGGTGCCAACCCACCACAGGACACACACAAACACACCCACACACCAAGCACACACTAGGGCCAATTTAGAATCGCCAATCCACCTAACCTGCATGTCTTTGGATTGTGGGAGGAAACCGGAGCGCCCGGAGGAAACCCACGCAGACACGGGGAGAACATGCAAACTCCACGCAGGGAGGACCCGGGAAGCGAACCCGGGTCTCCTAACTGCGAGGCAGCAGCGCTACCACTGCGCCACCATGCCGCCCTGTCCTGAAGACGTGTAGGAATAATTTGATAACGGTGTTTTACAGCTCTCCTCTGTATTCAAGCACGCCTTATTAAATCCACTAAGCACACTAACAGATGCCCCTGTTCTTGATTGCATGTCAGATAGTTGTTTTGCTATACAGCTTATACACAGCACAGATACCATGAATGACACTTTAATAAAAAGGAAAAAGGCTCTACCTGTCAAATGCTGGTTGTTTCTGAGCTTCAATATGTTACAAGTAGAAAAAACAAATACTGGTTTCTTTTCATAATCCCCTATATCTAATTTACTAACAAATTTACTTTCTTATTCCAGCGTTGCATGATGTGCGATTAATTACACTCGCAATCACAATGTGTGGGGGTTAATTTGTATTTAGATTTGTTTGACTTGATTGTATGAAATGTTATATGATTTAATAAATTCAATAAAAGATCCAAAAAAGTTATATTCAGGTTATCAATAGCACAGATTATAGATTTGGTAATCAAGAAAATCCTGAACTTTGGCTAAAAAACTGATTTTCAAAATTATCGTTGAGGCCCTGAGCCAGTCACTGGCATTTCCTACAGGAGAACCTGCTACTGACTGCAAAATACCTCAGACTGGTGTGAATAAGGTTCTCTGGCACACCCCATTCTGCTTGGCAGAGGCTAAACACACATGTAAAGAAAAGAAGCAGAAGAATTAATTCCTCAAATCCTGATGTTGAAGAAGGACCACAACTGTAAGTGCTTCGAGTGGTGGCCTTGCAAAATACTGATTTAGAAGGGCGAGGAGAAAGCATCAGCATCATTTTCATTACTTTTATTACAGAATATAATCAACTGGTGAGAATGTTGTGTGAATCAAAGGGAAAAGTAAAACACTACTAATTGAGGTACTGAACTAATAATGAGAGAAACAGTAAACTTTTGTTTTTCAGAATTGCCTCTAAAATTCATTCAGCATGTAATTTCACAATCACAAAACACATTAAAAAGCTATTTCAGAGTTTTTTTTTTTGTTTGTTTTTTTGTTTTTAAATTTTTCTAAGATGAGAAATACTGCTCTTTAACGATTATTCCATAGCCAAAACAGCTGTCTCCTTCCTCGGCCACCCTCCAGCGCTGTCCCAAATTTCCATGGCTTCTCCTATGTAGCTCCAGGCATTCTCATCTGCCTTGTGCTTTGCCTGCCTGCATATCCATGCTGCTGGTTCTGCTTTGCACTACTCATTTGGAGTCTGAGGAAACACCATCTGTGCTCAAATGCCCCAAATCTACAGGGTGGGCCACAAAAAAGTAGCCTGCCTCTAATACTGGTACCATGCTCTTTGGAGTAGGCTATAGCCACTTCACATCAGAAAATTGGCTTTTGGTGAACAGTGCCAGGAACACAAATAGTGGGCCCAATTTTCCTTAAATCAACTGTGAATACCGCGGTTAACCTGGACATCTCTGAACAATTTTACGACCAACTAACACCAGAAGAAAACATTTACTGCTTTTTCCAACAAGATGGGGCAACATGCCACACCTCACACGACTCACTGGCACTGTGAGCAAGGGGTTATGGCCACCACGTTTCCTGGACTTGTCCACATGCGACTTTTATCTGTGGGGAAATTTAAAGCAGAAAGTGTACGCCAACAATCCACATACCCTGGATGAACGCAAGGAAAGCCTCACAAACACTATCCGCAGCATCACCGTTGAAGAGCTGCAACCAGTAACAGCCAACATGCTCCGATGTGCTCAATGGCGCACAGACGTGAACGGGGAACACTTTCAGCATCTGTTGTAACTTGTGGGTGAGTGAATAAAAACAATCCACTTGCTTGTTCATCTTGTCATACTATTACCGGAAGTGGGCTACTTTTCCATGGCCCACCCTGTATAAGCTGATCCAAGCCAGGATCATTCTGAAAGCTCGCCAACAGCCACAGACCCAGGCAAATGATTTTAGCAGAGTAATATGATTACAAATAACTGATCTCTAAAACATTTCTCCTTCAACCTGAATAAATAATGCCATGCTTCTGCACACATACAAAAAAACGCATGTGCTAATAGTGTGTATTCGGCCTGTGGTAGTTGTTTCACCATTTTTTTCTGAAGCAAAACTTCAAAATTCAATTTTGCATAAATCATTTCACTCTTCACTAATAATAATCCACTGCATTCGGTTGGATTGTTTATTTTAATTAAATACAGTGATTGTAGTCATTCACTGTACAACAATAATAAACCAAAAAACCAACAATTGCTCAAACAGAGGTTAGCACCCTATAAAGCTACGTTGTAACTGTTGAAGAAGTTGGCATCCAATTTGGTTTTGTTTTCCATATAAAGCCAAACTGAAATCATTCTTGCAGCAACCTGTCTTGACACTCCAGACCACCTCTGCCTGCGGGCCCACTTTGAGTACGACAAGGTCCTGGGGTGTGGTGCAGCTAGAAGCCCGAGTCTGGTATGGCTGTAATTCACCAGTATTAGCAGGTTTTTGGGAATGGTTGAACTATGAACTTGTGCTCTTCAGAAAGCAAACACATTTTTCATTAGCAAGAAAGTAATATTTCAAATGATTTGCACAACTTTTTAATCATAGAAGTGTGATTTGTCTGCTCGTCTTCTTGAGTCATTAATATTGTAGACTCAAACAGCACACAGACAGCTCAAAATAATAGTCAGCACAGGTAGGCAACCAACAATCTCCTGTGAAGAGACGTTGACACAAAATATTTCACATTTAGTTAACTGTTAGCCCACTATAACATTCTGAAAATCTGAATAATAACAGTGTATCAAAAGCAAACGTCAAGGCTCTAAAGCACCTTATGTTGGACATTTTGAATACAAAAACAGAGGTTTTTAAACCTAATAAAATTCTATCAGTGTGATAATGCTACAGCTTTTGTAATGTGAAGATTCCAAATTAAAAGTAAACAGAAGTCCGTCTTTTATTACGCATGTACAGTTTGTGTGTCCTGCTATATGGCTAGACTCTGTGCTTTTCAGATATCACTAGAAACTAAAAATAAATGGCAAAAAATGTCCAGCTAACCCAGGACTCTTAGTTGCTTGAAGCAGGTTCAAAAGTGACGGACATCAATGATATGATAATAGAAGTGAAAGTTTAAAAACAGACAGATTTAAGACAAACAAATATTTGTTTGCATTGGTAATTGCTCTCTTTCAGATTCAATTATGCCACTGTGTAACTTTTAGATTACGGTAGTGGAGGCCTGAGATGTCAAAAAGATTCCTGGTATCCTGAAGCAAACCCAGTATAGCTACCTAACTTTCACTGTTTCAAGCATTAAAAATCTAGGAATGAAAGAAGAAATGTGGATGAAGCGAGCATATCTAACATTACGACTAAAGTCCATGTCACATTAGATGGCCTTTTCAGCGATTTTCAGTCGTAGCCTTCATTTGCATAATCTTAGCCAGTCAGAGCCAGTTGGCGGTGCACTCCTGTGACATGCCCAACGACTGAGACTGCCTAGGATAACATTAAACAGGTTTGACTTTCTCTTTGGTCAGAGAGGTGGGCTTTTTGAGTGCAAGAGTTGAGAATCAATGAGCGTCCAGCTGGAAACACAATGCATGTAACATAGCGGCGCACAGAACAGAGAACAAAGAAAAAGGAACACAAGTGTTTTGTTATCTCACAAATAGAAAAAGAAGATGATCTGAATGATGACTTGCATTTTATGTACCAGAATGGAGAAAGCAAAAAAAAGGAGTGAAGATTGCGGTTGAATGCACCACAGCTATTAATCCTTCGTGCAGCGCCGGCTTCAGCAGGCAGCACGCTATTCGCTGCCAGAAAAAGGTGTGAGCACGACTGTGCTGGAAAAGCGGCACTCAGTCAGCAAATGTGACATGAGCTGCGATTTTTAGTCGTGTAATTTGATACGGTGCAGCCACAAGATCAGCAAATCTGACATAGCCATGGGAAAAAAAAATCACATAATGTGACATCGGCTTAATCTGGACAGCAGTGCCATTAACATCGTCTCCAGCTTCGTTTTGCACATTCACACCTATGACAGTTGTCTTTAGCATTCTGATTTTTTTTTCATAAGTATTAAATGAGGACCTTTATGCCAATATGCACATAAATAAAAAAAAATTAAATGACAGTTTAACTGACTTAAAGAAAGAATTGAGACAACAGCCAACATACAGAGACTACAGTTAAACTTTCAATAACAGATAAATATCTTCCGGAGGTGCCTACATAAATAAATGATTAGTTACATACAAAACTTTAAATAAAATGTTAACTCTTTTAGATGAAAGCATCTGAAAGTACCAACTGTTAAACATCTGTATGCCACGAAGTATGCAGAACTGCTTAATGGCATTAAGAACAAAGGCTGAAATTACTTTTTAAACAACAGCTTAGTTTATAGATAGAAACAATTGCCTTAATCAAGGCCCTGCCAAACGGTTTTATCTTTCTTGATCCTTCTGTCTGGAACATGTAGTTAATTACTTTTTTGAGGTTGCTTTTGATTTTGTGTTATTAATTTTTGTTTACCATTTGTTATTGTTTTTCATCCTTATTGTGGCAACATCTGTTATAATGGCAGTTAACGACGAATGGTGCTTTTCACCCTGAAGAATCTTTTGATAACATTTATTTTGCTCCAGACGTGTTTGAGAAGTAAAGAATTCTTTAGTGCTTATTTTTGGGTACCATAATTTTGCAGTGTTTAGCATTACTAGCTGGACAGAGAATGTGCGACACGTGACATCCTCTGCACAACCACATAAATAACACCAGGGTGGGTATCTTAAAACTTTCATTATTTGAGAATCTACAGCTTTTTGATTTTTGTTTTTAGCTTTTGTACTTTGATTTTTATTTAGGGTTTTGGACTGTGATGATCGATAAGACCGATTATTCAGGTACAAACTTTGCACATTTTGTGACCATGTCTATCTCACATTGAGCCAGAACAACATCATGGTCAGTTGCATATTAACAATTTTTAAGTGGTTTACTGCAAAAAGGCTGCCTCGCAGTAAGGAGATCTGGGTTCGCTTCCAGGGTCCTCCCTGCGTGGAGTTTGCATTTTCTCCTTGCGTCTGCGTGGGTTTCCTCCGGGTGCTCTGGTTTCCTGACCACAGTCCAAAGACGTGCAGGTTAGGTGCATTGGCAATCGCACCTAACCTGCATCTCTTTGGAATATGGGAGGAAACCGGAGGAAACCCACGCAGACACGGAGAGAACATGCAAACTCCACGTAGGGAGGACCCGGGATCTCCTTACTGCAAGGCAACAGCGCCACCATGCTGCCCTGTACTTATTCATTGAAACACAAAAACAAATAAAGGGATCATTACAGGTAGAACACACAGCACCAACTGAACTCCATAACGAAAGTGCACCTCTCACACCCTGTAGCAGTCCGGTGCTGCTAAGATTCACACTGTCGATAGGACGGTGACTTATTTATTTTTTTCATTGGGCATTCCAAAAACACACCCAGGCAGAGACACAAAGCTAACGAATGAGTACTAAGCACTGCTACAACCTGACATACAATATCTTTGCAGTTTATTTGTCCCTGCCTGCCTTGAAAGGTCAGGTACTAACTCCACAAACCCATATGGCATTTAGTCCTTCTGTCAACTCACTTCCTGACCCAACTCTTTTATTAACTGTTCTTTTAAACTACATCTCTGGGTTATTTTCCAGGCCAAAGTCAAGAATCGCTTTTGGGCTTGGGGCACCTCTTTACAGGTGAGAGGTTAATCAGGCCTGAGTGTCCTTTGAGGGTGCCTGGCATCCCTGCACTCATAACAGACCTGGCTGAAGCTTTTTTGCTGACCTAAGCAAAAAAGGTGAAAATGTTGCACCCAAACAACAGAGTCTTGAGGCAATTGCTTTTGATTTGTTGAGCTGACCCTTTTGTTGTTCAAGCACGGCGTTACACTGATATTAGATTGAGGCTAGGGATCTGCACCAGCAATCGGAAGGTTGGCAGTTCAAATTCTGTAAACGCCAGAAGTGACTCTACTCCATTGGGCCCTTGAGCAAGGCCCTTAACCTGCAGCTGCTTCGTCCTGGGCATGACATTAATCTGCACCCAGCCCCGCAAGACGGGTCCTCCAACTTACAGGGAAAAATGTGAGGGTTGGTGGCAGGATTGGCATTCCAGCCACTGACAAAAAAAAAAAAAAAAACCTGACACTGTTCCAGAGTGGTGCTGAGGTGTCACCCGCTGCACTTGGGCCCCAATCCTGATGGTTTGGCATGTGGTGGGTGCAGCAGTGAGCTATCAGTGCATGCTCCCAACCTCTCTCTCATATAACTAAATTCTTCAAAGCGGCACTAATTTTAAGTACTCACGCATGATGCTGCTATGAAACAATGCTAAACATAATAACTGAAACTCTTAACTATTTGACTTTATATTTTTCTTTAAATCTTATTTTAGCTTTAGTTTCATCCTGTAATGGAGCCTGGATTTTTTTAATAGAGTTGGAATAGTAAAGCACCACTCTCATAAAACAGTTTCCCAGCTTTATTAATATCCTGAACTATTGTTTCACTTGGGACTCTGCACAAAAGACATACAATAGATACACATTCTACCAAAACTTCAAGGTGATGTTTTGTGCTACCCTTCCACTCCACCATACTTCACTAACAAACAAGCAACAGATTGCTGGCCTGCTGTTTAATCCAGTGGTTCAAAACTCGGTCCTGGTGACCCACTGAGGCTGCAGGTTTTTGTTCCAACCAATTTCCATTTTTTTAATTGGACTCTAAGGCCAGGTTTATACTTCACGCGACGTGATGCATGCTGCAGCGGACACTCCTGCTACACAAGCGTTGTACTGTTTATACTTGCATGTGTACTTTTATGTAAATCTGGAGGAATCCACCAGGTGGCAGTGTGAGATATCATCATGGTGAGAACATGTTCAGCTTCGCTGTGTTGTGAATTGCCTGGAACACCCATTAAATTCCGATGACACCTTACCACAATATCTCTGAAAAGGATGTTTATTGATTAAATCCACCAATCCAGGGATGTGTCCATTATAGCTATCATCGGGAATGAGGCAGAAACAATCCCTGGACAAGGCATTAGCTCATCGTAAGGTGAATATAAGCACTCACACACACTGGCATCATTTTAGTGTCACCAAATCTACATATCTTTGGAAGGAAACTGAAGCACACTGTGGAAAACCAGCAGAAAAAACATGCAAACTCCAGGCAGGGAATACCAGCGACGTGACTCCCTGCGAGACAGCAGCACTACTGCTCCACCACCGTGTCACCCCCATGTGTGTAATTATTAACGGTGTTCACTATTTAAAAGAAATTAACGATTTATCTGTAAAATGTAACATACATACTTTAATGCATTTCATCATGAAAGTGTTATCAAGTATAAATCTAAGGATTCTAAATGTGCAGAGAGTTGGAATATCGTACATTTAATGTGTTCTGTGTGGCGATTGTTGTTGTCAGGTCAGGAGGAAGCTCCAGAAAAAAAAGATGGCACAGAAGAAGGTATTTGAGACTTTTAAAAAAAATCGTGTCATTACAATCGGGAATATGCAACGCTTGAATATAAAAGCACCACGAATGCATCTGTATGCTGGCATTTTGCTTCACCACATCGAACCATTCATCAAACATCGAAGCACGCACATCGATCCCGTTGGATCCGCAGAGAGGCTTTCTGTCACATGCAGATAGTAAACAGAGACTCTAACGTCATTTATCACATGGTGTCGCCGAAACCCCCTTTTTTTGCTGGTACTGCAAGTCGTGCACGCGTCACGTTAATTTCTTAGGACCTGCTCAGAGGACGCATCAAATGAATGCTGGGAATGCGTGGAAGCCATGATGCACATTCTGAGCGTGTAGTATAAACAAGCCCAGTTATTTCCCAGCTGCGGTGGGTTGGCACCCTACCCAGTATTGGTCCCTGCCTGGTGCCCTGTGTTGGCTGGGATTGGCTCCAGCAGACCCCCGTGACCCTGTGTTCAGATTCAGCGGGTTAGAAAATGGATGGATGGATTATTTCCCAGTTTGTGTTTTGGAATTAATGTAGAAATTACAAACTAAGTTTGGTAGATTTGTATTCAAATGTAATAAGCACTTATATGGGGAATTTGTAGTTTTTTAGTCATTACCAGTCTTTTCAACCTAATTTTCATTCTGCTTTTCCAGGTCTTCTGGTTATTTAATTGATTATTTTCTAATTAGCAGGTCGGACATTGACATTGCTGCAGCTTTCATCATCTTGGGTGTCTACTCTGCTGGTTGTTAATTCTCACTATTAGGGTTAAATGAAGGCAGCAAACTACACAGGAAAAGGAGAAAATAATGGGAAAACAACAAAAGGGAATTAAAAATGTATAGCTTTGCAAAAAAATAGAAATATTTCTAAATGTCTTAAAAATGTAAAAAAACATACTAAATGCAAAATAAGAGAAGAGTAAAAAAGACCAGCTAATCAAATGAGATCAGTTGTTATCAATTATTATGACTGATTGTAAATCTGGTTGGAACAAAAACCTGCAGCCACAGTGGGTCCCCAGGACCGAGTTTGGGAACCACTGCATTATGCTAGTGCTTTCTGGTTTTTGCCATTTGTGGATATATCCCTTTGCTACCACCTAGAAGTAAAAGAAAAAAAAGGCTGATCTGAAGCAACCATTTCTCTTTTTCTGGTCCAGTCATTAAATTCTTTGTGGCCCCTATACCATACATGTGGGATGGCATTAACCCTAGTGTTTCTTTATTGAGAAACTGGTTTTTGGAAGTGATCATCTCCTGCCGGTTTTGTTTTTATGTAATAAATGGCCAATCAAAGGCCTATCACTTGTGTGGGAAGAGAACTTCTCCTGCCTACTCCCTCTCTGGGTCTGGCTCCACTTACTTAAAGGGTTTAAATCTGAACTCCTTCAATTACTAAATTAAGAAGGCAGGCTCTATTGTAGGATTAAAGTTGGACAGTTTAACAACTGTGGCAGTGAGACGGGCACTAGGCAAACTCCTGTCAATCATGAATAATCCACTGCATCCACTGAACAGTGTCATCTCCAGGCAGAGGAGTAGCTTCAGTGACAGACTTTTGTCACCGTCCTGCTCCACTGACAGACTGAGGAGATCGTTCCTCCCCCACACTATCCAACTCTTCAATTCCACCCGGGGGAGTAA
Organism: Polypterus senegalus; assembly: GCF_016835505.1. Classification (NCBI taxonomy): domain Eukaryota; kingdom Metazoa; phylum Chordata; class Cladistia; order Polypteriformes; family Polypteridae; genus Polypterus; species Polypterus senegalus. The sequence continues at coordinate 84,219,555 of NC_053169.1, read as the reverse complement.
ATGCTAACATTAATTTTATTTTTATTTTTTTCATTTTTAATTACTATTTAATTTAATATTGTTTCTTTGTATCAGTATACTGCTGCTGGATTATGTGAATTTCCCCTTGGGATTAATAAAGTATCTATCTATCTATCTATCTACTCCAACTTAATGTTTTAGCTCTGTATGCTGTTTGTGTTTAACCGTGAAGTGAATAACACAGAATTGCTTTATACTGCATCTTTCAATTTTTATCAATGGAATTATTTAACTTCCATTCTCTTGTGCACATGAGCAAAACGTCTCTCACGGTGCTTTGTTCCCGAAAAAGTCTTAGAACTACTGTTGATGTCACATAAGTGACCTGCTGACGTTCACTTGAAGCACTCCAGTAAGAAAGTTGATACACACAGATTACTGAGTTCTTTAAGATACTAAAAGAGTTGGCAAGAGAAGCCATTCAACAAGTAGGAAAGGCTTAAGTAAACATCCTTAAATAATCCTGCAGATGTTACAACAGGGAGCTTGGATAGCAATTAATTAAAGTGCCTATGATAATATTAATACGACTGATCACTGCTTACATAGTTTTCATGCTTAAAAGCCACAATATGAAAACAATATTGTAAAATGCACATTCCTGCACAAGTAGCAAATGGCAAACTGCCTGGAGATGTAGCATATTCAAGAAGAAAAAAGGGATGGGGGTGGAGATGGTCTTTGCGCTTCCAAACAAGCAGTTTCTTAAGGCAAAACCCTTCATGTCAGATTCGTAAAGTTAAACCCAGACATTCCTACATGGATTGCTGCTTATCAAATAATTGAACTTTGTCTAATACAGGGGGTCCTCGGGTTACGACACAGTCCCGTTCCTACAACAGTGATGTAACCCGAATTTTGGTGTAAGTCGAAACACACTCCGGCCTAAGTCACTTACCTATCTTAACACATTTGCAAAATCATAATCTAGAACATAAAAACACAAAATCTAAAAGGGCATAAATATACTGTACAGTAGTAACAGAACAAATGAGTGTAAAAAAAATGCTTACCTTTATTCCTTCTCATGTCTCATTTTTTTTTAAGCTTTTATGGGAGTGAGTGTTGTAAACTCGAAACGTTTTATGTCGAAACGTTGAAACCCGAGGATCCCCTGTATACTCAATTTACACACTTAGAAAAGCAGCAACTTGATGCCCTTCATGTACAACGACAATCCTAAACTGAAGTGCAGGAAAAATTTACCAGACTTGGGAATTTATTTTTCTGCATTTTGATTTTAATCTCAGTATTTGGCTAAACTTGAATTATGCAAAGAGTATGAATTCACAAAAAAAAATACATATTAATGAACTGATATACAGAAATTTTTGGATAAACAAGGAGTTTCATGTTACTATCCTGCTTTCAGTTGGCGATATGGGAGATCTGATTGAGGTGGGCTGGATGAGGTCATCTGAAATTCACCATGGAATGGTCAAGAACGCCAACAAAGTCAGAATTAACAACTGAATGATTAATCCACTCAACAGTTTTGTAGGCAGCTGAACCACCCACAAGAGCAAACCAGGTATGAAAATGATGATGAAATGACCACCATTTCTGGGCAAGACTACTGGAAAACTCATCATCTGTCAGTTTTAAGGCTGATCTTGTTTTGAATTCTAATGTGTTTAACTTGACTAGAAAAGACATAACTGTAAGGGGCTTTTAGAAAAACGCTACGAACAAACAGAGAAAAGCACAAACCCATGTAAATACAGAACCACACATATAGCACCGCTAACAAAAAGGGTAAATACTGGATCTGGCCATATGTTGGTATTAACTGTTGCAGCCAACTGCAGTGTACATTGAGACAACCTGCCAGGCTGCCCAGAGTGTGAAAGGACCAGGGGAGAGAGTATTTTCAGGACAGTTTCTCCTCAGGCTGACAGAGGGCAGCCTCCTTGGTTTCCAGCAGGGCCACGGGTCATAAGCATGGGAGCTCAACCCTGTTGGAACTCATGGCCACCGCAATGGGGCACATGGACCTTTCCAGGGCCTTATTTGGCCACACTTCCACCACACCCAGAAGTGTAGCCGGGTGAAGCTCGTTTGGGCACCTGGAGCCTTTCCTATAAAAAAGGGGCCAGTCTCCATCATTCTTGGGCCAGAGTCATGAAGAATAGGACAAAGCCTGAGGAGGAGTGGAAGTGGATGGACTGGTGGCTGAAAAGGGACTGGATTGTGTGTGTTGGTGCTAGTATTTGAGGAGAAAATTGTAAATAACACTGGGTGTTGCATTGAACCTGTGTTTGGGTTGGCTCCACAACATATTTTAATTGGGATGCCTCTACCACTGAAAGCGCTCCATAAAAGCAATGGACTTGTTGTCACACAGCACAAAACATAAATTTCTGACATGGAGCTGAACTTTTTCATCATTTTGCAAGTGTCCGCTATATTAAATTCCTTTACGTTTCTCCTCCGTGACTTTCCAAGTTAAAAAAAAGGAGCCTACTAACTGCGTGAACTTTTTCTGCTTCCATCTGTCACCATCTGCTTTTGTTGATGCACCATTTACATCAAAATCGTCTAATACAAATGTTCATCAATAGTTTTAAAATAAATAATAATAATAATACATTTTATTTGTATTGCACTTTATATTTTAACAATCTCAAAGTGCTACAGAGTCAAAAATAAGAGTCTATAAAAATACTTTAACAAAAAGTCTTTCTAAAGAGATGAGTTTTTAGGTTTCGTTTAAAAACATCAGTCGACTGTGGGGTTCTCAGGTAATCGGGGAGGGCATTCCAAAGCTTCGGCGCCACAGATGACAAAGCCCTGTCACCCATGCTGCTGAGCTTAGTTCTGGGGACTTGGAGGGTGTTTATGTGTACAGAGCGGAGGGTACGTGAGCAAGTATAAGGAGTGAGAAGTTCCTGTAGGTAAAGAGGGGCATGTCCATAAATGCACTAATGGGTGAGAAGGGAGACCTTGTACTCTATTCTGAGCTGGACAGTTAGCCAATGAAGAGGTTTCAGGATGGGGGAGATGTGATCGTACTTTCGCACCCTCATCAGGATCCTGGCAGCGCTGTTCTGAATATACTGAAGTCCCGATGAGGAGCACATTAGTATAATATATAATGTATCTGTGTAGTGGACTGTGATATTATTTTGCAGACAACTTAGGCTACATGTACAAAGCTCTAACAGAGGTAGACTAATCACCTTGCCTCAGTTAAATTGAGCCAGAGTTAGAAGAACGTTCACACAGGCCGCCTTTAATGTAAATGAGAGGGAAATTATGGTAAGCAGTCGTTTCTGTCTTTAAAGCGCATGCAGTCATGACTGAGGCTCAGTAAGAGTACTACTACGCATTACTTCTTAAACGTCATCTTAAACATATTTGAATGTTTCTGACATGTTTTTTATGTATTTATCTACTGCATCTATATATTTTTATTGAAAAAACTTCTGTAAAAAGTCAAATCCCCACAATTAAAGTTTGTTCGTTCGTTCTACTATCTATTATTATATTTTCTTAAACCAAAACTGAAAGATAATCATTAAAATCTTTATATGTTTGTTGATTTTACAAAGAGATCCACTCTTATAGTTTTACAGTTTTCAAGTTAAACCATTTACCTCCTTTCTTGTCTAAAAGCGCCTGAGAGTTCTTTTTTTACATGACGAGAACATCATTTTTAAGTCCACACACAACTGGTCCTCCCATGGTATACTGGTGCCCTCCGTCATTGACAGTGGGAGAGGAGGTTCACAAGATGTGTATGGTTCAACACTGCATGCCAGAAAAGGCAAGGTATTGGCTACATGGTTGTAATAAAACTAAAGCAGAAATGGTTAACAGATCTCATTTTTACTGCTAAAACCTCTGCTACATTTTTGTTTTTAGAGTCAAATACTTTTGACTTTTCATCACATTTGCGGCGTAGGACAACAGGACAAGGGCGGCATGGTGGCGCAGTGGTAGCGCTGCTGCCTCGCAGTAACGAGACCTGGGTTCGCTTCCTGGGTCCTCCCTGTGTGGCGTTTGCATGTTCTCCCCGTGTCTGCGTGGGTTTCCTCTCACAGTCCAAAGACATGCAGGTTAGGTGCATTGGTGATCCTAAATTGTGCTTGGTGTGTATGTGCCCTGCGCTGAGCTGGCACCCTGACTGGGGTTTGTTAAACCTTGCGCCATGTGCTGACAGGGATTGGCTGCAGCAGACCCCCGTGACCCTGTATTAGGATATAGCGGGTTGAAAAATGACTGACAACAGGACAAAACTTTAACTTCAACAAATACATTCTGGTCAGCCTGCCGTTTTCAACTCCATCCTTCTGTGCATATTAATAGTGCTGAAAGGCCATTTGTTTCTGAAAGTCTCCGAGTACTTCTGCGTGTTATACATGAATCATGCTTTGATCTACAAAAAGGTGTCGAATTCTAAACACTGCTTATTCCTCATAATGGGTGACATAATTTTTAATCAGATCAGCTAACAACTTGCACTTGTTTTCTGCCACTTGGTCAAAGCAAACATGGCTGAAGGTAATTGTTTTTCACCAAATTACCACAATATTGATTGATTAAAGCGAACAATAAAATATGGCAGGCACCAATCAGGATGTTTTGCAGATAACAGGATTAGAACACCCTCCTAAAAATTTAAGGCCCAATACAAAAAGAAAATTCCCAGTGAATTCTCGTATTTGTTTGTAAACTGCCAGTAAACTGGCATCTCATAATAGTTACGGGAGTACATCTGTGTATAAAATACAGCATTATAAACACATTAGAAGATAAATCCATAAAATGACAAAATAAAATGTAAAGATTATCTACAAGGCCTCAAACGTCTTTCCACCAATTATTACTTCATTTATCTCTAAAATGCATCATTTTGCGTAAATAATCCAGACAGCAAGGCAGATGACAAATTCTCTAAAAGGCTTTCTATCAAGGCTAGCAGACCTTACTATAGCTATACTGATGCATTCGTTGTCCATCCATTTGCTAAATCCATTTTTTCCAGCTTTGGTCACAAGGGAGATGGAGTCCACCACAGAGTATCAGGACCATCTCAAGACGCACTAACACTCAAAAGGCCAGTTTAAGGCATATCTTTACATGGTGACAGGACACAGGAATCTAGTGACCGGGTGCCAGTCCATCATAGGGCCCCTCACACAAACACCTAGACTTTCACACAGTGGCTCAAATTAGAATCAATGGCTTCATCAAAGTGAAGAGTATGTTTTTAAATAATATTTCTCAGAATTCATGACTGTTAAGAATTAGCTTATTACTATAAATTGTGTAACTTAAAACATCTATTTTTTTTAATCTTTCATACACTGAAATGATTTTTCTCCTTTAGATATTGTAGGAAGGACTTTTAATTGATCAATATATATTTGATAGAATAATCTGGCAGGCCTAATGAGTCTGATTGATGCATAGCTATAGTTTCAATTCCCCGTGACTTTGAATTGAATTAAGTAGGTTTGAGAACAATTTGCTCTGCTACGGTTCCAAAAGAGCAGCACAGTGGCGAGTGCTGCACCCTTCGGGACCCAGAATCCTATGTTCAAGTGCTATGATCATTAGCCAGGTGTCTCTTCTGAGTTATGGCTTTGCTCCTACGTTCCAAAGACGTGCATGTCAGGTTGTTTGTGAGGGAGACTGCTATAGATTGGCAAAGGTTTCTTCCTGCCCTATGGCCAATATTATTGGGATATGTCCAGTCCATCAAAACTCTAAATGGAACTAAACACAATTGACAATGTTTCAAATGCTGTAGTTTCATCGCCAAAGTATCCGAAAAAAGCTGATACTCACTACCAGAACTACCAATATTTATTTATATAGCACATTTACATACAAAAAGTGCAGAGTAATGTACTTTATAAGAAGTAAAAGGAACAATTAAAGTTATAAAGAAAACAGATATAAAATATATAGAATGCAAATATGCCAAAAGTGTCCCTAAAGGAATTAAGCATAACTTACGTTATTATTTAATATATGCAGTCTCCAAGGCCATATTAGTTTATTATGGTAAATGTTTCAGTGCAGTATTATGGACAAACTAGCGACAGGGAGACCGATCGAATCGGGCAACAAATTCAACGTTTGTGAAATCCATACTTTCTCTGCAAAGAATTATTTGCTTTGTTAAGTCCTTGAAATGATTTTGTTATCATGGCACTGATTTGTGGTTAAAATAGACCTTTTCGGCCGCCGCAAGGCACGAGCTGCTCGATTTCTTTCAACCCGTGCTGCGTTTGCGGCTGCTCGAGCTTCTTCAGGTCTCTTGTGCACGGCTGGCACGATGTCTGTCAGCGTTAGCAGCATTCTGTAGCACATGTCCTTCATCTGTCCTTTGTGTCCGATTTGCACGATTTCTTTCAGCGTTAGTAGCATTTGTAGCCGTATGCTGCTCATCCGTTTGTTGTGCTCGTTGTGTACGTGTGGTCGCATTAGCAAGTCTATGTTCCGCGTCAGTCATGTGACTTCGTTTCCTACGCATCCTTCCCGTGGCCGCTGCTCTTGTGGCTGCTCGAGGTATTGCTGCGAACACCATACATACAGATAGTATCAAATTATATACAAGGATAGCCAGGGAGGAGAGGGAAACAAAAACTCAATCTGGCAGGATGCTGGAGGAAATAAAACTCTTGAGGTTCTTGAATCCCCCTGGGCATCATATAATATTAATTATGTTATTTTTACTATATTGTTTCATGACATAGTAAAAGACAAGTTCAACTCAGTACTGGTCCATGAATAGAAAGAAGGAAAAACAACAAATAATTGTATAAACAGTATTTTGTTTTTCTATGATAAAGTTACAAGAAGCAATAAGCTAATTCAACAGGCTCTCTACTGGCTTGAGAGCAACAATAGCGCTAATTCTGTCAATCAATTACTATCCGTGGAAGTTGTTTGAACACTAACATCTTAGAAAAACTATCATTAGAAAATATATTCACTCAGCAAAACTATGTTTCTTCTTTAGCGAATACATTATCACAACTTTCAGAATTTCACAGAAGTCCAACCACACATATTGTGAAAACACTCTGTCCTGCTCAGAGCTACAGGGACCTTTACCAGTAGCACAGAATGCAAGGCAGTAGCCAACCTGATGGGATATCAAACCAACTCAGTGTAACCAAGCACACATACCTTTGGGATAATGGGGGGGAACGCACATGGACTGGAGGAGAATGTTCAAATGCCAGACAGACAGACAGACAGACAGATAGATAGATAGACAGATAGAGGCTCAATAAATAGGTAAATAACACAGTCAAGCCAAGGCCACCAAAGCTAAGCAGCATCAGGTCTAACCACAGTGCTACCATACTGCCGAATTCCACAACCTTACTAATTTATACTTTATGGTTCAGGCACCAGTCCCAGTACTGGAAATGGAAACAACTGCTTTACCTAAAAAAAGATCTTAAAATTATAAAGAAGTAAAAGTAAAGTATAGACCAGAATGATCAATTTAAACACAATGAATTAGTATTTTATAGAATTATTTTCATTCCAGATCTTTTTTAGTTTTGATTTACCATAAATAAAGAACAGTTTATATAATATTATATCCTCTTAGATCTGAGTGCTGCATTTGACACCATTGATCACAACATTCTTAGAAATCGCCAAACATAGCAAACGTTAGACCTCTTATATCATTGAAAGATGCTGAGACATCAATTCACGCTTTTGTTTTCAGTCGCTTAGATTACTGTAACGCACTCCTCTCAGGACTACCCAAAAAAGACATAAATCACTTGCAACGAGTGCAGAATGCAGCTGCTAGAATCCTAACTAGGAAAAGAAAATCCGAACACATTTCTCCAGTTTTGATGTCACTACACTGGTTGCCTGTGTCATTCAGGATTGACTTTAAAATGCTGCTTATGGTTTATAAAGCCTTAAATAATCTCGGTCCATCTTATATATCGGAATGTCCGACACCTTATATTCCAAATCGTAACCTTAGATCCTCAAATGAGTGTCTCCTTAGAATTCCAAAAGCTAAACTTAAAAGAAGTGGTGAGGCGGCCTTCTGCAGTTATGCACCTAAAATCTGGAATAGCCTGCCAATAGGAATTCGCCAGGCTAATACAGTGGAGCACTTTAAAAAACTGCTGAAAACACATTACTTTAACATGGCTTTCTCCTAACTTCACTTTAAACTTAATCCTGATACCCTGTATGTTCAAATCATCATAATAACTATTCATAGTGGCTCCAAAATCCATACTGACCCCTACTCTCTCTCCTGTTTCTTTTTCTGGCCTGCGCCACCACCACCTACTCAAAGCTTCATGATGCTCCAACATTGATGGACTGAAAGCCAGAAGTCTACGTGACCATCATCATCAGGTCCTTCCATGAGAACCCTAAATACAAAGAGGACTGTTTCATTTATGTTAGGTAGATTGCCCAGAGGGGACTGGGCGGTCTCTTGGTCTGGAATCCCTACAGATTTTATTTTTTTTCTCCAGCCTCTGGAGTTTTTTTTGTTTTTTCTGTCCACCCTGGTCATCGGACCTTACTTATTCTATGTTAATTAATGTTGACTTATTTTTATTTTTTATTGTGTCTCCTAATTTTCTATTCTTCATTTTGTAAAGCACTTTGAGCTACATTTTTTTTGTATGAAAATGTGCTATATAAATAAATGTTGTTGTAATATTAAAAAGTCTTTTTAAATTAGACAGTCTAAATCTACCATTTACTGAAGAGCTAACCAACCAGTATCTGTATTTTCAAGGTCAAAACTGGTATAACATCCAGTGGCCAAAAGAAAAGGAGGTGCCATAAAAACAGCTCGACCAGGTAGGCTGCCACCACCACCACATCAGCTCTGTGTTTCTACACTGTGCCTGACACTTACTGACTAAACACAACCAGCCTCTACTGAAAAAATTATCATGAAGGAAAAAAAAAAAACTGCATCTCCTAAATGATAAGAGGTTGGAAAAGATTCTATAAATAAACAAGCACAGGGTAGGAAATCTTGTACTTAAATTTCATCATCAATATTAAATTAATATTGATATCAGTCTTTAAGGAAGACTTCACCTTGCAAAATGCAGAGAGCAATAAACTACGAAGGACTGTGCAAAGAATGAACAGGATGGCATGTGTCATCAAAATTGAATGCACACCTGATATATGCCATAAGCTCTCAAAAGGCAGTCCAATGTATGTATTAAAGCTGACAGTGTGTATTCTATCCTGGCTCAGAACTGTCATCTGGTTATGATTTTTACATCCTACACATTAGGAAAGCACTGCTTTTAACATTGTCTTTCTGACTGAGGCACTGGAGTAACTAGAACTCTGCAGTAACTTTCTGAAACCTTTATGGTATTGCATGAAGGTGCATCGTATTATTCTTTCTTTACCCTGTCTCTTATTTTCTATTCATTTTGTGCTACAAAAGGGAATGTGTTGCACACTGTACCCATGGAGGTCATCACAAGGCCCTAATGGATACAACAGAAATCATACAGCATAATCTGTAAAAAGTATGAAATGCTTTACTTATAATTCCATAACATTAACAGATGCAAATATTACCGAGAGGGGGTGAGATTGGGAGAGGGAGAGAGATAGTGAGGGAGAGGGAGAACTAAAAGTGACAATCAATGAGGGCTTACTGGTAGACAATTACACGTAACACATGACAAGGATTTCCAAAATACACAAGAGATCATGTGTCTGTCTATGTCCTTTTCAGCCAAGAGTACCCTGAACCAGTGACTCTGCCCTCTCTTGACCCCCAGGAAATAAAAGGCCAGACTACTCCTATCTTTCTATATAATACGCTACCGTGGCTGTCCGTTTGTCTGTCCAGGATTTTAAATCACCTGTAATTCGCAAACCATTTGAACTATTGACCTGAAATTTGGTACACATATGCTATGTGACGTCTACTATCCTCTTTCAGGGTGATGATTGACCTCCAATGTTATTCCTTTTTTTATTTTTATTTTATTTTATTATAGAATCCACTCTCTGCAGTGGCCAGTATGGCGGCCGTGCAGCGTATGCGTACGGGTGACGTTCTAATCCCTACAACCTTCGCCGTCACTTCCCCAACCTCTTCATCTCTTAAATCATTCTTGAGGCAGATTGAAGACTTAAATGCCAGCGTAAGTGAAAAATTAAGGAAATCGTACTAAGTTATTCCAACACAAACACTGACTTAATCAGTTTTAATGCGAAAAGAATAGAAGAAGCGGGCCGTTAGGGTGGAGAAAAGAAGAGCTGCTCAGGAAGCAGCAAGTGCATCAACCGCTGAGCAAACGAACGGTAAACCATACAGAGACAGAGGATGAAAACTGGGAATGTGCAAGTCAAGTGTATTCACTGCATGTTATCGTGCAGTGTGCCGTTACTGGTCCATTATAATATTCATAAGCCTGCTGCTGAAGGCAGCATCCACATACATCCAAACACACTTTTGATCAACTTTTCAACAGCAATTCTTTTGTTCTTACATTTCACTTGTCTTTTCTATATATTATCTTGTTCAATACATCTGAACCTACTTTCAGATGCATTAGGAGTCAGGAGCCTATCCAGCAGCATTGAGCACAACACAGGAACTAACCCCAGACAGAACATCAATCCGCTGTGTGGCACACTCATAACCTCTCATCAGTTGTCAATTTAGAAATACTGATGTGATAAACTGTTTGAAATTGGAAAAAAATCAAAATATCACTTAGAGGATCTGTACAAAACTTTTTCAAAACCTGGCGGGATCTAATCAATAATATTTTAGAATAAGCATTTTAATTGAGGAAGCAGATTCTCTCCCTTTTTTAAACTCTATGTATTTTTATTAATTTCTCAATGTATCTATTTACTTATTTTTACTAGCTTAAAGTTTTACTCTGCTGGCCTAGCTCTGGGATTAATAAAGTATCTATCTATCTATCTATCTATCTATATCTATCTTTCTCAATGGGTGGGGATTGATTTGTTTCAAACCTACTGTAGTTTTGTAAAACTTGACTTATTTGTATGAAATGTTGTTTGATTTTAATAAAACCAATAAAATCCAAAAAAAAAAATATATATATATATTAACCAACCAAGAGATATTTTCTTTATTTTCATACCATAGTGATTAGCACTGCTGCCACACAGCTTCATGTGACAAGGTGTGAACCCCACACTGGTCACTGTTTGTGTAGAGTTTGTAAACTTTGTGTTACTTTTTCTACAATAATGTGTTTTTTTTAATGCCTTACATCCCTAAACCTTGTAGGTTAGATTTATTAACAACTCTAAAAGCAGTCAGGGGGTCCTGGGAACCCACTGTGACTGCAAGTGCTTCTTCCAACCAACTTCTGTTTTTAAATTAGACTCCTGGCCTAATTAAGTGAGTTGTTACTTCCCAGTTGCTGTGTTTTAGAGTCAATGTAAAAATTACAAAACAATATTTTCATCCTGATTTCCATTGTGCTTTTTTTCAGGAGTCCTGGTTGTTTAATCCATTATTCACTAATTAGTGGGTCTGAAGCTGAAATAGCCTTTTATCATTCAGGGTTGTTCGCCTGGGTGTCTGCTCTTCTTTTTTTAATTGTCATTATTAGGATATAATATATATAACATAAAACTTTCTACTAAAACATTTTTAACAATTCAATAAACAAAATAAAGCAAAGGATATTATGTATGGCAAAAATGTATACAAAATGTAGAGTGTTCACTGAGAAGGAGTCAAACATAATTGCCTTTAATAAGCTAAAAAAAGGAAATTGCACTTCAGAAATAAATACTTCTTTCGGATTTCGGCAAAGCATGTTTCATTTGGGCAAACTCACTGAAACTAAACAGAATAATACAAGCAGGAGGACAGAATTTCTAAGAACTCAAAGCACCAGACAATGTTGTAGAACCAGGAGTGTGACTTCAGGCAGCACAGTTAGTATTTACACCAAACAGGTACAGTTTATTATTAGAGATATAAAAAAAGTAAATATGGATGAACAGCAACATCCAATAACAGACACAGATTATGTACTTCTAGTATGAACAACGAAAAAAAAAACAAATAAATATAAAAAGATGTACAAGTGAACATTTATTCAGTTTCATGATCCACACTTGCTTTATCCTATTCAGGGCTTGCAGATTTGCAGCCTATCCCAGCAGCATTGGACAGACATACAGTACAAGAGGACAGATCTAGAGAGAGAAAGAAAGAAAGAGAGAAAAAAGAAAGAAAAAGAGAGATATATATATATATATATATAGGGCGGCACGGTGGCGTAGTGGTAGCACTGCTGCCTCGCAGTTAGGAAACCCGGGTTCGCTTCCCGGGTCCTCCCTGCGTGGAGTTTGCATGTTCTCCCTGTGTCTGCGTGGGTTTCCTCTGGGCGCTCCGGTTTCCTCCCACAATCCAAAGACATGCAGGTTAGGTGGATTGGCGATTCTAAATTGGCCCTAGTGTGTGCTTGGTGTGTGGGTGTGTTTGTGTGTGTCCTGCGGTGGGTTGGCACTCTGCCCAGGATTGGTTCCTGCCTTGTGCCCTGTGTTGGCTGGGATTGGCTCCAGCAGACCCCCGTGACCCTGTATTCGGATTCAGTGGGTTAGGAAATGGATGGATGGATGGATGGATGGATATATATATATATATATATATATATATATATATATATATAAATAGATAGATAGATAGATAGATAGATAGATAGATAGATAGATAGATAGATAGATAGATAGATAGATAGATAGATATTCTTTATTTGCCCCATGTGGAAATTAAAACTTTACAGAAGCTCAAGATAAATATAAATGTAACAAACCACAATCTCCCAAACACACAAAACTTTCAGCTACGGTCGTCTTATAAGAAGCTTACAGGTGATAATAAGTTGGAATTGTTATTGATATGCATTTCCATTGTAAAAAGGTAAATAAAAGGCTTTATGAGAATGGAAAAATAAACTATATGATAGAGTGTAGAAAACAATTAAAAATATATAAATATATGATAGTCTAAAACAACAGACTACACATATTGTAAAAATACACCAGCCAATTTCACCTGTTCATGGCAAACTCCACTTGGGGAAAAACTGTTCTGTGACCTGGAAGTATTACATTTTCTGTATTATTGCACATCTAGACACAAAGGTGAAAGCAGATTTTTTTTTGGATCGGGCAGAATGATGCATTAGGTTTCAGGGTTTATTACAGTGGCAGATAGTGTGGAGTCTGGTACTTCACACCAGATAGAATTATACATAAACTAGAATCGCACTATTTATTTTTTTTTGTGCATGTGATGTCACAACCACTGGATAGCAATTTTGACCACTATGGTTTTATTACTATATCATATAATACTCTCTCCTGCATAACCTCCTTCTAAAATGAGGATTCTAAAACTGCATTTTAATTACACAACTTAAGCCTCACATTTGATGACTTTTCAGTCGTACTCTTCATTTACATAATCTTAGGCAGTCAGAAGCAGTCCTGGACGCGCTCCTAGGAAGCTGGTTGCCTGATGCGACATACTAAACAACAGAGACCAACTAGTCTGCGAGTGGCTGGGATAAAATCAAACATGTTTGGTTTTGTCGTTAGTCAGAGGGGCAGGTTGTGTACTCAAGAAAGCCGACAGCCAAACGACCCAATGAACACTCATCCAGAAGTTCAAAATATAGAATACAGCAATGAAAAATAAGGAACACCCATGTTTTAAACCTCATAAACAGAAGGGAACATTGTCTGTTTGGTGCCTTGCTTTATTTTTATTTTTTTTTACATGCCATAACAAAATGGAAAAAAGAATTTCAGGGTAGAGATGGCTGCTAAACACACTGCAGATGTTTACCCCTTGGGAAGCACTGCGCTGTCAGGCAACACACTACTGGCTGACATAAAAAGGGGCAAGCAAGACTGTGTTGGAAGATCAGCGCTCGATCACTAAATGGGAGATGGGCTGTGATTTTTCATCCCGTAATTTGACATGGTACAGCAAGGAAATCGACAAAGCTGACAGGCCCTATGATAAAACATTGTGTAATGTGACATCGGCTTACTTCTGCAACTACATAAACTAATGGGCAGTCTAATGGATTTTATGAAGTAACTTGAAACTATTTAAAAGTGTAATAACGTACTCTACATGAAAGGCAACAAAATAAAGATCGTGACCCTGAACTACTATTTTTCTTCACATGAGGGTCGCTATACTTGTAAAGACTAAATAAGATCTGCTTCTGTGTATTTCCTTGCTTGGATCACTTTGCTCCTATAATACAGCTACAATTCCTGCACACAACTATTTCTTAAACAGCATTGGTTAAACTGTGACTTTTTATAAATGACAGATTGCTGCAATAAGAAAAAAAAATATTCTGGCACTTCATTCGACGTTCCATTTTTGTTTATTCTTTTTTCATTACACGTTCACTGGACCAGCTTTTAGCACAAAGCAGGAGCAAACCTACAGTACGGCAAGATGCCAACATACTGCACCGCACATTCACTCACACCAGGTCACTTTGGGTTCACCAGTGAACCCATCGTGCATATCTTTGGGATATGACAGAAACCGGAGTACCAGGAGAAAACCAACACTCACAAGGAGGAATGTACACTCTCCAGACAGCAGTCGGGGCAGAAATTGAACCCTGGCTCCTGCGAACTGTGACTGCACAGGGCTAAACACCGTGCTTCCCTGCTACTAGTATTGCTTTGCCCCAAACAGTCTTTAAATACATTATTATTCAAAACAACAGACAACAGGCTACAAACAAAATGTACATAATAAGTTCAAAGTATCTTAGCTAAAGTACTGCAATCACAAAATAAACTTTTATCATATTGGCTTTCTTTGTAAAGTATGTATCTATAATTGAAATCATCTTGCGGTGCTTTACATTACTACAATTAATACAAATATATTTTGCAAATTGGAACACAAGCAGGTTAAGTGATCTGTGTATGGTTTCACAGTTGGTGAAATGGATTAAATCGGCAACATATTTCTTATAATCCAGTGACTTTGCCACTATACCACACCTGCAGTATAATATTACAAGAGAAAATGTACATAAACTGACACCCCACAACCCAGAATTAAGTAGACCGGATGCAAAATATAAAAGACAAAGTGTCACAGTGCGAGTAGCCTCCTTATGTCAAGGCATTTCAAGTTAGATTACACAATGTATGAATGTGCGTATGAGATACAGATATCAAGAACTGCAAAGAAGGGACTGCCAAACCAGCAAAACAAGGTCAAGAACAGAACAGTGTGTCTTTAAAAATGGAGAATAAATACATATACGTGTTTTATGTAATCATCAAATTACTGGAGATGGTATTTACTTTTATGTCCTGCAACAAAATGCTACACCGCTGCTGGTGAGGCAATACCTTGACGCGGACGCAACAGTAACTGATAAATGATGCAAGTATAAGAAGTTTGGCCTGATGGACAGCAAGCCACAGGACTGCCAGCTCACTCCCAACTCGCTTAACCTGCCTGTGTGGCAATGGGCAGAAGATGGGAAATAAAGTCAACTAGAATGCTGTCCTTGTATAAGGCTGTAATAAATAGGGCTCTTTACATACAGCAACAAACTAAACTTTTTTTTCAAAAGCTGAAATAATACCTAATGAATGTTAAACTTGGAAAGTCATAAAATACCCCAGCCACATACAATAATGCAATCTCTTAGAAGTGACCGGACACCTTCAGATACCTGTCGTACATCAAGAGTTCATTACGAGAAGTAATTTAGTAAGTGAGGCAACAGTAAGAGTAATTGTTACAAGAACAGATGACGTGTTTTGACAAAGAAAAGCCCAATACGTCCGACACACCTCATTCTATTCACATAATACTTCCAAAATATAGTTGTGTCAGGATTTGAAAACACCTAATATGCTGCTTTCAACTACATTACCAGGTAACTTTCTCCACACATGACAGCTCCCCATGTCTTGGCCATACACCTGCTCCTCCTCCTGTGTTCATTTGTTCTTGTTAAGGAAGAACAGCTGGCAACCAACTTACTGATTCTCTTCATATTTCAAATTATTTCTGCCATATCACCACACCCTAGGATTGCTGAAGATAAAAAAAAAATCATATCCTTCAAACAGTCTACTCAATCATGATCACAGTTGTTCTCTGGCCTCTCTAGAGCAATGTTACATACTTTTTTTGCACGTGTAAACATATTCCACTAAAGTCCTCCTAAGTGTGGTATACATCTTAAGCATAACCTCCATTGACTTGCAGGACACCACAAGAATAATCCAACACCACATTAGCCTTTCGTAAAGAACAATGACAAGTTCACTAAGATACTCAAGATTTAATGCACTTTAAGAGGAGAGAGGTTGGGAGCATGTACTGATACAGCACGTTGCCGCACCCACCACACAACAAACCACTTTAGGGACCCTAGCACCTTAGGACCCAAATGCAGCCTTGCAACAGGTGACAGTTCAGCACCACACTAGTTTGAATGGTACAGTGTGAAGTTTTTTTTTGTTTTTGTTTGATAGTGGCCGGTGCCACCAACCCCCAAGTTTTCCCTGCCAGTTGGAGGACCTGCTTGCAGGTGTGGACTATGGCCGGCCATTCATCCCGGCCAATACCCCCAGGCCGCCAGGTGGAGCCCTCCCTGCAGCATGGAGATGCCCCGAATTCCAGCAGGGCATCATGGACTATGTAGTTTTAATACACAACCCTGCTGGATAACGTCGGGGCCACCAGGAGACGCTGCAGGGAGGCTCAGAGATGTGTATTTGCCCTATAACCCGGAAGTACGTCTTAGTCACAGCGACAGGGGAAATGACGTACTTCCGAGATGAAGAAGAGGACTTTTTACCTGACTCGGAAGTGCTGATAAATCACGTGGACTGAGGGCTCAGAAGCACTTCCGGGTCATCTATACTAATAAAAGGCAAAGCCCTCACTCACTCACTCACTCACTCACTCACTCACTCACTCACTGACTCATCACTAATTCTCCAACTTCCCGTGTGGGTGGAAGGCTGAAATTTGGCAGGTTCATTCCTTACAGCTTCCTTACAAAAGTTGGGCAGGTTTTATATCGAAATTCTACGCGTAATGGTCATAACTGGAAGCAGTTTTTCTCCATTTACTGTAATGGAGATGAGCTTCAACGCCGTGGGGGGAGTTTCGTGTGACATCATCACGCCTCCCACGTAATCACGCAGTACATAGAAAACCAGGAAGACCTCAAAAATGCGCTCAAGAAAACATGCATTATATAATTGAGAAGGCAGCGAAACAATAAGAAGCGAGTTCTGCTACTTCGGAAACAAAGCACGATGTAAACCTACACTTTACATTAAGTTCATAGACAGGCTGCCGCTGGCGCTTGTAATTTAGTGCCTGCCCATAGAAGGCCGTCCGTCAGCGGCAATCCAATAGCAAACTGCCACGGGTAAATATTCACGGGTGAAGGACTGTGCTTATGGAGAGGAAGATGAGATGGTCAGGGTGGTGTTTGACACAAACTCAGCGAAACTGCGAGAGAAAGTTTTAAGTGCCAGGACTAAGGTAACATTAAATACAGCCATGGACATAGCACGAGATGGCACCAGCACAGCTGGGAACCTTCGATGCATGTACACCGAGTGGCTCACGTGAACTGACGCAGTGCACAGATAAAAGCAACAGTTCCAAAGAGCTGAACAAAACCGAATTACACAATTGAAAAGGCAGCAAAAATATGAAGCGCCTGATAAGCATATTCATAAATGCAGCTACTGTGGAAACAAAGCACACGGTGGAAAAAGTCAATGTCCCGCTAAAGGAAGACAGTGTAAAAAAAACCCGTGCATGCAGTGTGTCAGGTCTCAGATAAAGAAGAAGACGAGCTGTTTATTGATGCAGTAAAAACGAATCGATGAATGAAACCTGTCATCTTTACAACGATTGACAAACACGGAATGTAACTTGAACACAACACATCGTACAAATACGACCCTGATTGAAAGAAATAATGATAATCAAATCCTTGATGACAGCAACATTCAATAACACTCACAAAACAATTACTGTATATTGACAATCATGTTACGTTATTTTTAAAATGTTCCCTTTTCTTTTTCATAACTTCTACTTCTCCACTGCGATACACGGGTATATATATAAATGTATATACATACCTCGATCTACAATACATACTTTAGCATAGACAAGCCACATGCTGTGGCTCAATTGTAGAGTCTTCGCCTCTAATTTCGAGGTTCGATTCCCGAGAGGGGATGCACTGACTATGTACGCGCGCTACTGATTCATTTTACCTTCGCATCTCCTTGGTTTGGGACGTATGAAAAATATTCGGTTAACGCAGAATCATGTTACGTTATTTTTAAAATGTTTCCCTTTATTAGCACAAGCACAGCTGAGAAGCTTGATGCATGTACTCCATAACGCGTTAAAAATAACGCATTTAATCACACTTTCAATTCCAAGCAAACGGGAACTTTTGTCAATGCATCATTTCCTGGTACATCCATTACACTGATGCACACATCACAGCTACAAAAATGTTAGAGTCGGAATAAAGCGCGTTCCTACGACTGATCATTTCGACTTCCCGAGCGAAGCCTTGATAAAAGCATGGTTTTGTGCACACTGAAAAGCAAGCAAAATTAGATGCATTACAGAAAGCGGACTTTGTGGCTCTTACTGGGGATCATTGGACTTCCGTGACCGTTAGTAATTCTAATTACATCTAATTACAAAATGTTCAATGATCACACTGTTTTAGCCTAATGTACAAAATAATTTTGGCTAAGGTTACTCAGAGTTTAAAGATTAAGTTGGTCAAATTACCTTTTATGTTTCTGACTTATTTTTTTCAGAAGAAAAACTGCACTTTATGTTGAAATTTTGGTTATTATTATTTAAAGACAATACTATTCTGAAAATCTACTTAAAGTACTTAAACTACCACTTTATTTTTAAGTCTGCCCAATTTTAACCAGGGATGATATTTTTGTTTCTGTTTTGAATTCAAATGCAGTTTAAAGGCTTTTTTTCAGAAATTAAAACAGCTTCAGTTTACAATATTCATGTCCATGTCTATTATTTGATTCTGTCGCCCACTAAAACACTTTTAAATTAAAAAAAAACATTTACATTTGGGGCAAATTTACGTGTGCGATTACATACGATTAATCAAGATTAATTCTTACACAGCCTCTAATTAATTGGATTAATTTTTTAATCGAGTCCCACCTAATATATATATATATGTGGATATATATATGTAGATTTGTATATATAAATGTGTATATACAGTATATATGTAGATATGTATATGTGTATATACAGTATGTATATATATGTATGTGTGTATATGTATATATATATAACTGTGTATATATATGTGTATAGATGTATATATATATATATATATATATTTATATATATATGCCCAACACTCATGACAATGACAAAACAATTACATTGTCAATCATGTTACGTTATTATTAAAATGTTTCCTTTTCTTTTACTTCTCCGCTGCCAATGCAGGTATTTTGCTATATATATATATATATATATATATATATATATATATATATATATATATATATATATATATATATACAGATATATATATATATATAAATATATATATATATATATAAATAGATAGATATGACAACAACACTCAATATCAATGACAAAACAATTACATTAACAATCATCTTACGTTATTTTTAAAATGTTTGCTTTTCATTTTCATAACTTCTTTAACACACTACTTCTCCGCTGCGAAGCGCGGGTATTTTGCTAGTTAACTATAAAAGGACTGTGGGAGATCCCAGACGTTGAGCTGAGCTGGGTGGCAGTGTGGCAATGCGTCTGGGAGTGGAGGATTTATTGATTAGTGCATTGTGTATTGTTTAATGAGTATTGTGTGGTGGAGGGTGCTTTGTGCACATTATTTTGTTAATAAAACAAATTATTGGACTTTTATCTGGTGTCTGGCGACTGATCTGAGGGTTCAAGGGGACGACAGCGCCCCCTATCTGTCACACAGGGCTGTATGTAGGTTAATGTCATACCCAGGATGGAGAAATTGCAGGTTAAGGACCCAACGTGGTGGAATCACTTCTGGCATTTATGGGATTTGAACCAGCAACCTTCCGAATGTCAGCACAGATCCCTAGCCTCAGGGCCATCACTCCGCCTACTATAAAGGTATCTACAAAAAACTGTAACTGTAACTCATATGCAAATTTAACTTAAGTTTTATGTTCATTCTTAACTAAATCATTTATATAAATTAAAACATGCAGACCACCAGGCTCAACTCTTGAAGCATTCAATTTGTCTCCAGCTAATTCAGAGAAGTTGTATTACAATTCTATTACCATCTGCTCTCTAAAACTCTGAATTTCCACTTCTTCCAGATTAACACAACTAGTCTCTCGTTCGATCATTTATATAATCTTTTTGAACTTCAAGGTAAACAGTACTGTAATACAATCAAATGTTTCTGTGGTGTCTTCACAAGACTTCTGCCTATTATCGGTTTACATACTGTTCAGTAAGTTTTGCAATACTGCATACTGTAAGTAAGGTGTATGCCACTGCCCTTCTAGTGAAACACAATCCTCATGTACTTTAGATATATTTGGACTGTTCACTAATACACCTGCAATGGATAGCTGGTCCTCTATCATGCCCCTTAAGATTGCTTCCATTAATCTTCCTGTGACACACTTTAGGATCAGGTACATCCTAAATATGTCAGTCATGTGTCACGCCTAACACTTCAGCAGGCTTTAAAATGAGCCTTACTGAAAACAAGAAGGTTTCAGAGGTTACGTGATATGCAAAAACAAGAGAGGCCTCACAAGCTGGGGAGTGCATGTCCTCCCTGCTACCATCTCTACTTGCTAATGCAACATTTGTGTCTGAAGCAGAGCCAGCATTTAAAAACATGGACAGCAAAACTACTAATCGAAAGTCATGTCTACTGGAGTTGCTCTAAAAAGCAAAGTACCAGTCATAATCACTGTATTGCCAATCTGATATTACACAGCACCCAAGTTTATACAGAAATATTTTTGCAAGTGTCATTAAGCTGTGGTTTTGTTGTTATACTGTAATTTTGTTTGCTCTGTAAAAGGACCTTGTAATGGTTACTAGTCCTTATGGTGGTACACTGTTTGAAATACAACTAATACTGCAAGATTGTTATCAGTAATAAATTTGTTACACACAACTTAACGTGATGTTGTTTTGTCTGCAAAATATCACTTGATAGTGCATACTGTTAAAGGAGTCAAGGCTGATTTATGAATTTCATTTGTGTGCATGTTTGAATTTCATTCTATCCCATTGCTAAGAATTCTGCAATGCTTGCACATATAAAGTAAAGCCCACTGAATGTTTTACAAACTTTGTCATACTGTGTACTTCTTGATACCACAGCAAGTCCGAAAGAAACTGACCACCAACTGTACTTGGCCAAAACTAAAAGATGAGAATAAGCAGATAACCAAGTGTAGCACATTATGATAAAGTAAGATCAAAAATTTAATAAAAAAAAAAAAAATTAGCAATGAGTCTCAGGGGTTTAGTGCCATATACAGTACCTTCAGAGAGCCTTCATTTTTTTCACATTGTAGTCTGATGCAAAATCACACACATCCCCCCCTCTCATCAAGCAACTCTCAGTACCCCAGAATGACAAAGCAAAAGCAGAAATTTGAGGAAGTTTTACAAATTTATTAAAAATAAAAGAATGAAATATCACATTGACACAGTATCAGTTCTTTTATTGTAGCAACTGAAATTTGGCTCAGGTGCATTCCATTCTTTTGATCATCGCTCAGATGTTTCCACCCCTCGTTTGGAGTCCACCTGTGGTACATTCTAATGATTGAACACGATTAGGAAAGTCACATACCTATCTACTTTATATACTATAAGGTCCCCTACACTTGACAATGTGCATTAGAGCAAAATCCAAGCCAAGGTGTCAACAGAATTGCCTGCAGAGCTTGGGGACAGGATTATGTCAAGGCATGGTTCTGGGGAAGTTCACAAAAAATGTCTGCAGCATTAAAAGGTTCCCAAGAGCACAGTAGCCTCCATAATTCTGAAACAGAAGAAGTCTCAAACAAGCATGACTCTTCCTAGAGCTGGCCACAAGAACAATCAGGGAGAAGAGCCTTGGCAAGAGAAGTGACCAAGAACTCAATGGTCACTCTAGCTGAACTCCAAAAAACCTGTGTGGAGATGGGACAGATTTGCAGAAGGACAACCACTACTGCAACACTTTACTAATATGGGCTTTATGATAAATAGCCAGAAAATACATGAAAGTCTGTGAGGAGTTTCCAAAAAGGCAACTAAAGGACTCTTCTACTATGAGAAACATGATTCTCCGGTCTGATGAAACGGAGATTGAACTGTTTGGCCTCACTTCTAAACATTACATCTGGAGGTACTCTACCACCCCTCATCACCTGTGCAATACCATTCCAGTGATGAAACATGATTGTGGCAGCATCGTGCCATGGGGTTGTTTTTCAACAACAGGGACTGTAAGACTAGTTAGGAGTGAGGGAAAGCTGAATGGAGCAAAGCACAGACATATCCTTAATGAAAACCTGCTCCAAAGCGCTCTGGAGCAAAGGTTCACCTGCCAACAGGACAATAACCCTAAGCACAAAATTTAAGACCACAGGAGTGGTTTATGGTCAACTTTTTGAAAGTTCTTGAATGATTGAGCCAAAGGTCCAGCCTTGAACCCAAATCAAACATCTGTGGAAAGAGCTGAAAACAGCTGTCCACTGACAGTCTCCACACAACTTGACACAACTTGAAAGGATCTACAGAGAAGAATAGCAGAGAAATCCCCAAATCCAGGTTTGCAAAAATTACCAGATCAAACCCAGAAAGACCCCAGAGGCTGTAATCGCTGCCAAAGGTGAAGTACTGAGTAAAGTGTCTGAATGTGTGAATCAATATGATTATTAAAATACATTTGCAAAAATGTCTAAAATCTTGTTTTCACTTTCTCATTCTGGTGTATTAATGAGGGAAAAAATGCATTTTAATTATTTTAGCACACAGGTGCACCATAACAAGATCTGTAAAAAGTGAAGGGATCTGAATACTTTCTGAAGGCACTGCAATTTAAAACACTCCTAGATCGGGTGTTCAATGTGTCGGACTGAAACGACAACGGCAAGCACAGGTAACTGCAAATGTGCAACTTCATATGCAAGCTGCACCAGTGGAATGCGCAACGTCCTCGGCCCAAGTGCAGACAAGTTGGCATCTGCAGCGAACACAACAACATGACCGGGTCAGACTCTCCTCTCGCATCTCACAAATGGCGCATTGTGAGACAGCGACAATGACAAAGCAACGTGACTGAAGCCTCATCTGCCAATTTGGCTGATGGATTTCACATCAGCAGTTTCATCCTACCAAAATTACTCTGTAAAATGCCTCCTGAAGTCAACTGGCGTTGAGATCGACACAAGTAAAGTTGACAAGGTGAAATAAATACGTTATGAGACCGCTGCTGTCAAACATGACGTTCATGCCGCACTCGCGGGCCACATTTCCAAAACAGCTGATTGATCACGCCTTTAGGTTGAAGTCAATCAGACCCTCTTCTCGTGCCGGTTAGGTTTCACCTTCAGCGCCTTGGGTACTTGTCCCATTCTGACACCCGTGCACAATCACTACGCACGGTGTCCGCAGCCTGGCGCACCGCCGAGCCCCGCAGCATGTGCAGCACGGCTGCATTCACCCACTCCGCTCCAGACGAAACGTTTGCTGTCAGCTCGGCCGGCTTGGCACTGCGCGCGGCCAGAGGCAACTTCGCGACTCGCGAGGCATCCCTGCGCGGGTACGGACACACACGCGCGCGCGCGCACTGCTCTATTCAAGCCGACGCCAATATCCCTTTTGTGTTATTTCTTTAATTACTGAAGTCAGCCCGTGATGGTATTTGCACCCCCGCAGCCATAAACACTAGCATCGCCACTAACAACACCTCTACGACTACCCCTTCCTTCGCTCTTGGATTTCGCCCCCCTTCTCCTCCTCCGATTTCCCAGCTCCACGACGTCGACATATCTTTATCCGGTCGTGCCTTCTTCACGCCGACCGACTAGCTCGCGTGATTCCTGCGGCGGGCAACAAGCAGTAGCGGCGGCGAAGCAGAAAGCGGCTGTCGGTACTTACGTTCTCGGTGTCGCGCTCATTCACAGTGGGCAATGGCGTTCTCGTCGACATTTTGTGTTATTAGGCCGCTTCGCAAAAGCAACAAGCTTGGGAGAAAAGAGAGAAGGGGAGAGGGGGGTGGTGGTAGCAAGGGAGGGGGGTCTTCTTTTTTATTCTCCCTTCTATCCTTTCAGCGACATGTTGAGCCCGATCATCCGCGCGCCACCTTATCTTGCGCCCTACAGCATTGCTGTCAAACACCCCCCGGGTCCGCGGCTTCAGTGTGGCCCTGGTGGAGAGAGGCTGAGAGGGACTTTGTATGAAGCGGAGACTCTCGCATTGATCCACCCTGATAGACAAACAGGGAAAGCGAGCGAAAGAGGAGAGAGAGAGAGAGAGAGAGAGGGAGATCGAGCGAGCGAGCGAAGAGGAGGAGGTGGAAGAGAAAGCGGGGGGGGGGGCTTTCAGTCATCCAGAAGCTCTAGGCAAACTAACCGGCAGCGTTTCGGATGACCTCGTTCCAGATCTTTTATCGTATTAATTTTATTTTTCTAAAGAGGATCTGCTAAAACCTGCTGCATTTGTACATTTGTTTTAGTTTGTTTTGTTCGAACACGTCGTGGAACGTAGAATAGACCGATAGATAATTAAGAGACACAGACTTCTTTTTTAGAATGGAAATTGGCCGGAATCGTCTCCCTATAAATTCCAGAGTAATACTGCAAATCGTTTCTCCTCGTTTTGTTGCGGCTGCCTATTGGACGTACGAGAGCCTCCCCGAATGAGATGTCTGGCATTGTAGACCTCCCACTGATACTAATTAAGGGTTGAACTTCAAGCTAACATGTGCACCCTGATCCACCGATGTCTGAACATTTAAACTTACTTAAAATCTTAAAAAAAAAAAAACGAGATATCTCCTTTCGTGAGTATTCAAAATTAAATGGCTAGGTTCAAAAGTGCACGAGCATAAACTCTGTGATGGATCGGTCCGAGTTTGTTACCAGAGGTTGCTGGTATAGTGTTCGTCAAACGCCTCATCATTGGGAAAGACACTTGTGATTAATGATCTTGGATTCATAAGAACTTTCTGAACTTGGATTTTAGTGGCAAACTCTAAACAGGAACCAAACCCAGAATGAGTTCAACAAAGCACCAAATATCACTACACCCACTGATAACAATCTGCTGCAGAATATTCTGTTAGTAAGGGAACCAAAGCTGAACAGCAAGCTGGTCCATACATCACCCAGCGCATTCCTGCAAACTGTTTAAGTCAGTTTAGCCTCACTAATACAATTGAACTCCAGAAGAACCTGCTGACTCAACACAGGTGGTGCTCCCTTCTGGAATGGATGTGGGGTCCAAACGTTGTTAAGTGATAGTGCTACCTGCTGTGCTCCTGTGCTGTCAAGAGTTTCAGTACTTTTCAGGTTATTTGAAATGCTTCTGTAAATATGAGGCATACGGCTCGGGATGTCAAGGTAACAAAGGGGTACTTTAATGGAGTGTTATTGACCTGTACAGCTTTTATTGACCACAATGTGCTTCAAGACATAACAAAATTATACATCCTTCACTTTGCTAAAAATAGCTTGTGCAGTCCAGTTCATTCTGGCACCACTGGTTACTAGGCAGGAATCGGCCTTGGAGAGAATTGCATTCCACTTCATAGCATAGTCAAAGCTAATTCACATTCGTCAGTCAGCCCAACTGTTTTTTGAACTGTGGGATGAAAGGTGACGTGTTGCATGTTGGTCACACATGCAGTAAGAATTTCGCTGTACTCTGTATGTGGGAGACAGTAAGTTTGAACTTGGAAAGTATGTGTACACAGGTAGAACATGGAACCTCTAAATATAAGGAACAAGCAGCCAGGAAATAAAGCAGCATAAAAGAACTGTGAGGCCTCAACACTGCTTGATGTGGCAGCAGACTGTCATGTCACAAAAATCAACCAAATGGAAGTCTGTCTCTGGCCATCCAAAAGTTAATTCTGACCTATAAGTAAGTGCCAACAGATATTTGAGGTTCCTTTCACAGATAATTTGCCTTGCCTTGTACGTATCTGCAAGTATTAGTGATCTCTTGGTTTAGAAAGGTATAGGGAGCAGAAATGTGATCGGGGCCACCAGCCACCAAAAGCTGCCATCAACAAGAAATGTTTTCTAGGGTGAAGGTACTGAAAAGATGCCTATCATTAGTGGTCATAATATAATGATTTTATATTAATTGAAGAACACTTGTATACGTGTTTGTGTGTATTTGGGTATCTGTCTATGATGGTCTGGTGCTCTGTCCAGGTATTGTTCTTGCCTTGCACTTTATGCCTGCTGGGATAGGCACCAGCATTACCATGACCCTGTAAAGGTTAAAGTGGGTTTAAAAGTTTCAGAACTTACTTTCTATGCAGACTAAATAGCAGAAAAGCCTCCAGAATTGTACTGTTCTAAAGAGTGCGCATTTCAACTCTATGCCTGGTCTTTGGTTTAATTCTAGACCCATGCTGTCTTCTGTGTTGCATATTTGCCATTCAGGAAGTTCTTTTTATAATATTAGGAATCCATTCTGCGTGCAATTTTCATGTTCTCTTCATGTCTGTGTGGGTTTTTCCCCCCATATCTTAGAGACACACTATACACTAAGTGGATGCCCTGCTATGGACTGCCATCTCTTTCCAAGGTTTATTCCTACCTTAATGTCCAATGTTGATGGTTCTCTGCATCCTTGAACTGGATTAAATGAATTTAATGGAATTTGGAGACTTTCCTTTTTCAAGACACAATTTGCTTAAATATATGTGTGATTATCTCAGATCCATCGATTTGCTTAAGCAGAATTACTGGCCAGGGTAATGGTAAGCAAGTGTAAGCTCATGTCTACTTTCACAATGACTTTAAACGGGACAGTTTAGTATCACCAAATAAACAAACAGCATGTCATTGAAATGTGAAATGAATCTCTTGTGAACATGGTGAGGCCATGCCAGATGCACGGGTCACTCTGTTCATTGATTGGAACAGGACTGTTTAAGTGCTGAAAAGCAATAATTCTACAAAACAAGAGTTTTCATTATAGTGTAATTCACATGGTACCTCTTTGGCTGTATGTGGGTGCTTGGAGAACTTCATTAATCTTCCTCGAGTCCAGAGGCTTTTCTTCAGGTCAACTGGTAGTTCTGAACTGAGCGTATGTCAATGTGTTTGTGAGTGATCAGAGATGCTCTGTAGTCCCTTCTTTCTTATTAACCACGTCTGCTAGGAAAGTCTCTGGTGTGCCACAGTCCTCACCTTCCTATATTAAGCATATAAAAGGAAATCAATGGATACAGTATTTTAAAATGTATCTACAGTGCAGTTTAAAAGTTAAACTAGTTAATTTCCATTTTTGTTTCATATGATATAAAGTATGTCATGCACATTTTAAGCATTATATTTAACCCTATCATTTATGATATGCATGAGGTTTTTACTGTGCAAAACAGAACTTCAAAAAAATGCAACCTTAACCTGTATTAAGTGGATTTGTTAATGGATGGTTAGATACAGTAAGTCAGTAAATATAAACTTCATTATTTAGTATCTTAAAATTAAGGTTAGGGTTAGTGGTATAATGGTGTACACCTTATTAAATGTGTCAATTTCACTTTACAGACACCATTGAATTGCATATGAAAAGAAAATCTTTTTTGATGAACATTCCAGTATTATGTATAAGTAGCTAATGTGCTTAGCCCATTTAAAGTATGTTTATCACTGTGACCACAAGTCCTTGTATTGGTGATGTTCTCTTCCATTCACTTAATAATTGATGGCTTCCATGGGTGATACTTTACCCTGAATGGAGGAATTCCTAGGAAACTGATTCAGGGTGATAAAGAGCATGCTGCCCCCTGGTGGTGTAAAATGTACATACCAGAAGAAGCTGTTTTCTGTCAATGGTTACCTCCATAAAACAGTGGGTGTGATTTGTTCTAGTCTACCTCGTACAGGTCTTATGAATTGAGCTCTTTTTTTAGGTGGCAAGAATAGCACACTGCTTTATAGATGTGATTTACTAGGAATAATTAAAAAAAAAAGAGTGACAACCATTACTGAATGTCACTGAATGATAAGAGGCTTATAACCTTTTACAATATTCAGACCTTTATTTTACAGCTGGGAGGACTTATGTGTATAATATGTGCATTTTTATAATTTTTGTATGGAGACTTCAGTTTTCTACAACATCACAAAGATATGCCTTGAAACTGACAGTCAATTATAAATATGCCAGATGGGACTGAGTGTGGGTTTGTGCAAGACTGTCATGTGATTGAGTGTGCCATCCAAAGCTTGTACCTGTAGTTGTGCTCACTGCAACAATGGCTCTTTTGGAGTCTATACTGTGGGAAAAAAAGGGTGGATGGCAGTCTTTAAGGAATGTTAGGGTTCAGGGAGACAGGTTGCTGGTTTCATTTTGCCAATAAATTTGGTATTTAGCTTATCATGAACACAGTTCACTAATGGTTATTACAAGGCTGACAAAATAATTATTTTTTTGATTAAAAGTAAGTGATCTACCACAGCATGAAGGATCTCCGTGATCTTAAATGAATGATGCAATTTAATTCTTCGCTGGTAGCCATTAAAATTGAAAAACACACACTACCTTTTACTTCTGTGTGTTGAAGAAGTTTGAAAAGTAATCAGAAACTGTTCACAGCCATCAGTTAGACACATTAGCAGAACAGAAGCAACCTGCTTGCACATGGACCCTTCCAGGATCAAGTTTACCCAACTACACTGCAAAAAATGAAATCTAAGCAAGTGAAAAATATTTATAACATGACATTATATCTCGTTTTCCTTATTGTAAGAATTACTGACTTATCAAAAAAATTTGTATTTACAATATTTTTAGGGGGTGGCATGGTGGCACAGTGGGTAGTGCTGCTTCCTCACAGTTAGGAGACCCGGGTTCACTTCCTGGATCCACTCTGAATGGAGTCTGCATGTTCTCCCTGTGTCTGCATGGGTTTCCACCCACAATTCAAAGAGATGCAGGTTAGGTGCATAGGCAATCCTAAATTGTCCCTAGTGTGTGCTTGGTGTGTGGGTGCGTGTTTGTGCATGCCCTGCGGTGGGCTGGCACCCTGCCTGGGGTTTGTTTCCTGCCTTGCACCCTGTGTTGGCTGGGATTGGCTCCAGCAGACCCCCGTGACCCTGTAGTTCGGATATAGCAGGTTGGATAATGGATGGATGAATTAGGATACAGACCACATCAATGGAGACTCATGACATCATTAGTGAAACCCACCCAACATCTTCCACCAGATCACAATCTACAAGTGTGATACAATTCATGAAGCCTAATGACTCAACTAAAATCAGACACCCACAATGTTGTGATGTTATTTGTTTAATAAATCGGAAAAACAGCTTATCACATCTACTTCTTGCCTTGTGCCCTAAACTGGGTTAAGTAAGTAAGATAATGGATGGATGGATGCAACAAATCAAGGAAAGGCAAATTGCCCAAAATTATGGTAATATTAATTAGGCTACAACAAGCCAACTCCTGTTTCTTTCCTGTTTGTTTATTGTGTAATATTTTCAAGTGTGTTGTTTAAATCATTTGTAAAAGATAGTCTTGCACAATAAAGTCGTTGCACAGTAGATGTTTACAGTAAGATGGTTACCCATAAATTAGGACTTGGTGTTTATTTTTTCAGTTAGATATTGGATGATGGGGTGGCACAGACTCACAACTCCAAATGACTGGGTTAGGATCCTTGCACTGTCTCTGTCCTTGTGTAGTCTATAGGTTTACTTTAAGTCTGCTCGTATTTCCTCCCAGACCCCAAAGAGGCACAGCAGAATTGGTGACCCTGTACCAATATGGTATGAGTCAAGGTGCACAGAGATGGACTGGCACCCCATCCAAGGATGACTCTCTCTGTCTTTGATTGGTAAAATTAAATTTCCCTAAAGTGAGTGGCAGTGTCCAGTCATGTAGTGACCTCTGATCCATGGATGGTTTAGATTTTGGGACAATATGGCTTATTAGCTAGCCACATGAGCTTGATGGGCTTCATGGTCTGCTCTTGTTTATTTAGTGCCTTAGATCTTATATTCTTACACCCAATGATGGCAGGTTAGCCTCTGATTCCCCATGACCCCAAAAAAGATGATAAAGTGGGTCAGTAGTAGTAGTAGTATTGTAAATTAATAGATAGACAGACATTTAAAACTTAATAAAGTAATTGAGTGTTACATTTCTTTCCAATCCAAAGTATTTTTTGTTCTTTTATCCAATTAATTATTTCAATGCTTGATGAACAAAGGAGAAAAGGTTCAGTGGGTTTTGTACCAAGCCAAAATATACATTATTAAAGAATTCCTTATTAAGAATTGAAGGAATTACTCCTGCAGTGATTTGTGCATTCGAAATTAAATAGAGAAGACATTTGTAAAATCCCCTATGTGTTGCTAAGCTGTGGCTGTAACACAATCAAGTAAGAATAAGCTAACTCAACCAGGATGTGAAGCGCTCTTCTGCATGTGACTTTAGTTAATAATTAACAGATTTAATGAAAGCTTCATCATATCACCAGTTTGCCTGTGAAGTAGGAAAAGTGAACTGCTGGAAAAGCAGATTGATGGTAAATGAGGAGTCGCAGTTTAGGAGATCTAGAGCAGGGATACACCTGAGCTTTGTTAGTCCGTGGGTAAGAATATTGTCAGCCTTTTGGAGAAGGCAAGTCTCTTGAGGGATTGATTTTAAAGTACATTGGGGGTAGCGCCATGAATAGACACGAATAATAATACAGTCTCTACTGCCATCCTCCGAAACAAACCTCAGAAGAAATACCCTGACGTCACTTCTGGGTCACAAATTACCCACCCATTCTAGCTGAATTGCAATAAAAAGACCTCCATCTGGGTGTTTAGCATTAGTTTTGTTCCGAGAACTTGACAATGAACAAACCTGAGAGCAACATTTATACTGTGCGTTTTGTTTTTTTCACTTCACACCAACACAGCAATTAAACAGGGTATCCAGGTTGAAAGTCCAAATCCTTTTTATAACCTTTGTGAAGGACAGCCCACGTTCTTACCCAGCCAGGACACCCTTGAGTTGGAATGACATGGGGAGACAGCTTACACAAGGATTTGTCTTCCCCAGGACGCTAGATGGCAGCAAGGTCAGGCTCAGATCTCTGTATGGGTGCCCACAAGGCATGCAGGGTATTGTAGTCCTGGGGGACTGTCCTGTTGGGTCCTGTGTGAGCTGTCAGGGAGAGCTGCCGGATTTGGGAGTCCCTACTCCATAGAGCTCCAACCTCACCCAGAAGTGCTTTATGGCTGCAGCATCATGTCACCGAAGTAGTCCCAGGTAGAAGATATAAGGAGCTGCTTGCCAGATTCAGGTGTAAGTTGGACAAAGCTTGCATGGAGGAAGCAGTGACCAGTGAAAGCAGAGAGAGAAAGGAAGACAGAGTCTGTTAATTGTGCCTTATTGTACTTCTGACTGGTGTGGTGCTGGGAAATGCTTGTGAGAAGAGTTTTCCCATAATAAGAGACAGTTTGTTCCTTTTAACTCATGTCAGTGCCTGTTTGTGTTGGGTGTTTGAGGAGCTGGAGCACCCCCTGGTGTTCACACCTTGTTGCTTATTATCATGGTATGTTGATGGCACTAATACCATTGCAGTGTGGGTGCACTAGTGGCAGACTTTCAAAGGAAACTTTCATATGAGCATAGCATATGAAATATCACAGACATTAAGGGCACAGACCACCTACAACTGCAGTAAGAAATTATGGGACTCTAAAAAAAACTTTTT
Organism: Polypterus senegalus; assembly: GCF_016835505.1. Classification (NCBI taxonomy): domain Eukaryota; kingdom Metazoa; phylum Chordata; class Cladistia; order Polypteriformes; family Polypteridae; genus Polypterus; species Polypterus senegalus. The sequence goes on along the minus strand of NC_053169.1, from coordinate 84,187,507 downwards.
AAACCTCACAACTCTGTGAAGTGCCTTGAGTACGGGAAAGGCACTATATAAATAAAATGTATTATTATTATTACAATTATTTTTCAAGTTGCTTGCTGGTTCATTGGCAAAATTAACTAAACACATTCAATTTTTACTGAGAGGGTTATGTTCTTCATTGGTATTTATCATATATGTGTCTGGAGACATACTATACAGTACACAATATGAATATCTTAAATTAAATTAGCCCTTGATTCGTATTTTCAACCAGTGTATTCCATTTAAAGGCTGAATGAGCCTATCCAGCAGCAGCAAGCGTAAGGCAAGAACTAACCCTTGTGAAAGTTTAATCACAAGACATGTTGGCATATGCACCAATACCCACTCACCCCAGACCAGTTTAGCGTTGCTAGTTATCATAACCCACATATCTTTCAGATGTAAAAGGAAACTGGGAATCCAGAAAAAAAAAAATCACGGAGAGAAAATGCAAAGTCAACAAAGACAGTAACCAGGATGGACCCTGAACGTAGGTCACTGTAACCGTGAGGCTGTAGTGCTAACTTATACATCACCACAAATATTTCTTAGCAGATCAGTTTTAAACCATATGGACTTGTGGGGATATCAGACTGGGTCCCTGTTTTAAATATTATCAGAGCATGGTCATCATGATTAAACCTTGTCATTATGCGCTGTTTCGCACTATATATTTGTCTGCTAATAGACATGGATCTTTGTGAGAGGTGATAATTTGTTAACTGAGCATACTTTTTCATCGTAATATTTCCTCTAATTTCACAATAGCTCCCTCTGCTGACCAAATGAAGATTTTTATTTAAGCACAAAGACTTTTAATCTTGGAAAAATAAGAGACCAATTCATCAGCCTTGAGTCTTATATATATATAAAAATATATATATGATAAACATACACATTACTTTGTGGTAATACTTTATATGGTAAGTGTTATCATGTATTGTAAGTCTGTGCATTCACAAGTAAATTTTAATAACTGGAATTTCACATTTAAAATGTGTAATGTATAGATCTGTGAAACAACAAGCCTATCCATCTCTGATTCATGATCAGTGTTTCAGAGCCTGTACTGGCAGTAGTAGAAATCCTCCCTGAATGGGACAGGAATCCATCGCAAAACAAGTTTACACACTCAGCAAACTTAACAGTTACCAATTAACCTAATACACTCGGGTCTGGGATATAAGAGGAGTATCAGGAGAAAAATTGTCATAAACACATGGTGGATGTACTTTCTTTAAATACAGAATTCTCGAGCTGTGAGGTTGTGGTTGTTAAACACTGCTCCATTGTGCTGTCCACATTTTAATTAATGAAACGTGTGAAGGCTCAGTATACAGAATAAGAAGGCTCAGTATACAGAATTAGAATTATATGCAAGTATAACAAATCCTCCCACTTCCCTAAACACCCAGTGTGTACCCAAGTCTGACTGGTATCATATGCTGGGTTTTTCTGCCCAGTGATCATTGCTGCTGGTTAAGCTCTCCCTAAGAAGCAGCTGCTATTTTGTGTCTTTAAAATGAATTCATAGATGACAACTCTGGTGCCATGGCATTCATTCCTTGACTGGCATTGCTGAAGTGTTCACACATTTGTATTACGGACACTTTTGTTACTTGTTTATCTTGCACTGCTTCAGTGCAGTCTGTGAATTCACCCCTAAAATGCACACTTTAGCCCGAGATTTCTGTTAGTTATTCAGAGGACACCACTCACTCGTTTTGTTTTTTTCTAAAGAGTGTAAAAGGAGTTTTACAAGCAGGTAGTTTGTTAAAGACAGGATGTGTTGTTATATACTGCATGTTGTTGAAATACATATAAATAAGGAAAGTGGATTCTCTTTGAGAGAAAGGTAATCTTTTAATCTTAGCTGCACCAACCATTGTCTTAAAAGATACAATGACTCAGATAAATATTAGGAATCACAATAACACCAGCTCAATCTGAATGTATATCTTAAAAGCTTATCTGTATTAGAAGTGGTGCATAGTAAAGGATAATGCCTAAAATATGTCTGAAGTACAATATAATAGCGTAAAAGAAAAAAAAAAAAGAAGTGGAAAACACTTCAGCTATGGCACGCTAGGAACTTCTGTGTCCACACAGTAAGAATCACCAGATTGGGTGTGTGTCTGAAATACAAAAGTGGAAAAAAGTACAAAATAAAGAAACACAATACCTGAACAGCTTTTTACTTGTACAGATCTTACTGTCTAGTCCCTCCTGTTTTCATGTTTGAAGAATTCCCCTCAGCTCTAGATCTTTCTCAGTACCCCCTTGCCTAAGACTCTGTTAAGTTGGTACCCTCATATTAATCCTAGCTAAAGCTCACAAGTGGTCTGAACTGTGCTGTCTCCTATGTACCCAACACACATTTGACTTGCCACTAAAATGCAAAAAGCCCTGTGAATGCTGCACTTTGGTGTCCAATGCCATCACTAAACCTCTTACCACACAACACCCATGCAGTGATGGTGCTAGGTTATTTTGCACCCTGGGCCAAGCTTATTAGTGTGCTAACCCATGCAGCTAGGTTTTTCCCCCATTATGATCTGCACCCTAGGTGAATGTCTAACTCACCTTAATGGTGGCACCGTCCCTACACCCATGTATGCTGCATATGTGTGCTGTCTTAGTCAGCATTTTTAAAAATGACTGAAAAGACTAGGATCCACAAAGAAATTGTCTATTACTTTTTCTAAGCGTCTAGCTTTGCTCATTATTTTATATCCTTATATACATTAGTTAATTTTTTTCATGAATATCTGCATTAATTACTATTTTATATGCCAGCAATGGATAAAAAAGTCCATCACAAGGAGGATGAAACCTGAAGTATACTTATTTTGTACAATTGTGAAATCAGAAGACGTAATGGAATAGGAATGCTATTATTGTACTTAAAATACTAAATATAACTTAAATACAATTCTCAAAATACTATATATACCAGCAATAATTTAATACTACAAAGCCAGAACTACTTGAAAACAAGTTAGCTTTACTAAGTCTACCAGCTGTTTCTGGATTACTGATTTCCTAACAAATAGGAAAGTAGTATCATCTGACCATCAGTACTGGAGCTCCACGAGGGAGTGTCCTGTCTCCTATGCTCTTCTCGCTCTACTCCAATGACTGTACTTCCAACAACTGGTTAAGTTCGCCGATAACTCTTTTCTGATAGCAATGAGGCCTTTTACTATCAGGAATTGCAGGGTTTGGCACATTGGTGTAATCAAAATAATTTGGTTGTCCACAATCAAAAACCTCAAGAGATAATCGCTGAATTCAGAAAGAAAACACCATCTCATTCTTTAGTGGACATTAATGGCATGTTGTTTGTACTACTAAGTCATCCAAATACCTTGGTAACTTCCTGTCTAAAGGACCTGAAGTGGAAGATCAACATTTCTTTTGGTATCAGGAGAACCCAGCAACGACTCTTTTTCCTATAGCAGCTTAATACATTCAAATCATGTCAAGATATGTTGGTAATCAGTGAACATTGGCAGTGTATTTTCAGATCAGCAGAGAAGATCATTGATTGCAGTCTCCTATCCATTCAAGACCCGTACCAGGACAGACTGATTAGCCGGGCACATGAGACCATCATGGATCCCTGGCACCTTGGCCATTACCTCTTTCATGGTCTTCCTCAAGGTAAGTGCTTTCAAGAAATAAAAACAAGGACAACAAGGTATAAAAACAGTTTTCCCCCCAAAAGCTATACAGGGTGAGTTAAAATTATGTTAACATTAATGGTACTGCTATGTATATATTTAAATTGTCCACAAAAATTGTATATATGTGCCACATATGGTACATGTGTTGAACAAGATGACGAACAGATTGAGAAATTCCTGTAAATTATCTTGCACAAATAGTTTCCACCATTTAAAGTTTAACATAATTTTGACTCACCCTGTATAAGCTACCTCACAACTTCACTCTGTTTTTTTTTTGCTTTCATTGAGTGAAATTCCTTATACATGAATAAACTTTTGATATCTTTAAAAGCTACTTGAAATGTAAGTTATTAAAGCACTGTCAATTAAAGTGATGGTCTAGCTCCACTTTTTGTATAATGGTAAAAAGGAATGGTCTTTATGGTTATCCTGTGATTATGTAGTGGAACTGTATACTCCATGACTAAATGAAGGCAAATTTTATATAACAGGTGTGCCTTTTGGGCAGGAAACTAAAGAGAATACTTACTGGTAGACTCCATGTATTGGGAGGAAGAACTTTTATAATAGCAATAATAATAGTATATTATATTTAAAGAATGCCTTTCACATACCCAAAGTGCTTCAAACATATTTAAAAGGGCACAGTAGGAATAGAAGACAAGCAAAAGAAGCCATCTTTTAAAAGGTAAAACCAGAATTATCTTTACTGTTGACAGAACATCAGTTATTCATTCAGGTGTTTTTAGAATGTTGTATGAATACTAGCTCATGATTCCCTGGCATCTAAGGCACAATTGGAAAGCACACCAGTCTATTGCAGAGCACACTTTCACCAAATTCAGTCATACTGAGTCAATTTAAATTTCAGTTATTCCACACACAGTAGCCTTACCCGTATGGGACAGCCTCATTTAGAAAGAACTGGAGTAAATGGCATATAAACGACAGTATGTTCCCCAGAATACCAGATGGCAGCCCTCCTGGGCTGTGGTGGTACCACAGATTCCCACAAGGCACCAAGGAAATTGGAAATCTTTGCCTTGTTGGGTTCCGTGGGTGCCACCAAGGAGTGCTGCAGGGACTGGCAAGCCCTATTTCGTGGGGCTCCAGCCATACCCAGAAGTGCTCCCAGGCCAAGCCTTGTGAACACGAGAAGTACTTCAAGGAATAATATAAAAGGTGCTGCCTGTCAGTGCTCCGGGAGCCAGAGTCGAGAGGAAGAAGATAAAGCTTACTGGGAGGAGAGCAGAGGAGGCAGTGACTGAGAGAGAAAGAGAGAAAAGACATGTACAGAACATTGCATTTTTCTTGGTAGTAACTGGCAGTATTATGCTTGGTGCTGTGGAAACATTTACCTAAAGGGTTTCCTATGAATAAAAACTGTCTATATATAAAAAAATACAGTACCTGCTAAATAATACAAAGAGTACATGACACGGGGTTCAACCTAATTGGTGCCAATCAGGTGTATGCACCTTTGCCTCCTCTTTTGGGAATCAAACCTCGGATATCAGTGCCTGAGGTGAAGCCACTGATGTTGCGCCATGCAAGCTGGTTCCCTTACTTGACAGGTTGATGATTGGAGTATTACATTCATAGGTCTGAATCACAATCTGATTATTTGGATGGTTACCTACCAGGTAAAGCTTGTGGTTGGTTGGGCAGTTGGCAAACATCTGCAAACAATACTGTCCCTGTATACAGTAAGTGTTTTTGATGTCTCCCCCATGTATACCGCTGGACATGCATTATTTGGTATTCTATAAACCGTGTTCCATGTCTCTGCTACTGATTTCTTGCATTTAGCATTGAAAAGGACTGTGCACAGTGTGGTTGTAGGCTTGGGTGCTACTTTGATGCCTGCTCTGGACTACACTGTATCCACCAGGGGGCACCAGAAATCCCCAAACCACAGACACCGTAAAACACCATATATTCAAATAAAGGCTTTAAATTCTCTCCAGGCACTTCTTCCGAATCCACTGTTCAGTAACAAGCTACAAGTATACAACAAATTATCACAGTTCTCCCTCCTTCTCTCCTGAAGTTGAGTGTTGCCCACTTTTTCCTGACTTTGACTCACTGGAACTGAGGCAGCCGAATCCTTTTCTGTTGGGCCCGGGAATGCTTCTAGTGCCATTCCATTTAATATTGTTGCAATGAAATTAAAGTTTCTTTAAAGGGAAAATTGAACAGTTTTATATTGAATGAAGAGGAGTGGACTGGTTTATTATGCTCAAAGTGATCAATATAATCAAGTACTTTTTTGGTCCCTCTCTCACAGTTTTCCTTCCTCTACCATAAGAATTTTAACACTATTGTTTGCTCTGGCTGCTTCAGGGAAGCACTTCTGGACCATAAAGAAAGTAGGGTGGTCCACCCCAGACAGGTCCCTCTAACGAGACCCAGGGACTTCGCTTCCAGACTCCAATTCCCAATCACCCTTAGGCCTTGTTCACACGGGCGTTAAGTTTTTGGATAAACGAACTTGCTCTGAACATCCTAGACGTTTATGTTGCATTTTGTGGTGGCGATAGATTGACTTCTACACCGGCGTTCGTTTGTCTCTGTCTAACGCCAGCCTGCAGCCCCAAATTCTAGTTTGTGTGTTAACCTGTGGCGGCAGTGTCGGGAACTGGATATGAAAGCCCTTGTCGTTTTATTTGAGGTGCCTCCTTTCAATATGGACCATTTTGCTATGTTAGATATTAATCTTCTTGTTTTAAAAATACTCGTAATACGGCGACGTAGGGAGAGAAAAAATCGCCGCCGCTACTGGGTTCATCCTCTGACTGCACAACGTCGGGTTAAAGGAAGTTTTTTTGTGCTTTATGAAGAAATGCGAAAATTTCCGCGCAAGTTTTTAAATTACTGTCGGATGTCGGTTTCCACTTTTGATTGTCTGCTGCAGCTGGTGCAATGCCACATTGCACGCCGATCAACCAATATGCGACTTGGTGTTAGCCCCGAAGAGAGACTACTTGTCACTTTGAGGTAAGGAAACAGTAGTCGAGTGTGCGCTTACACCGGTGTTATGCACTGAAATGCCCCCCCGCTCCTCCGAAGCGTAAAATAAACGCGCAGAAAACGAACTAGAAGCGGTTTCCTTGCGTTCGTTGGGTTTTGAACGCCAAGAAAAAGCTGCATGCAACGTTTTTTTGATGCCGTATAAACGCGCAGCCGGACAAACGCACGTCACCAAAGCCCGTGTGAACACTCTCATTGACTCCTACGTGTAGAAAACACTCGGCGCTTGATCCGCGCTCACCGGACGCTACGAACGCAAAAACGCTCGATTTTAACGCCCGTGTGAACAAGGCATTAAGAGGTGTCCCAACTGTGTTGCCATATGAGGACCACTGCTACATAGCGTGTGGAGAATGTAACTGCCCCCAAATCTCAGCTTCCACTAGTCCATCCATTATTTCCTGTCAGCTGTACAAAAAGTTATTTCTAAGAACTGCTGGCCTCTTTACTTTTGTTGTAGCACAGGCCTCCCTTCCAGGTAATGTAATATCAATTTGTCAGTCAACCCCACATTTACTCTCACAGAGCCATTGTAGAGTTATATGGTGATAATAATTATATGTTAAGAGGAGAAGGTGGCATTGCTGCATCTCTTCATAATCAAGAGACACAGACCATTAAAAATCCATTTAAACATACAAGGATGGAAAACTTAAAGTACATGGAAAAAAACGGAAGATAAATAAAACTCTCTCAAACCCCTGTTTACAAAGTAGTTTCTTTCCAAGCTGCCCACCTTTTCTGTACCAACAAAGTACTCACCTTCCATTTTTCATTTATGCAACCCTAACATTTCCCTCCCACCTGTGGGCTTTCATTCCACCTCTCCTTCTGAATCTATACAGTCTCCTCAGTTTGAGGCTTATATTATGTCCACTTCGGATTAAGTTCTTCAAGTCAAAGAATCACCTCTGGAGTTAAGGTGAGCCTGTCATAGGCTTCAGGTTGGCAGGCTAGAGCTCTTTTTACTTGTTCTTGGTAGCCTTAAAAAGCCTTGTTGTGGTACTTTGTAGCTGGGCAAAAACTAATAGGGTATAACAAAATAATGCTTTTAAATATGTTCAGCAGCAGCCCAGAGCAAAACAGTAGTAATAAAATGCTTATGATAGAAGAAGGAAAACTGTGAGCGGGGGACCAAAAAAAGTACTTGATTATACTGATCACTTTGAGCATAATAAACCAGTCCTCTTCATTCAATATAAAACTGTTCAATTTTCCCTATTTTAAATAATCTTTAACTTTAATGCAACAATATTAAATGTTGACAAAATACTGAATGACCCCTAATAAGTAGGTCTTAGGGGCAGATAGCTCTTATTGGTTACCAGAGTTTGTTCTTACAAACATTTCATAGCATGCATGAGCATAAGCCAGACATGTTTCAAACACAGGATGCTTTTGTTGCATTCTATTCATAGTGTTGAGCTGGTGTCTGTGGTCACCACAATTACTGGAACATTTTTAAGGACTGTACCATTAAATAAAACATCCAGGGTCTTGCTTGGTGCCATATCTCAGACTGCATATAGAATAATGCATTCAGTTGCTTCCACATGGGCAATTCTTGACATGCCCCTCAGAGCTCCAAAGCACAATGTTTCCACTTGTTTTTTGATTGTAATGGGAGGCATGCCAGTGGACTGTACTTGTAATAGAATTGCTTCGGCAGATGTCTGATCTGCTAGGGGGCATTAGGATCTAAATAGCCAATTTATTTATCAAGCTAGTGAGTAATGACTCAAGAGTGAAGAATACTGGAGAGCTTTTTAAAAAAAATGGTCAGCAGTGAATCCACCTAGTAGTCAGGTAGTCGGGCCAATATGCTACTGGGATTGAAGTTAAAGTGAGATTCACAGACGCATGTACAACGAAATCAAACTGAAGGCAGATTTTAGATACAACATTTACCATAGAGTGTAAATACATCCATCCATCCATTATCCAACCCGCTATATCCTAACTACAGGGTCACAGGGGTCTGCTGGAGTCAATCCCAGCCAACACAGGGCGCAAGGCAGGAAACAAACCCCGGGCAGGACACCAGCCCACCGCAGGGCTGTGTAAATACAGTTCATAGGTAAACATTATTGAAGTTTTTTTCTCAGGGTACAATGTACATTTAGTGGTATAATTTAGGAGACTAGTTTAATGGGTAACTCAAAACATCGGTTTCAGGTATTTACGAATAATATTTGTGGTGAAAGCAACAAAAATGTAACAAGTAACACAATTTATTATGACAGCATGGTTGTCCAGTGGTTAATGTTTCGGTTTCAAATGGCATGGTTCTACTTACGTTGAGTTTGTACAGTAAATTCTCCACACATTTGCATAGCCTTTTGCCAGCTATTCCAGTTTCCTCTTACATTGTAAATTTGTGAACTTTAGCCTTTTATTTCTGAGTGAGTATGTGTGTATACATCTGATTGTGTCTTGAGATAGACTGGAAGGCAATCCAGTGCTGTTTCTAACCTTGCTGTGATGCTCTAGGGTAGTTTCCAGGCTCCTAGTGACCCTTACTAGAATAGTCAAATTAAAAAATGCATACATAGATAGATACAATTCATTCATTCTTTAACCCAAAGTTAAACATATCACTAAAACAGATCAACACCCTAAGTGAACGATTAAAAGTTCATTATTTAAGATATGCACTAATTTAATAATCCTCAAAGTTCTGCTAATTTAAAGTCAGTTTGGTCGCTGCTAGTGTTACACCATTTCCAGTCTAGAAAAGGATGGATACAAACAGAGAAACATCATGCCATGTGGTTCATTTCTGAAGAGGCCTTATAATGAGTCAGATAGCATAATTATACACAACTGTATGACATGCTCAATGTAATAATGCAATTTTGCTTAACATTAAAATAAATTGTAAACTGTAAAAATGTGTAAGTTGCAAATTTATATGCTCTCATTTTCCATATTACATTAGCATTTATTAATATCAATTTTGTGATAACTTCTTTTATAGTTGCATTAATAGTCAAACTTTTTTCAATTCCATAAGTTAACAGGTTAATTGTCTAAACCCACAATTACAAGTACAGTTACTGGGAACTCAGTAACAACAAACCAGGCTCGTTTCACAATGTTATTACATAGTTTCACTGCAATATGTATTTCTGTATCTATTATGTTATTTAGACCAAGTTACATGAACAGAAATGCAGAATAATAAAGACTAAAGAAATATCTTTACTTTTAATAAGTAAAGTATCCTTACTTTTAGTAAGTAACATAAGAAATGCTAGCAAGTAAACATACACTACAGGGCTATATCATGAGTTTCATGTTAGCGAAAGAACATGACAGCATGTCCAAACAATTTCTATTCTCAGATTATAGAGAAAACACCTTTTATTGCTTGGCTTTTCTCTACATTCATAATGGCTAACACGGTACAACAACCTAGTACTACAGACATATTCTCAGATTAATAATTTAGCAGTTCTGAAAGCACTTTATAATTTCAAAATGCTTTTTAAAATGGGTGCAATATGCCTATAACGTTGTGTTATTTCTTTAAACACAGCACTATTTATATAAACCCATAGAAGAAAGAATAAGGACAGGAACTGATCAAAATATATCAATCACACTAGTAAATTAACTAGCAAACATCAAGAATCAATATGCATTGTATTTTATAATAGAAAGTTTATATAGTATCTTTCTTTAGTGAAGAAGGTATTTTTTCTGGTAAAGTATTGAACATTTGTTTCCTTATTTTTATAGTGTAACTCCTGCCAGTTGGAGTTACTTCCTCAGGGTGAGACAGCTAATCAAAGGAGATGACTATGCTGCCAGATGTGTGCTTCAGTATCCCGTCCATGCTTGCTTAGCCCACCGCACCTTGGAGATTCTTTACAGTACTTAAGGGCCATTTCAGAGCAGGGAGGTCCAATTGTAGTGTGGGAGGACATCTTTATATATAATACGCTACCGTAGCTGTTCATTTGTCTGTCCAGGATTTTAAATCACCTGTAGCTCACAAACCGTTTGACCTATTGACCTGAAATTTGGTACACGTATACTACATGACATCTCACTATCCGCTTTCAAGGTGATGATTGACCTCCAAGGTTATTCCTCTTTTTACTTTTATCTTATTTCATTGTAAAATCAACTCTCGGCAGTGGCCAGCAGGGCAGTACAGGCGTGCACATGCGTACAGGTGCTGTTCTCATCTCTACCACCTTCGCCGTCACTTTCCCTACCTCTTCATATCTTAAATCATTCTTGAGGCAGATTGAAGACTTTGAATTAAAGAAAACATACTAAGTAACTGCAACACAAACACTGACTTAATCAGTTTTAATGCGAAAAGATGCCGACGAAAGAAGAGAAGAAGGGGGCCGCTAGGTTGGAGAAAAGAAGAGCTGCTCAGGAAGCAGCAAGCGCATCAACCTCTGAGCAAACGAATGGTCAACGTACAGAGAAAGAGGATGAAAACTATAAATACTCAAGGCAAGTGTATTCATTGCACGTTATTGTGCAGTGTGCCGTTTACTGGTTACTGATAATTGCAGGTGGTGACGTTGTTAACATTTGCACAAAGGTGTGGTATGACAGATTGAGGAAAAATGATCAAGAACAAGGTCATCTCAGTAAACTAAAAGAGGAAGAAACATGACAGTAGAGAAACTAATAAGGAATAATTAGGATAGGCAGGATACTTCAGTGTGATACTATTGCTTGCAAGAGTCAACTGAACAGGAAACAAAGGTTGAAAAATAGACCAGGAAATGAAATATTTTTCAGGAACATTCATTAATGGGGTTAAGAGGCAGACTAGTGTTCAAAATCTTAAGAAAATTCAGATATGCTGATCACTAAAGCCAGAGAAATGAGAGTAAAAATCAAAGCAAAGCAAAGGGTCTTAATCCTAACTAAAATCATTTTCTTAGCCAATTTGCTTGCCACAAGAGATTTTTAGAGTTTTTATCTCATATACAGTACAGTATATATTGGACATTTAGACTATTGCCCTGCCATCTTTATTAGTCATTTATGATGATGTCATCATGTGGCAACACTCATGATGTGACTGGCAATAGACATGGCAACCATTGTCAAGAAACCACAAAAACAACAAAAAAGGTTTGGGGTAGCCACCCCACATACTTAAAGATCTGTGTAGAATTTGAAGTAATTATTGTTTTCAGACCAAGCTCAATACAGAACTGAATGACGTGAAACAAAATGACATTTTTATAAAGGGTTGAATGAGGGAATGAGGTCAACAGAGCTGGGATCGGAAATGAGGTTGTCAGGTGGGACTTCCTTCTGATGGTCTGTAGAGGAGGAAAGAGAGGAAGTGGTATTTGACAGTGACAACCCTTGGTCTGGCAGATAATCACACTTACTTGAGCCCGCAAACGGTCTACTAGTCATGCGTGCAAGACATCATAAACATCATGACCACGATCATGAAACAATTCACCAAGATGGCAGTGATCAAAAGACAACAATAAAAATAAAATGGCACACAAATGGGTAGAAACATATTATCCATTAATAAGCAACAAAACTAAGTAATAGAAATGTATGAAATTAATATGGAATAAATTCATGCAATATGTATGATATTTATGCCATTCAGTTGATTGTGTGCATCCGCAGTTGGTAGGTGTGGCAAGAGACAAACTGAATTTTGTGTGTCCGAGTGTGTGAAAAGTACAACAATTTACAATAGACTACTCTACTTAATATACAATTACAGTAAATCAAAGTACTTATAAAAATATTTAGAAAACAAAGAGAGTCAGATCCAAAAATGAAATTCAACATTCATTTTATAAATATATACATTTTTTAATTGTTCAAGGATACTCACCACTAAATCCTGAATACGTAAACGTTCATATTGTTGTGAAGATGGACATAAATGTGGCAATTAATTTAATCATTTTATGCATTTTAATACAAACTTGCCCCATCACCTGTTGAAGAAAACTTACAAATATTTGATATTTGAGATCTCTTGGTTGTGTATACTTTCAGCATACCAAGTACTGTATGTCTTTCTTCTGCATCGGTGTGTATCTGAACCTCTATTGCCTGGCACTCCTCCTTTCAAGTGTGTTTCCATAAAGCCCGCTTTTCAGACTGTCATTTTGAGGCGCATTGCTTCCTGTCCACTTCTTGACTACCAACAATGGCAGATGGTAGTCTGCTGTGAAAACATTATCCTTGCAAATACTTTCCATCTTTTATGGTGTCTCTCAGCATGCTTCCTACACCTTGACTCCTCCTTATGTGATTCAGCCTCTCTTGCCTTGCCCTTCCTCTGTCAAACATGTCACCTAAGCCTAACTGACCAATCGGACCAAAACAAAACTGACCAATCAGATTGCTTGGAGAGACTGGACACAAATACACACACGGACAGGTTTTTTTATTATACAGTAGATGTTGACATTATGATGTGGCCTTGCATGTGTTGTTTCCAATCCTTAATAATCAATTGCCCCACACGCAAATCATGGTGAGTGTTTAATGGGTCTTGGTGAAGAGAAACACATGGGAAAGTCTAAAGGTGAAGCACAAACATGTGGAGGAGACCCTCTGAAAGAAGCCTGACATTACTTCCAGTTTAGTGCTGCCCGCCCTGCCATTTCCGGTCAGTTCTGCATATATACTTTCACTTTTCCCAGAATTCAGCATTTATTTTGGAACCAGCATCTGAAGAGGACAGAGCTCCCCTGTCATGAGGCATGCAGTGGCTCAACAGAGAGCTGTGTAGACTGGTGACAGACACCAGAAAAATTTATTTAGTTAACTCTTTATACAGTAATGGTTTCTTTGTACACAGTACAATGGCTGACCCTGCACTAAGACACCAAAAGGTTAAACAAAAAGACAATTTCCCCTCAGCGATTAACTAAGTATATGAAATAAAATATATACAGTATCTTTTATTACCTGATTTAAAGCAATGTGATTTCAATCATGCTTGTTGTCTCTGTGCAATCAGCAGGCGTCTACTTAAGTGCTTACAGCGGATGCTGATGTTTGTATCATGTTATATCAATATGTCCCGGATAAACATACAATAGTTTATAAAGAAATATGAAAATGAAGATAACCCAGAACAAAATATCTGGAAACCAAAAATATGAACCAAACTATATAAAGGTCAAAATATCCAGACTAAAGCCAATAATAAAAACACATTAAACATAAACCTCTACATCAAATTAGAATGTTTTACCAAAATCCAAAACCTGAAAACCAAATAATAAATTGTACAACTACCAAACTGAAGAATAAGCAAGATATAGCATTAAACCAAGCCAAAAGTGAAAGGGGAGCTGAAAGAGAGCACATAGAAATAAAAATGCCTCAGTAAAGGTCTGATGATATTGATTGCCCATATACAGTCCTGGGGTGCCTATGCTCTCCAAGGATGCAGCACCTGAGTAATTGTCTGTAATTGTTTGTCATGTCTTCCTGGCCTTAGAAGAAATTAAAAATATAGAATTTAAACAAAGTACAACTAAAAAAAAGGAGTAAAAGGAGAAGGAACATCCTGGAGTAGTCACTGTCTGTGTGTAGCGTGCATGTTCTCCTCAAATGTGGGTAGATTTTCTTTGGATTCTCTGGCCTTCTCTTATATCTCAATGAGATGTTAGGATAATATGCTATTTTACATTGGCCTAGGATGAGTTTGAGTGTATGGGTGAATATCTCCTGTGATGGACTGGAATCCTGTCTAATACAATATGTAGTTACGCTAAAATTGGATTAAAGGTGGTGTAAATTTGGTTTCACTTTCACATCCTAAACCATACTGTACTGAAAATGAAAAGTACCTAAAGAATGTGGTTACCTGCTTTCTTCTACCTTAAACATTTCATCAAGCAACTGAATTAATTTCCTGCTCATTTTAAACTAAGCACGACTTTTCTTCATGTTGTGCATTTCATATTCATCAGCCAAGGTCAATACAGACAAGTAAGTGTATAATCATGATTATTGTGCTATGTGATTTTTAACTATTGGATTCATGGGCTTTACATCCCTGTATTATTAATAAATACAGACAGGGTGAACCTGCTTATGGATTGTTTGGAATAGCTGGGTCTTAATAAATGTGCCGACATTAGTACAGCAAATGGCACACAAATGAGAGCAATTTTCTCTGTCTGTGTATGCCTTGCCTCCCTGTTACTGAAGAGGACTTTGTTCTTTTCAGCTAAAGGATATCAAAAAACTTCTAAAAGACTTGCCAGGATGAAGGCTCAGATGTTACTTTGGTAACCACTATGGGCTAGGGGTCCTCTGCAGTGATGAGGTTGACTTCTGTGATGAAGCACTCAGAATGAGGAGTTTTTTCACTGGTAGAGGACATCCTTCTCTTATTGTGGACAGGGCCCTCCATCAAGCCAGGATTAGCTCTTGTAATATCCACTCTAAGAGGAATCCCAATAATGAAACCAGTATTCCACCCTAACACTCTATTTCTCCCACAGGTCATTAAATAAAATTTCCAGATTTTGCAGACTGATCCTTCCACGGGACACTTTTTTCCTAACCCTTTCCTTGTCCTCCTTCCATTGACTACCTAACCTATTGAAGCTTCTTGTCCACAGCTCACTTCACAGAGGAGAGCAACGTTCATCACTCGGCACTATGAGTTGAAACAGTCACTTGCAAATATGTCACCAACAACAACCTTACATCCAGTCCCTCTAATAAATTCAATATTAAACAATGCACCTCGTGCTAGTCTAAAAATCTTATTTGCTGCATCCCTTACGGGAAGTGTGAAACCATCTACATACAGTAAGTGAAACAAGGAGACATCTAACAGACTGTTTAAGAGAACACGTTCAAGTCATTAAAATCAAAGACCTTACAAAGCCTGTTGTAGAATTCTTCACATCACTTGATCAAAGCCACAGTGATATTTCTGTCTGTGTTCTTTCAAAGGTCTTCAAAGACCCTTTTCAAACACAAACAGATAAGGCTAAGCTCATTCTCAGCCTGGGATTACATATTTCTACAGCTCGTAATGACCTACTAACTTTTTAATTTCACCCTTCATCATCTCTAATGGCAGCTTTTTCACATCTTCTCTCAGTGTTTATTCTTTCATCTGCCCTATTTTTGCTCACTCCTTCCCCTTTTTTAATTGCACTCCTGATGAAGGCTATATAGCCACAACGTTGTGTTTTACCTTCTTTTTTTCAGCATTGAAATAACCTTGAACATTTTCCTTTGCAGATGCATGCTGATGCGGGCCCTCTACTAATTCTATTGTACTTAAGAGTATGCAGATTCTTATTATATACTGTACATGTTTTTGTCTTTTTATCTGCTCCTGTAACCTTGCAGTTTCCTTCAGACTTAATAAAATGTATATCTTTTTATCTACAAGTGATTTAAATGTCAAATATTTCTCTTTTTCCTCCACCCCCAAATTGTGACTCAGCTATATCCACATATCTATCAATACCAGTGTCCATGTGCTGATATTAAAGGAGCTCTCATTTAAAGACTAAAAAATGCTACAAAGTAGAGTTGGACAAAGGCTCAGGTGGCAGAAGAAACATGAAATGTGTTGCCACCAGAAAGTTGCATTTGAAAAAGAAGCAGATTTGCCAATATGAAGACTGTAAAGAAGTCTAGCTATCTCAATAGCTAATGAGATTGACAAAATCTTGAGTTCTAAAATCATGTGGATAGAAATAATGTAACTTATTGTTCATTAAATAGACAAATATTTTGGTTGGGACTTCTGCTTTGAATAAATAGTGCTTTATGGTACAGCATACTGGCCCAGTGGTTAGTGTTGCTGCCTATTGGCTGTGAAACACTTGGTCTCATGCCTTGTCCTCTCATCAATTTCTTTAGATTTGAGCATATACACAAACACTTGCTCATACTGGGCCAGTTTTAAAGAGATCAGTGAACCTATTTTTTGGACATAAGACAAGGCCTAATTCTGGCACCAGCTCATCTCAGAGTGTATACAAACACCCACCCATACCAGTCTAATTTAAGAGTCACCAATCAGCTTAACCTGCATGTCATAACAATATGAGAGGAGCACCTTGATAAAAACTCACACGGGCACATGAAATATGTACAAACTCCACATGAACGGGGACTAGGCTGAGTTTTGATCAGGTTCCTGCAAGAAAGAGGCAGCATTGCTAACTAACTGTTATGCCACTGTGTCACCAATAGATACTAAAGCTGCAGATTTTTTTTTTATGGTTCCTCTTTTTAATATTTTCATTTGTTTTAAAAGTCTGTATGAATGGCTATTATGTGAGTCTTCTGCAATGAACAGCCTTTTCTATTCAGAAATCATGTGACAGCTTCCAAGTGTTTTCATTCCTGAATTAAAAATACAATTTCCATTGGCTCTCTATATTAGTATGAAGCAAATTCTCAATGAATAAGGACAATTAATAAAAATATTATGTAAATTGATCTCACTAAAGTTGCCCTGATTAAAGTGTGTGTGTGTGTGTGTGTGTGTCTCATATCGAACTGCAGTCCCATCCAGGACTGATATCCATCCCGCTCCTGGAACTGCCAGGATGGACATGGTCTCCCAACAGCTTTGTAACTGACAAAGTAACTTCAAAAATTAAAAAAAAAAACTTGTGGAAGGAAATACTGCAAAAAATATCATTGTCTTGAAAGTGCCTCAGCCACACTCAAACAAAAGTAAATAATGGGATCTTTACAAATGATTTTCTAAAAACTTTTTTCCAGTTTAGTGTTGTACATCTCTATTTGAAAAGAAAGTAGGAGGACCGAGTTAATCTTTAAAAATATGCAAGTGAAACTGAATACACTTGAATAGTTATTGTTATAGTGGGCCTGAGGAATGCTCTGTATATGGCATCAAATCTACCAAAGTAACTGGTGTAGAGGTAATGAAGGTGCGGCATTGAGACCAGTGTTTGAAGTGTAAATACTTTAGAGGCTATCAGGTGCTCCCTGAGTGCTCTGTTACATGGCTGACATCACTAATAGCCTCACTGACTGTGTGAACATTCCTTTCAGCTTACATGAGTGGGGCAAAAGGCAGTGCCAGGGACCAGAATTTGAGATCAGATCTGTCATTTTGTATGGCCTTCTATCAGAAAGACTAGCCTTTGTAATTGGCAGTTGTCTTTACAGTAAATGAGTACAAATCGGACTGTGACCAGAGCGGAGTCCTTGAATAGGTATTTACAGGTTGTAGGTTTATGAGTGAAAATAATAAAAAACAATGTGGCCACTCCCCTCATGGGATGTCCTTCACATGTCTCAAAAGATCAGGTACAGGCTCCTAAACCTTATAAAATTTGTAGCACCTACAAAATTTTCTGGAAATAGTACTCATGCAGGATTATCAACTGATGTCCATGTTACCTTTCCCATCTACTTACTGTACAGTCAAAAAATGTGCTGCATATGAATAGCGTTAAGGTAAGGACAGACCAGCGTTCCAACTAGGCAAAACCTGAGCTGCGCTTCTCTTTTTCAAATTCCCAGTTGCTAGAAATGAGAAAAAAAAAACAAACGCTGGCCTTCACCTGTTGCTCTTACAAAACCTCCTCTAAGTGAGTAAGAATACATCTTTGGAATGTGGTTTGTAAACTGAAGTACCCGGAGAAAACCCAGGCAAACACAAGAAGAACATGCAAACTCCACAAACATAAGGGTTACAAAGCCAAGTCACTGGAGCTTAGAAGCAGCAACGGCAACCACAGTTCAACTGTGTTGCCCAGGAATCAGTCATGTCTGTGTTTTTGAATCTTAACATCTTTTCTAGGATTTGGTGACTAGGACTACATTTAGGTTACAGATATCATTTCACCAATGTGCTTTGCAGCCATCTTAGCCATCTTTGGCTTATGTTTCACGGTTTTATCCATCCATTTTATAACTTGTTGCCACGCATGGGTGTCTGTGGATCACCCTCAGGGCTCTTCTAAAGTATGCGGTTTCAAGCAGAGCACAACACCGACAGAGCTCCTGTGATATTTCAAAAACCTAATAAGAAGCCCGACTAGGGTTGTTTTTTTTAAATTTCTTGCCTCAGCTCCATTGGAAGCTTGTATTTTTCTTTAAGACACAAAAAAGAAACAGGGATGGCGCCTCAACATTTCCTTGTTAAGTACTTGTAATTCTTCCCTCGTCTTGTTTATACAGTTCCGGTTCATAGGAAGCCAGTTCTCCTATACACTATATTAAAACTTGCTGTGTTACACAGCTTCACCACAGACATTACGTTAGACAGTGGGCTTCAGTCATAGTGCCATTGGTTAATCAGGTGTATCAGAAGTATGAAAGTGACAAAATACTTTTCTGGATGCAATATTTGTAGGTTTTTTTTTTTTTTTCCCACCAAGGAATAATATTATTGGCAAGCTGTGTGATTTAGTGGTTAAGTCTTTGGATGTAGGACTTCAAATCCTGAGGTGTGGGTTCAAATCCTGGGACTGATACTGTGTGACCATGAGAAAGTAATTTTACCTGCCTGTACTGCAACTGGAAAAACAAAAGAAATGTAGACAATTGCATCCATCTCAAATGTTTTAAGTCACTTGGATAAAGTCATCACTCAAATAATAAGTAATAATAATATTATTATTAGGTGAATATGGGCTAACACAACTAGTTATATATTTACAAATGTGTTACTTTATCTATACTAATAAAAGGCAAAGCCCTCACTCACTCACTCACTCACTCACTCACTCACTCACTGACTCATCACTAATTCTCCAACTTCCCGTGTAGGTAGAAGGCTGAAATTTGGCAGGCTCATTCCTTACAGCTTACTTACAAAAGTTGGGCAGGTTTCATTTCGAAATTCTACGCCTAATGGTCATAACTGGAAGGTATTTTTCTCCATTAACTGTAATGGAGTTGAGCTGGAATGACGTGGGGGGGGCGGAGTTTCGTGTGACATCATCACGCCTCTCACGTAATCACATGAACTGACTGTCAACGCAGTGCGTAGAAAACCAGGAAGACCTCCAAAAAGCGCTTAAGAAAACATGCATTATATAATTGAGAAGGCAGCGAAACAATAAGAAGCGAGCAAGTGACATATACTACCATATTCATGACTGCTGCTACCTCGGAAAGAAAGCAAGGTGTAAACCTAAACTTTAAATTAAGTTCATAGACAGGCTACCGCTGGCGTTTCACATGCCCACAGGTAATGAGGGATACAAGTTTAATGAGAGGACGCAGGATATAAACGAGAGTTTTGATCACTTTATAACTAAGTTAAAATTGTAGGTGAAGGGGTGTGCTTATGCAAATTCCGAGAGACTGTGTTTGTGGGGGATTGACAGTTAAAGGCGGGTGGGGAGTCACGTCATCATCTCCCTCCCATTCATCTCATTTGGCTCTGAGCTGAGCTCAGCTAACGCCGTCTTCGAAGCAACTTCCTCAGACTGCCACCAAATACTCACAGAAAAATCCACAAGTTAATACACACGCTGTCTCTATAGAGTTTCTCCACACTGAATCCTCCAGGCACTACTTACAAAAGGTTACATTGACAATCGTGTTACGTTATTTTTAAAATCTTTCCTTTTCTTAGCACAAGCACAGCTGAGAAGCTTCGATGCATGTGCTCCATAACGTTAAAAATAATGCATTTAATCACACTTTGCATTACAAGCAAAGGGAGCTTTTGTCAATGCATGATTTCCTGGTACACCGATTACTTTGATCAGCGCATCCCGATTCATTTTACCCTCGCACCACCTTAGTTTGAGAAGTATGAAAAAATATGAGGTTAACACAGAAAAACATCACCAATTCAAGCTTTATGAATAATCGATTCGCCATCAATAATTGTTTTGGTAAAGCCATCCTCCTTCCATTTTATAATTTTTCCGCCACTAGCCGTGATTAAATGAGCGGTAAATAAAGTAAGAGCAAAGCGAGGGTGACTTATTTAGGCAGGCATATATATGACAGCAACACTCATGACAATGTCAATCATGTTACGTTATTATTAAAATGTTTCCTTTTCTTTTCATTACTTCTTTAACACACTACTTCTCCGCTGAGGGGGGTATATATATATATATATATATATATATATATATATATATGAATGACCTCCAAAGAGCGCTGAGACTTTTGATATCATGAACGTGTCTGCAAAACTGGGTCTCCTGCCCTGCAAAAGTCGAGCAGCCAGCGCGTGCATAGCTGTGCCGGCCTTTGAGACGCTGACTGCGCTTCCGCCTTAAGTCAAAGTGAGCACTTTTAATTTTTTTCATCCTCCCCTGCGCTATAGCCCAGACAAGTGCAAACACGGGACCCCTTTTCTACACCACGGAAAAATAATATTAAGGCGATTCACACTTTCTTTTGCACGTATACGATTATGAGGTTCTCACCCCGGATTATGAAGACACGCACACGAGTGGAGGACTGACAGTGCCATCACAGCCGATTAATGGCGAGGGCGTCTCACCAGTCTACACAAGACCCACGCGACTGTCCCCAAAAGGCGATCATAACGTCAGCGAACACATCTCTCTATACTATATAAAAGAAAAAGGCAACTTTCCTTTCTTTACACCTTTTTCCTTTTATCCCAAACCAAAGCCTTTCTCGCTTAACACTGCAGAGGACACAAAACTAATTTTCTTTAAATGCCGGTAAGGCACATTACCAGAGGCACAAATTTGAACGTCACATAGAAAATGTAATTTCTATACCACAGCCGTCGTGTAGCGCCTTTCAAAAGGGATCTACTACCGAGAGATGATCCATATATATTTTAGCTGCTGTTAGTTACTTACCTGTTGTGTTACACAGTCTTTAAAATGTAGTTTACCCAACCACTCCAGTAGTGCTCAATGTACCTGTACTTCTTAAAACGTTAATGTTTTACTGTTTAATAACTTATAGACTATATTTTATTATTTCTCCCTTGCACTCAGTGACCAAAGCTATACACACACATATATAAAAGCTATACACACAAGTATATGTATGTGTATATATATATATATATATATATATATATATATATATATATATACACACACACACATACATATATATACATACATACATACATACACACATATATATAATTTGTGTGTGTATGTATGTATGTGTGTGTATATATGATGTAGATAGGTATGTATATATATATATATATGTGTATATGTAGATATGTATATAGATATGTAGATATGAAGATATGTATGTGTATATGTAGATATGTATATAGATATGTAGATATGAAGATATGTATGTGTATATGTATGTATGTATGTATGTATGTATGTATGTATATATATATGACAGCAGCAATCCGAGCTTTGAGAAAACACTAAAAAGGAGGCGTGTCAGACGTTGTGGTACATTTTCTGATGCAGCTAGACGAAAAAACTTTGTGACGCTGCCGCCAAATACACAAAACAATTACTTTGACAATCATGTTACATTATTTTTAAAATATTTCCTTTTCTTTTCATAACTTCTTTAACACACTACTTCCGCTCCGCTACCATATATATATATATATATATATAGATAGATAGATAGATAGATAGATAGATAGATAGATAGATAGATAGATAGATAGATAGAATAGATAGATAGATAGATAGATAGATAGATAGATAGATAGATAGATAGATAGATAGATAGGAGAACAACACTCATATCAATGACAAAACAATTACATTAACAATCATGTTACGTTTTCCTTTTCTTTTTCGTACCTTCTTTAACACACTACTTCTCCGCTGCAAAGCGCGGGTATTCTGCTAGTAACTAATATAAGAAACAAAACATTATTGAAAACTTAACCTTTAACTCTCATCATCTCAATCAATTGCACAGGCACGACTAATCTAGCCCATTTAGTTTATCTTAAGTATAATTCCATTTTAAAGTCTAGAAAACCGGATTTTTCTATGTTTTTGGGCTTCTGTACCATTTATTTAAGAGCAGCAACTGTTTCTTATATTCTCTGACATACAGTATGCCACTATGTAGATTTTTGGTATGTTGGAGGGAGTCTGAGAATGTAGAGAAAACCCAAAAGGACAAAAGAAGGTATGTGCAAACATCTGACAGATGGTGCCGAGGCTAGCATTTGAACATAGGGCTTTTGAATACTGCTAAACTAAGAAGAATTATGTACAGAACATAATGAATACATTTCTGTTATTTGCTCACCTTGTAAACTGATACACATTCTTAAACAACTTTTTTACCTTTACATCCCCTTCTGATGGAGTTAATAACTGTAGAAAGGATTGAAAGTGGTTTCACTTGCTGTGTTGTGACCGCTTTTTAAAATCTTTTCTATGGTCTCTCATTGCCTATATTTAGGCAGGGACACTTTTTCAGATAATTTTACCCCACATACTTAACATGAAGAGACAGAGACAGAGACAGAGACAGAGACAGAGATAGATAGATACTTGTTCCTGGGGACCATTTTGCTTTTACAGAAGACCATTAATCAATTAAATGCATAAATAAACAAACAGCAAAACTGTCTCAAATATATAACAGAATGACTAAAAAAACAAGACTAAAAACAAAGAAAAATAAATCTTTCTGATTTACATTGAGGCAGTATGCAGGTTTGTGACTGCTGGTATAAAAAGCCCCAGTTGTGTTTTCTAATAAACTTCTACTGAATAATTCACTGGCTGAAAGTACTCAATACTTGAGTCCCAGAGAGTGGATGTGCAGCATTGTTCATTATGGCACTCAGTTTTTCCTTCTTTCTCTCCTCTACTACTAAGTCCAACTGTCCAATGACTAAACCTCTTTTTAATTAGCTATTTGATTTGGAGAGTT
This sequence comes from Polypterus senegalus, assembly GCF_016835505.1. Taxonomy (NCBI): domain Eukaryota; kingdom Metazoa; phylum Chordata; class Cladistia; order Polypteriformes; family Polypteridae; genus Polypterus; species Polypterus senegalus. The sequence goes on along the minus strand of NC_053169.1, from coordinate 84,163,952 downwards.
TATCTTGAAGTGATGTTACCAGCCCAGCACACCAAAGTGTAGAAAACTGCACTGGCTATCTCAGAGTTCTACAATATGTAAAGGATGTCACTTCCCATATTAAAGGAATGGAGACTCCAAAGAGAAAAAAAAACCTGTTCTGCCTTTTCCTACATGGTTCCAGTTCAGTGTGTCATTGATGTGGACCTCCAAGTACCTGCAGCAATGCATCACCTGTACATTCACTCAACAAATATTGACTGGTACCAGTTCCTTGATTTTGCTGATGTTAAGTTGCAGACAGTTCTGTCTGCACAAAGAGACAAAGTTCTTCACCTGAATTATTACCTGATTAATAATTGTCAAAGTAAAAGTGAAACCTTCAGCCTCACACCCTTTGCTCTGCTGTTACCAAGACATCTGTGATTCTGAAGCTATGTTCATCCTCATTTTTCTGACTTTGAAGAGTGCCCCTTTGATCTCATTATCTTAATACAGTGCTTCTAAAACTCGGTCCCACTGTGGCTGCAGGTTTGTGTTTCAACCAGCTTCTGTTTTTAATTGGCCTCCTGGGATAATTAAATGAACTGTTATTGCCCAGATTTTGTGTTTTGGGAACAATATAGAAATTAGAAAACTAAGTTTGGTAAATCTCTCTATCTATATCTCTATCTCTCTCTCTATATCTATATATATATATATATATATATATATATCTATATATATATATCTATATATATCTATATATATATATATATATATAAAGCAGTTGTATGGGAATAATGTATCATCTTTATTCTTATTCTGCTTTTCCAGGTTCTAATTGTTTAATCCATTATTTTCTAATTAGTGGGTTTGACGCTAAAGTAGTTGCACCCTTTGATTATTCAGTGTTGTTTGCCTAGGGGTCTGCTCTGCTAGTTTTTAATTGTCACTAGCTGGAATAACTAGGGTTGCTCGGGAGGAAAATACCGTTTTTTTTTTTGTTTGACAAAAATATAATAAAAAAAACAACTTTAAAAATAAAAATAAATTTAAAAACAATGAAGACTCACTAATGTGCTTGCCTTGCGGTCGTGTATGTATGTTATCATCCTTTTGACGCTCGGAAACGGACAGCTCTATTTAATTTCAAAAACTGGGGCGCGGTGGCGCTCAAACATAAAGAATGCTGGCAGTCATCTCCAGTTCGCCCTCTGGCGGTCGTTCCCAGTGTCAACTGGATGATAACATGCATACAAAACCGTAAGATCAAAGTTGATGTCACCCCACAGTATTTTTAGTCGACCAATGAGAAACATGTGTACCAAGTGTCAAGAAAATTGCTCCAGCCGTTCGGAATTTATGCTGGAACATACATACATAGACTTATATAGATCAATAAGATACAACGAAGGGGGAAACATGCACAGAGAAAGGGCAAAATATAATGAAATCAACGAAAGAGAGTTAAGCATTTAAATCTATAGCAAAAGCAGAAATATTTCTAAATGTCTTATCAATGTAAAAATCATGCTGCTTTGCTTTACTGGATATAGAATAAGAGACATAAAATACCAAATTAAATGAGATTGGCGTTATCAGGTGTTGCCACCGATTATGAATCTGGCTGGAACAAAAATCTGCAGCCGCAGCAAGAGCGGCGTTTGTGGGCGACAAGTAGGCCCGCGTGTCCCGTTCGAGAGGATTTGTCAAGTTATATTCTCCAGTAGTATTGTCATGAATAATGAATTGCACTTTTTGAATTGATTATATCGTTATGTTTTGATAATGTCCGTGTGTTATCTTGCAAAACGTTTGCTGAATATTGTACTGAGAAAATCCGGTGTATGCTAACATTATTTTTATTAAGTTTATCGTAGCCCTAGACCCCGCACACCCCTAACCACAGGACCGAGTTTAATTTACTGTTTAGTATATCCAATATTTTTGAATAACTTCCCTAACTAGAGCAAAATACAGAATGGTTTTTGGAGCACCCACACTTAATGTTTTAATAAGAGAAACTATAGCATTTGAAGAGAACATTTGTAATACAACCAGAAAAATATCATACGTAAAGTAAGACAAAGTAAAGGCTTACCGTCCAGCCCTTCAATTTCCGCTTCGCTTTTTTCAAGTGTCGCGCGCCCCAATGAAATGTGTCCTCTGCTGCTGGCCGTCTTTTGAGTGTTGTGTTGGGAACGAGCAAGATGGCGGCTGACGGTTCCTCCACGTCTCCAGCCTTACATTCCTATGTGAATGTAGGGGATTATTACCCGAGAAAACTTGGACCGAAGCCTGATGTCGTTCCATCGGGAGTGACTGAAAGGAAAATCAATCCGCAGGACAAGCCAGATATGGTTGTATTAGATGTCATCAATGTCAAAGAGCCAGGTGAGCAGAGACATCATCTAATCTGAATAACTGAAAACAAAAATAAATGTAGCAGCATTTAATGTGAAATTCCCTGCTTCCGAATTATGTCAGTGGAAACTTTTAGAATTAAAGCAGATTAAAGAAGATTTTCTTATTGTTGAGTTTATATCTGCCTGATCAGCCAAGAAGGAAACCTGCTACTTTATTTACTACTGCAGGAAAAAATAAATAAATGCTTGGATAAGTTAGAAAATGTACGCATGGCTATGCTGCGTCGTAGACAGCTGTTTTGAAAGTCCGAACATTCTTAGTTTTTGTTTAATTAGTTTGTCAAAGACACAGATAACGCTTTTTATTGAAACATTTTTGGGGAAAGATTCCAACGCAGCTGTGATGATTGAATGCAACTACAGTACCTGTATTAGTAGAGTGCATATTTTTACTGGCATTTTACAACAACATATAGTTCAAAACCGAACAAAATATAGCTTGTTATGTCTGATGTACATTTCATACAGTCTTCAACTGAAGTGAAGTAAAAGTTGAATTGGTTGATGCACAGTTGTTAGTTGTGGATGGTGCTCTATGGCCCATTGTAGTTTAGAACTTTTAGAATCTTTGGAATGAGAAGTCAAGTAAAGTGACCCCTTTTATTGTCCAACTAAAAAAAAGATTACAGTATGCAAGCTTTAGAGGCAACTCAGGCACCTTCTTCAGGCAAGATGTAATACAGAAACTGGAATTCCCTGTGTTTATATACACACCAGGACAGATACAGCATTGGAAAACCTTTAATGGTGCTTTTCCACTGCATAGTACGGCACGACACGGTTCAGTTCAGCTTACTTTTGGCGGTTTTCCTTCCACTGCATAGTACGGCACGACACGGTTCAGTTCAGCTTACTTTTGGGGTTTTCCACCGGGAACAGTACTTGGTCCTTTTTTTAGTACCACCTCAGCCGAGGTTCCAAGCGCCGAACCGTTACCAAAACGTGACGTGTAAACTCTGCTGGTCACTGATTGGCCGGAGAAAATCGTCATTACTGCGTCACTGAACTTGCGACACGAGACACAACAGACCCGCTAGATTTTTAGCACAGCCAGCGAAGGTTCGAACACACCACTTTGTTTTAACCAAAAATGGCTGTTTCGTGGTCTATTGAGGAAGTACAGACGTTCCTCTCGTTGGTAGCCAAGGAGCGGATCCAGCGAGAGCTGGATGGGGCGACGCGGAATGAAAAAGTTTTTCAGGAGGTCGCTAAGCTCTTGGGCGCGTTTACAATGATGTCAAGGCAGTAGAGGCGGCGCAACTATAACGTCACGTGAATAATCTATCTATCTATCTATCTAATCCGGCCCACTCTAAAGCGGTACTAAACTGCAGTCGAAACGCAAACCGAGCCGAACTGAGCCGAACCAAGGTGAGCTGTACTGAACCGTGCTGTGTCGTACTATGCAGTGGAAAAGCGCCTTTTTGGGGGGTTTCCCACCAGGAACAGTACCTGGTCCTTTTTTTAGTACCACCTCAGCCGAGGTTCCAAGCGCGCCGAACTGTTACCAAAACGTGACGTGTAAACTCTGCTGGTCACTGTTTGGCCGGAGAAAATCGTCATTACTGCGTCACTGAACTTGCGACACGAGACACAACAGACCCGCTAGATTTTTAGCACAGCCAGCAAAGGTTCGGACGCACCATTTTGTTTTAACCAAAAATGGCTGTTTCGTGGTCTATTTAGGAAGTACAGACGTTCCTCTCGTTGCTAGCCGAGGAGCGGATCCAGCGAGAGCTGGATGGCGGAGAAAATCGGGGCGCAGCGGAATGAAAAAGTTTTTCAGGAGGTCGCTCCTGTTGCTGGCGGATCCGCTTACGATGATGTCACGGCAGTAGAGGCGGCACAACTATAACGACACGTGGATAATCCCGCCCACTCTAAAGCGGTACTAAACTGCAATCGAAACGCAAACCGAGCCGAACTGAGCCGAACCAAGGTGAGCTGTACTGAACCGTGCTGTGCCGTACTATGCAGTGGAAAAGCGCCATAAGTGAGACATCTTGTAAAAATTAATAGACCTCTTCAGGCTAAGATTCATAGAGCAAGAGAGGAGAACAATGCTTAGTGAAGATCTTTGGATAAGGTAATAAAGTCTTTTGAAGTTTCTCATGAGTTTTACAAAACGATGTGGATCTGTAGTCATGTTGTCTGTGTTAGTCCGAGAGATGCAAACAATCCTTATATCTGGCCGTAAAACTCTCATCTCTGTTCAAACCATGTTGTAATGTGTTCAATTTTAGCATGAGTTGAACTTCCCATTCTTTTCTCTCTTGCTGTGTTCTGAAGTTGCCCATAGGCACTGTGACTTTAAAGTCCCTCTCACAGTGTCCATGGCTGTTGAAGTGGGCCGCTACTGTGGACGAAGACTTCAGACAAGACAGCAGGTGTGGTTATATAGCAGCTTTATTTTTTCAGAGTCACAGTGAGAAGAGTTTCAGAAAAGCAGACAATCAATATACATGACTGCGTCAGGGCTCTTCTGAACCCTGTCTATTGGGTGGGGCAAAGTTTTTATACCCCTAGAATGCGTGATTTAATATCATTATGAAATGCAGCAATCGACACTTTTATTATACACAATCCTTGAGCCCCTTCAACGCCCTTTGTGCAACTTGATTTCTTGGCCCCTTTGTTATAGCGAAGGGAAAAACGTGATAAGGCAGACTCATGTGTGGAATGCTTAGACCTTGAGTCCTTTGGACAAATATTTTTCTGTTTGCTCAGCAAAGCATGCTTTTACATAATGTATGGTTTCGTAAAGCTTACTTCTCCGATGTGAATTAGTACAAGGGAACGAAGAGAACATTCATCTTCCACACTACAGGAATATCTGTGTTGCATTGCTTGATGTAGGACCTGTGGAAATTCATTCTCTGGCGGAGTGTTTGCCCAGTATCTCCCACACACTGTAGAGTGCAATGTCAAGACATTTCATACAGAGAATGAGGTAGACCAAATTAGATGATCTGCAGGAAAATGATCCCTTTATGGAATGTTCTAGACGGCAGTGTGGTATAACTACACAGTCTGTATTATAAATGTGAGCACAAGTTTTACATCTTTTCTGTAGGCAGGAAGTTGTGCCATTTTCTGTTGGTTCACTTAGGGAGCTTTGGACAATTAGTTGCTGCAGGTTTGGCGGTTGTCTGTATGCCAGGACGGGAGGAATAATGGCTAACACGGTACAACACCCTATTACTACAGACTCTTTGGAAGAAATACCCGATGAATAGTTAGATTCTAAGTTGAAGGCTCCAACTGAAAATGTTTGATTGTAATTGTGAGGTAGGTTTTAGTGTAACTTAAATACTGTGTACATGTGTTTTGCCTGTTTGCATAAAGGCTTACAGAGCTACGCTTAAGGAGTCTCTTTTGTCTTCTATTCATCCCTAGATAAACTAAGTGACTTTTTTTTCCTGCTTGCATTTTTACGTTTTTTATTGTTACAAAGATCTTTTTTTTTTTTTTACTTGGTACAACTTAAAGCAGCAGGAGTCGTGAGCTTGTGCTGAAGAGGAAGGCAATGACACGACAAGAGAGTTTCTGCCTGTATGTGTACACGAGTATTGTGACATTCAATTCAATTTGTATTGGGAATCAGATTAGCTGTTAGGTCTGGCTATTTTACGTGTGAAAGAGGAAAATATACAAGTTGGTGGCGTTTCTTGTCAGGGAGCCTGAGTAGTGCACCCCGTTACGGCAAGAATAACATGTCTTCCATTCAGTAGTGTCTCAGAGGAGCTTACATTTTCTCGCACAAGGGAAGCACTGCAGTACAGAGATTCCAGAGACCTTAAGGTTTCCAAAGTAGGCATAATAACGTGAAGATGGCAGAGTCTCAGCTGAGGCACAGGGCGCTGCTGGGAACACTGGCAACTGGTTGAGCAGGGCTAGGTAGCAACCCAAGACCCAGGGTAAAGAAAAGAAATTTTTACTCGTTGAGGAAAAATTGTGAACAGAATAGAAGGAGGCATGCATGAGCAAGATGGCAAGGAAAGTTGCCAGGGCTAGTTGAGAGCTCACTGGTGTGGAAGATGTCTGGTTTGACATCTGGCAGGCAGAGCCTCAGCCCATAAAATTCCTGAATTAAACCATCTATAATATCTTACTCAGCCCAGCATACCTCTGCATCTTGGGCAAGAATGAGACCCGATCTTGCCCTTTATGCTCAGGAAGGTGGACTCAATAACACATACTTAGTAGCTTCCTAAAGGCCATGGGAGAAGGTTGATATCACTGGTTCCGTGACCGAGTTTTAAAGGTAGTGGTGAACAGCATATCCTTGTCCATCCTTGCCATCAAACATCATCTCCCCCTGAAGGCCTGATCATCATTGTTGTGAATGTAGGAGAATAGCCCCAACCAGAGAACAAATTGTAGGCAGGTCTGCTCCTCAAGCTAATTTTTTTCCGTTAATTAACAAATACCATGTCAAGTGTAAATTGTATGATATGAAGTTGGCCTATCAAAAGTGTGAGAGACCATCTGGTTATTAAACACAAAGAAGCAAGGACAGGCCTAGTCTATTTGCAGTCACTGTGGCTTTGTGGATTTATGGATTATTTTTTTTAGATGTTTTCTAAATAATGCAGTGCTTCATTTTAAATGCTGCTAAGCTATATTTATTAAAATCTGCTCCGTCTCCTGTTTTAAAAGTTTGCACCCTTTTGAATTTTAAACACACCCCTTCTCTTAGTTTTGCCACATCTTTCTTTCAATTGTTGCTGCCCACTCCCACATTCAATAGACAGCATGTATGTTGTTATAAGCATGCAGCCACTGTCACAGTCCTATGAGAAGGTTGTTCCATTTATACTACCACTTAAAAGCTAGAGTGGCGACATAAACAACCTCAACAAGAAACACCAATCACGACACACATAATAAATTAAAACTCAGCTTGTATTAAATTACTTTCCACATACAAATCTAGACTCTGGCTCTCCTGGGATGCTCATAATAAAATTTGAGAGAGATATATGCAGCAGGTAGCTGATGACCTCTCTGCACCCTAGCTGTTGACTTGTCCAGACGCTGGTAGAGCCCACTGTTTAGAGGTAGAAAGTTAACCAAAGGGTGCAACTCCCAAGTCCAAAGGTTGAGCATGCCTAGAGTGCAGTGGGTGTTTAGTCTCAAATGCCATGGTGTGGTAACAAGGTTTATAACTTTAAGATAAAATTGTATTTGTACAATGAACCCATCTGTGTATGAGTAGGAGCTGTAAAATTTCTCGGATCAAAGCTTTACCTGTATTCTGCTGACTGAAAATAAAATGCAAAAAAGTGTCATAAAAAGAAAATGCAAACTGTGTAACTGAATATAAAATATATATTATACATAAAATAATCATATTTTGTAGGAAGGTTATATGAGTACAACGCTCACTAAACACACAGACTACAGTGACACACTACATACAATTGTTTTTCATAGCTGCCTACTGAGGGGCTACATATGAAAACAGTCTGAAGTGAATTTTGATGCCATACGGAGGGTAGTATCGCCAGACTAGATTCATTAGCAGGCCTTAGTGTGGAAAGCAGAATACAAATCTAATGAGGGACTTTGAATAAGTTGGTGCTAAACTAGTGACTACCTTATAGGCCAGCTTCTATGACTTGAACTTGATACGCATGGACTACTAGATTCTTAAGTGGTTGAAAACAAAATGTGCTATTGCATTTTACAACATCTGTAGTGTACAGTACAGACCAGTAAGCAATTGGAATAGTCAAGGTGTGCCGTGACCGGTGTGTAGACAAGTAGTTGAACTGCATAATCCATCAGATATGTTCCAAGCATGTGGATGTTATACTGAATGAATCTGCATGAATGAGAGACTGCTGAGTGTGATAAGTGAAAGTTAGTGAAATCATTGCTCCAAGGTTACATGGTGACTTGGATGGTACTGATGCTAATGAACCAAGCTTTACAGATTTGGTATGCTGAATCGAATGGCAAGCTCAGGTTGAGTTGGAGATGGTTTTCCTTCATTCAGGCTAAAGATTCTAGAAGAGACTATGTCTTCAGGAGGTAATGGCCAGTACAGCTGAGTATAATCGGCACAGCAGTTTTATGAGACGCCATTGGACTTGATTATGTGACCTAATGAGGAAATGTATGAACAGGAGAGGGGAGCACTGATCCTTGCCACTTTGAAACCTTGCCACTTTGTGACACCCAATAGGATGTTTCCCAAGAGGTAGGTCTAAGTCTGAGAGTTGTCCGAGTGATGCCTAGGTTGGAGATGGTGGCAGGGGTTATATAATACTTTACAGTGTCAAAGACAGAAAATAAAGCAAGAATGATGGGAACAGATAACGTAGTGGTAGTTCTAGCCGGCTCTAGCGTGTTGACAATGGTCAGCAGGGCCATCTTTTGTGCAATGGCCTGTCTTGAAGCTGGGCTGGTTTAGATCTTCTGGTCTTCTGGTTTAGAAAGAGCTTTTGGTGAATTAAGACTGCATTTATTAGTATTTTTTTAAGTAAAAAAGAAAGAAGAGAGACTGACCTGTAATGACCTACTATAGATGGTTTAAGTGTGTGTGTGTTTTATTTTTGTGTAACATGGTTATGTGCCTGTTCAGGATGAGGTGTTGATGATATGTGTGAGTGCAGAAATAAGCAAGGGAGAGATTGACTGGAGTACAGATAAAGGGATAAGGTGTAGAGAAAAGGTAGTGGGGTGACTAGAGAGGAGGCTGGTTTAGGGCTAGGTGATACAGCAAAAAAAAAAAAAACTTGATTTTTTTATGCACAATTTAAGAGTTCTTTGAATATTTGAACATTGAAATTATTTTCAACTATTCTTTAGAGAAAAAAAAAACAAAGTTGTCCACATTTTGCAGACAGAAAATATAACTGTAGCTGTTTTACAAATTCAAACGATATGTAAATACATTGCTGAAAAAAATTAAGAGAGAACTTAAATCACACATTGGATCTTGATCTTTACCGAGTAGTACTGTGTAATTTATTAAGGAAAAAATGTCATGTATGGTTGATAAGCCTGTTTAAAATGATCTTGTACAAGGAGGTGGCTGAAGGTTTCTCCTGTTTGGTTCAGTTGTCCTTTTCATTTTTTTTGGGACCAGTTTGCTTCATCAGTGTTTAATACAGATCTTCCGATGGCCTTAAATAATAATTTCTTAGCACAAGTTTGCACGTCTTCACAGAATGGATAAAAAAGAGCAGTGTAAGCAACATGCCTTGTTAAAGCTTTGTAAGCAGGCAACCAATTACTATTGTATGTTGAAATAAAGTATGATCTATGTTAATAACTGCTATTCATTCCTCAAAAATGTGGAACAGACTGGGTCGTTTTCATACTGCTCTCTATGTACACACATGTAAGTTTAAGCATAAAATATCCTCTTTTCTAGTTGGCATATTACTGGTCACTTAACAAACACTCCCTACTTTCTCACAGTACTTTTTGCTTATCAATACAAGCACACTGTAACCAAGCAAAGCACTGTGAACGTACAGGCATCTCCTTGTCTACTCGCAAGTTCTGAGATGAAAGAAGGATTTACTAACCGCTACCAGTGAACTTCAGTGCACTCTTTGATTTAGTGCAGTTGCACTAAATCACATTTATTACAAATTATTACAGATCTCTTCTTGTTCCTGCATCTTTGCAATTCTCTTAAATAAAAGATATAGAAACAGAAGCTTTGGGCTGAGAAATGTTGATACTCTGTAGAGCATGTGGATATTAATTGATGCTGAATGATTTGTTGACAAGTTCTTTCAGTAATATCTGATTTTAAATCAGTCATCGCATCTTTGAATGGTTTCAGAAAGGAGACCATGGTTGTATCTTTTTGTTGATGCGGCCAATCTTCAAATTGCTGCAACACTGAAGTCGGCACTATATTTTGTCTCCACAGACCTGTTTGAGTGACTTTGTAAGCTTGCTTTGTTGTCCAGTATGTTTAAAATACCTGTCTTAACTTTTACACTAGTCAGAAGCTGTGCAACTTCAGGTGCTTTCACTATCACTGCTGGTGTAAAATCACTTGAGAGAATTGAATTAAGAATGTGGACACTGCAGTTTAATCTGGAGTAGCCACACGAGGCAGTGATTGTGTTTGCTCCTTGGTCAGTAACAGTCAATTCTAAAATCTAAGTTTTTGAAACAGTAAATGTTTTCAGCCATTTTAATCGTGCTTGCTTCAAACGAGGTCACAAAAAGCACCTTGACACAAGATTGTAGCTCTCATTAATACAGTGGATGGTAGCAGATATGAAAGAGGTTTTCTCAAAGTTTTAATTTCGATATATTAGTTGTGACACCACACCCAGAATTATTAACGGCCTCTAGCATGTCATACGCGTATAAAATATCCTTTTTCAGTTTTTAGCTTTTTCTACCATTTGCCGACATACAGACGTGGGATGGGCAGTATCTCTTTAAACTTCAGGCTTCCCTATTTTGGCTGCCCTGTCAACCAGGAACTGCTCAAGTTAAGTATAGCCCTCACCAGACTATATCCGTTCAAACTAAATTCACACATTAATTTGCCCTTTAAATTAAGCGGACACCACTTGAATTTGGGTAGCAAGCTTGTTTAAAGTGCAGCAGCTTACACGTTTAATTGGAAAAACAAGATGACAAATTTGAAATTGCTGCTTAGTACAAATCTTTGGAAAAAAGGCTCTTTTTTATTGTGTTTATTATTTGTTGTGTATCTTACAGCATAAGTTTTGGTAAGAAACAAGTGCTACATAATTAAACAGGTAATCCATATTTTCTAATTACAACTCAAGAATTATGAATGTCTATTTGATACACTGAAGAAAAAAACACTTGTATAAATATAGTAAATTTATATTTTAACAGCAAAAAGCTGTAGTGCAGTTAATGATTCAAAATGATTAAATCCTGTAAGTGGATATATATTTACATTTAAGCAGCATTTAATTGCCAATATCAATTAATTGATTGTGTGAGAACATTTGTTGTTAAAGAAATGGTGAGAACTACTTTGACAGTTTGTAATTATGAGAAACATTTTATTTTCTTTTATGCCATATATATTATGGATAAAAAATGTGTACATATTTTATCAGTTAAAGTATGTATTTTAAGGAAATATTTTATTTGATTATTTTATGGTCACTGAATAATAAGCCTACAGAATTTCATTTTGGCAATAAAAATGAACAGTCAATCTCTGTGGTCTATAGTTAATTATAAAAATACTCTAATGTAGGAACTAAGACTTCTGTTTGTCCGGTTATGCAGCAGATTATTGTAAAACGTTTTTTTTAAAGGAATAAAAAAAAAATTGGAATCTGAATTGGCTGATCAAGTAAAACGAACTCGGTGAAAGGTATTGGCCAAAAAAAACCTGATTAGCGCATCCCTAAATGTGGACTTTTGTAAACAGTTCTTCAGAATAGCTACACACAAACAGACCACTATCAAACTTAAAGGCTTTACTTAAATGCAAAATAAAAGTGCTTATTGCATTTTTATGTAAATGGTCTACGTTGCCTTTATAATGTGCTCTCCTGTAAAGCCAGTTTTGTAGGGCTGCAAATAAGCTATGATGTTCTAAATAGTTGCTCTGAAGCACAGCTAGAAGTATATGAGCACACTGTGGAGGAGTGCCACTGTTTATGAATTTGAGCCCTGAAAAGTTACAGCACTTTATGTAGTAAATGTGATAAAATACAATTTTATAATGGCACACGATAAAAGAAAGTAACACGCTACTGCAACAGACTTTGTGGCCAGGGTTTAAAAATCAAAGAGTGACGGAACCCTGTAGTGCTAATGAGTGTTGCCTTTGAATGAACAGCATGGAATAAAAGTGACCTGCAGGTAAAAATATTTAAAGACCCCTCTCTTAATGCATTAAAAGTTTAACTGGCTACAAAAACATTTTAATAGTAAAAACAGAGTTAGGAAAACAGAAACAACCAAAATTCTGAGCAACATAAACTTTAACTCATTTACATTTTAGGTACTCATTTAACTTACGTAAAATACCCCTCAAAGAAAAAAACACCACCTTATTTGAAAGTTTTGCAGTATTACACCAGAAAAAAATGAAAAAGACAATGTAAAAAGTTTCAGAAATAAGAAATAAATAATTTTACTAGAGCAGGAAAGTATACACGAGCAAATTAAATATTTCACCTAGGCAGAAGTAAAAATGAGGCTAGTGTTTTAAGTATTTAGAAATAGAAGAGTCAGAATTGATTTGGGCAACACAATGGTAGAAGGCTGACCAAATTTGCATTTTACAAATGGCATTGAAAAAAGCGGACATTATTTATAAACTGTTTAAACCAGTTCAGTAAATGGATTAATTTTAGTAAATCTATTCCAACTGTAACTTCATATGGGAGCAGTACCTGGTGATGGGTGTGTTCCATATGTGATCCTAGCACACTGGAAGTTACTGCAGTTATTTTACACGTACAAAAACAGAAACTAGACAAGAAATAAACTTAAAGATAACTTTCATGAGAACAGTATTCTAAATATTAGCCATTGCCATCTGCATGGGATGATCCTGCCTAAAAACCATGAACAAGCAAGTGGAGCAGTAAGTATGAATAGTGTGAATATGCACACAATTTACTTAAGAGTTTTCAAAAGCTTTCTGGCATAGTTACACAGAAAGCATTAGAAGTTACTTATTATGAATGGCAAACTCCTTTGTGTGCTTAGACAAACATATGTAAGAGGACAGTGCTTTGTATGAAATAAAATAATTTCTGGAGTCTCTCTGGTCTTTGCATGTGCTGCTTCTTTTACTGCTATGTCAGTTTTTTTTTTTAAAACTGAAGCTGAATACAGTACATTATATTTAAATGTTATTTGCTGTGATATCAAAATTTATTTTTTCAAAACATGTATTGTCTTTTGAATGTGTCTTAAGCCTATTTTAGTCTTTTTAGGAGTTTTAAATAAAACTGAGACCTTTAAACTGTGCAAGTGCTTTGAATAAAATGAAGACTGTTTACAAGTAGCCTGTACTACCCTTTGGGAATGAAATAAGAACATTTGTGTTAAATATTAATTTGCACTTGAAATGACTGTAGTTGCTTGTATGTCCACTAGATGTCAAAAAAGGACAGCTAAAGGATACAGAAACAGGTCTTTGAATGTGGATTGTTCAGCCTCCTAAATTGTTTAAAATATGTGAGAATGCAAGTACCATCCTGCTCACTGTGTGTGAGCTCAGAATAAACTTGGGTCTTCTTCCATGCAATATAGTAACAGTTTCAGTTAATTTGAACATTTTAATTATTGTCCTACTTGTAGATATGGGCATTTAAAGGCTGGTAGCATTTATATTGCAATTAAGTGACTTTTTTCTTTTCATTTGAATTACTAGGGGGGCTTCGCCCCCTGCTCACTTCGCTTGCAAAACCAAAGTTAGACAGGTGTATAGTTAAATGAGGCAGTTTGTTTGCGCTAGTGTGATCTTTACTTTCTTTTTTTTAATACTTTCTAATTTTCCTACTTTCATATCCTTTAACTTTCTCTACATGTGTGTTGCGCCGTTTTTTTTTTTGCCTTTCGAAATCCACTGCTTTCATAATCTCTAACCTGCTCTGCATATGTTTAGCGCCAACATTTTTGAAGGTCTCTATGAAGTTATACTTTGTCTTTTACTCTGTCTTTTAATTCTGAACCCAATTGGACGTGCTTTTTTTTCAGTTCCACTTGTTCCGGGCTGATAATTACTTTCCTTATTTTCTGAATTTGCACATAGATTATTCATTTTCTTTTTTGCTCTTTTTTCTCTCCAACGCTTTTGAGTCTCTTTTCTCCACGCTGCTTTCGTCTTTGCTTAGTCGTCTTTTTTTAATTTCTAACGTACTGTCCTTATACGCTCTATATGCTCTGAGAGCCCTGGATCTGTGTGTGCTCAAATCTTTTAGATGACTGAATGTATTGCTGCCTCTTAGCTTATTTGATATTGATTGTAAGTAGGGTGTGTCTTGCAAGAATCTCGTTCCACGTCATCACGAGACAGTTCTGGGTCAGTCTCTTGGCACAAAGTCTCATGTTTAAGGTCCCCGCTAGACACTCTGTAGCCAATCTCTTTCATCTTGCGGTTTCTTTTAAATGTCTTACGTGATCTTAACGTAAAGATCACATCTTGCCGCCCTTGCGTTTCTATCCAGGATTTTTTTTTATAGTAGAGAGATTTGTTCTCCCATCATTCTGATTTTGATAAATGAGAAAGGGAATTTGGCCTGTCTGCCACCCCAGTGAAACAGATAGTCCCGGATTACTACTTGAATGTTTGTACACACTCTGATCAACTTTAAAAAGTCAGATATAAATGGAAAAATGCTTCAGTTATACTTTATTCATAACAATTTTTATGGTTGCCAATAATCACGGCACATATGGTTTTGTTAAGTATAATTTCTTCTGGATAACTTAATGAGGGATTTTTTTCTCAGTGTAAGTTTACTTAAAGTTTGGATTTCTGTTATTTTTAGTGCAAGGTTAAGGTAATTCACCAGATTTACTGGGAGCCAATAATAAATGTGTGTATGTATGTTTATGTGTGTGTATATAAATATTATATATATCATATTTTATTTATATATATATAATTTATTTATATATAATATTTTATATATATATTTTTTGTGTGTATGTATGTATATGCAATTTATCTATTTGTCTACCTTTTTTTGTTTATATCTATCATATATAAATACACACATTGTATATGCGCGTGCATGTTTACTAACAGACAGGTTGGCTTATTGTGGAGCATGCGTTATAAGAGAAAAGGCACACAATAATGCGCAAACAGGAGTAGATCTGTGACAATCGCACCTTAGTGCACCTGAGCCAAATCAGAAGGTACACTGAATTCCATGGGGCACAGCTATATTCATAACAGGTGACCTACATGATGGGCAAATGCATTTCAAATGTTTTGCTTGTCTTCCTTGCATTTTGATGGCCTGTTGAGTCCTGTTCAACCTGTCGTCCATCATTTTGTCACAAGCATAATCAACCTGTCCTTGAAATTCACCATTTACAAAACAAATTAGCATGTGCATGTCTCCAAATCTGATGTCATTTTCGTTGTGTAGCCCTAACGCCCACTGTGGATGCGTCAGAATATAAACCGCCCTTTAGTGCAGTGCAGCTCGCGAATCTCCGAGGAGGAAGCACACCCATACCGAAATAAATGTTAATAGCACATCGATCAACAATAAAAAATGGCCTTTTGCATCTGTTACAGTATAATTTCAATGATTTCATTCACCACTGGCAAACTAAGCAGAAATAATAATCGCCACGACCTATTTTTAGTTGCAGTATGAAGCCCATTTAGAGTAAGTCTTTTTATTGATCTTGTTAGCTGGATTCTAATATTACTTAACACTGATGCCTCACAGTTTTTATGTAAATGCTGTGAACATATCAGAATTATTGAAGGGAATCAATGGAAACTATAGACATTCTCATTCTTGATTTTATTTGTGCATCTTGAGTATATATATTTCTGAACCGTTTTGACTAAGCAGTTATAGGCATGTATTTTACCTTCAGGTTATTAATGACAATCTACTCCAGAGTGCTTCCAGGTGACTCTGCTGTTCATATGAAAACATCCCCCATGCAACTTGCTCTGAAGAGAGAAAAGAACACATATTCTTCCCATAGAAAAGGAATGATAGAAATGTTTTGTTGTCAGAAACATGCCTCCTAACACAAAACACATGGTTCCTGAAACTTTAAATTGGACTCCTTTTGTTTCATGTCTTCTAGTTTCCCACTGGCAACAGTTTGTAAGTTGCTGGTCAAGATGCTGTTTGTGAATTTATAAATTCAACTTCACTAAACACAAGTTTTCAAAGCAAGTAATTGTTTGCCAAGAAGTGAAAAAAATAACCATGCTTTGCTGTCATTATTTTTACAGCAAGAATTAAAATCTAGAAAAAACAAAGTCAGAGCTGCATCATTGTATTTATTTGAAAATCATATGTAAGTAAGAATACTGTTTAACCTCTGTACAGAAAGTAATAATTTGATTGTTGAGTACTTGTATGCAACCATAGCAAAACATATTTGGGCTGATTTTTTTTTTTCTTTCACAACTCTAGCAAATGCATTTTGTGCAATATTTTTTGTGAAACATTAAAGCTGTAACAATCTTGCCGCAATCTACTCTTTGAAAAATTATCAAGTGCTAAAAAGATTTATACTTTAACACCATCTTCTTTTGAAATGAAGTACACAGTTTGATTAGCTTTCACAATAGGTTATTTGCTGTCATTCATATTGCTTTGAAGGACACTTTGCATAATCTCTTGACCGTCTGTCTCCATTTGAGAATTTTGGTGATCTTTGAACATCATAAGAAGATTCAAAATTCTAAAACTACAACCCTGAATAGATTTGTCTTGTTACTTTTTTAAGAGATTGTATAGAAATCTGATGCCTAGCATATAGTGTTGTCAAAATTGACTCACGTATTCTTTTTAAGCCACTTCACCTGACAATGGCCACATAGTTTCTTTTTCTCCCGTTTCATAACTTGCACCTAATTTTGCTTTACTGATGGAAAAAGTATATGATTGTAACATACTTTTGAAAAAATAATCTCTAGTAGTTAAATCTTTGTGTTTATTGATGTTTCTAATGATATTTTGCATTCTTTTTACTTTCACTTGTTGCAATCATTCACTACCTAGTATATCTACTGACTACTTGTCAACATCTCTGTGGTTATTATTCCTATTTAGACTCACCTAAAGGATTATTAGGAACACCATACTAATACGGTGTTTGACCCTCTTTCGCCTTCAGAACTGCCTTAATTCTAAGTGGCATTGATTCAACAAGGTGCTGAAAGCATTCTTTAGAAACGTTGGCCCATATTGATAGGATAGCATCTTGCAGTTGATGGAGATTTGTGGGATGCACATCTAGGGCATGAAGCTCCTGTTCCCCCACATCCCAAAGATGCTCTATTGGGTTGAGATCTGGTGACTGTGGGGGCCATTTTAGTACAGTGAACTCATTGTCATGTTCAAGAAACCAATTTGAAATGATTTGAGCTTTGTGACATGGTGCATTATCCTGCTGGAAGTAGCCATCAGAGGATGGGTACATGGTGGTCATGAAGGGATGGACATGGTCAGAAACAATGCTCAGGTAGCCCGTGGCATTTAAACGATGGCCAATTGGCACTAAGGGGCCTAAAGTGTGCCAAGAAAACATCCCCCACACCATTACACCACCACCACCAGCCTGCACAGTGGTAACAAGGCATGAATGGATCCATGTTCTCATTCTGTTTACGCCAAATTCTGACTCCACCATTTGAATGTCTCAACAGAAATCGAGACTCATCAGACCAGGCAACATTTCTTCCAGTCTTCAACTGTCCAATTTTGGTGAGCTCGTGCAAATTGTTGCCTCTTTTTCCTATTTGAAGTGGAGATGAGTGGTACCTGGTGGGGTCTTCTGCTGTTGTAGCACATCCGCCTCAAGGTTGTGCGTGTTGTGGCTTCACAAATGATTTGCTGCATACCTCGGTTGTAACGAGTGGTTATTTCAGTCAAAGTTGCTCTTCTATCAGCTTGAATCAGTCGGCCCATTCTCCTCTGACCTCTAGCATCAACAAGGCATTTTCGCCCACAGGACTGCCGCATACTGGATGTTTTTCCCTTTTCACACCATTCTTTGTAAACCCTAGAAATGGTTGTGCGTGAAAATCCCAGTAACTGAGCAGACTGTGAAATACTCAGACCGGCCCGTCTGGCACCAACAACCATGCCACGCTCAAAATTGCTTAAATCACCTGTCTTTCCCATTCTGACATTCAGTTTGGAGTTCAGGAGATTGTCTTGACCAGGACCACACCCCTAAATGCATTGAAGCAACTGCCATGTGATTGGTTGATTAGATAATCGCATTAATGAGAAATTGAACAGGTGTTCCTAATAATCCTTTAGGTGAGTCTATGTGTAAAATGCAAAAATAAATATTTGACATACCATAGCTCCTTCATACTTTATGTGGCAAAATTTTGTATTTTTAATTTTCTTTTTACCTTTGTCTTTGGACATGAATGGGGAAAAAATGTTTGGTACTTTAATTGAAAATTACTGCAGCAATCTTAACCTCCTTAGCCTTAGACCTGAGCTCAGTTGGGCTGTAAAAGCAGTGCTGAAAGCGTTTGTCCTATAGACATGTCTTGCGTAAGACCTGATGTGTTACTTGGCATGTCTTGTCTAAGCATCAGGCCCGAGAATTACCTGGGCAATGGTGTAGACGTGTCTTCTCCTAGCCTCATAAGGGCATCTTGTAAGAAACCCCTCTTATCAGCAGTGATGATGAAGTGAAACTGTCTTCATGCAGTGAAATTGAAATGGACAGTGAAACTGAAAGTGATTTGTCACTTGCACGTGTGCAGTGTGGTGTTTATATTATTGTTATTACAGTGGACCTTTGACTTACGAACTTAATTAGTTCGCGAGGGCTGGTTGTAACTCAAGTTGGTTGTAAGTCAAGACTATAGAAATATAAGAAATAATGGAAATACCCATAATGCGCTCCAAACCTCCCACAGCAACACTTACTTAACCTTTTCATAAAAAAAAAGGGTTGTATAATGCGCATAATTTACCAAAACACCAATAATTTTTCTAATGTACTAACCAAAAAGTTATAAAAAGTGCCTAGCCTACCAGAAACAACAATTTCATACTGTACTCACCATTTAATTTGACATCTTTGGGCTGCAGGAAGGGAGGAGGAGGAGAATGAAACGGAAGGTGGTTATTGTTTAGAAGGAGCCTCCTTATGCAAATCTTTTCTTTGTAAAATTGTCGAGATGGTGAATTTCGACATGCTGTACATATTAGTGAGATCGGTCACAAACGCCACTCTCATATTTCCACACAATTTCCTTCTTCGTTTCGATTGTGATCGCTGTTTCTCAAGTTAATAATGACAGTAGTCGAGCACTCAATTCAAAGCTGGCCGTGTTGTGAACTGCTGTAATAATATACTCCAAAGCAAGCTGGTGCTGACTCAGCCTGATGACATCATCATGTGCCGCTCCAGCCCGCAAGCTAACATCCCTTAACAATCGCTTTCTTTACCTTTGTTACCTTCTCTTCCTTCCTTAGCAATTATGCCATGGTCTTAGTGAATTATATATATAGATAAAGCGCTGCACTGACCGAAATTACGTCCACAAACACATGTATCTGGGCTCCGACTGACGCATACGAACGCTCTCGGCTGTTTGTTTACAATCGAACAAGCGGATACACGTGACCGCATTCGGGTCGTAACGCAAGATGTTGGTCGTAAATCAAAACAAAAATTTTGGTCGTAAATCAAGTTGTTCGCATGTCAGGCCGGTTGTATGTCAAGGGTTGACTGTATTATTATTATTCTATTTTTATCATTATTATACAGTACTTTCTACACTTCTGACTTTTAGCATTTTGCATGTTTTACAGTAGAAAGATGAGATTTAATAAAAAATGTAATTTTTCAAGCCAAAAAATGTAACACTTTTTACATTTTTTTGAGAAAAAATGTAATGCGAAGGACGCTACTTTCCCAAGGTAACAGAAAATACTGTAGTCAAATGTCTTGCACATACAGTATTTACACTGGAAAACTTAAGATTTATTTTAACATACTGTAACATTCTCTAACCTGCTTCCAGATGACACTGATATTTGACATATGCTTTTTAAGGAAGCAGCCAGATAAAGAAGGGGTGGACAAATCGGCAGTTTGGTCGCCTGCGACTACCAGTTTTTAATTTCTGGCAAGCAAGTACAGTCTTGCAAAGCCTGGCGGCCTACCAGAGGTTTCAGATCTTTGTTCTATGCAGCATTCAAACAATTAGATTAAAAACAAAAGACCCAGTTCTTCATGCATGATTTTAGAGTTTTTTAAAGTTTGGTCTCATTTTTTAAAACGGCTGCTTATATCTTGGCAAATTGACGTAAGCACCTTCTAAAGCTTGGTTTATTACTAACGCGTCCATGCTAAATGCGAGGGTAGCACAGCAAAAATTATGTCAGACGTGGTGACGCATGCTGGGTTTTTGTTGCGTGTTCCTCACAGAATTTTTTCTAGCCACGCTGTAATGCAGGCATAGAGCCATGTATCTTAAATGGTGAATTTGAAGGACAGGTTGGTTCCGTGGGTGTAGGAATGATGAATGAATGGCTGAATATGATGGAAAAGGTCAACAAATTGCAAGGAGCACATGCAGAAATAGTTGAGTGCATCTCTTCATCATGTAGGTGTCTCGCTCATGAGAATATCGTACTTGCCCTTCCTTGACTGCTTTTGTTTAATGGGTTGGCATGCGCACACACGCACACGCACACGCACACATACACACACACACGTATGAGCAATATTGGATAATTTTGCTGCAAGTCTATAAAACAAATAAGAGAAACAATAGCATTAGCTGTTGAGCAATTGGGGCAGCGAATGCGAAAATGTGAATCGTATCGGCTTGATGTTTACTGCAATATAAATATGGTAATAATTGATGCATATTTTCGTAAATTATGGGGGAAAAAGTGGAGATGACAAGTAGGACTGTTCTATAACTGCTTTGATACTAATTACAAGTATAATTATGACAAAAATAAAAAGAAAAGAACGTTTTTAGCAGATTCATTGCAGAGGATTTTTTGCAATGGTAGTGGCTGCTGGGAGAAGACAGCATCACAAACAAGTCAGAGAATATACTCTGCAGAGAGTTAAAGCGCTTTGTTTTCTGTAAAAAAAAAAAAAAAAAAAAGGATTGAAAAGGTGGGAAAGCACAGCAACATTAGATTGCAGTCTGACTAGTACAGTAAACAATATACAATAAATGCTGATGCAGTGCTGAGTCATTTCATGAAATGTACAACTGATGCAGCAGGTAACTCTTTTTCAAATGACAGGGCTTGATACAGCTAAGAAAATGATCACATTTGATGGCTTGACTGTCCCTACCGTGCTCCTGTCACAAATTTTTCAGCCAGTTCAGCCAATAGAAATGGACATTAACCTTTGAAGGTCAGAGGGCTATTACCCATTACAAACAGATTTTACCTTGTGCAATCACAGAAAGGGCAATAGAGGAATCTTATTAAAAAAATAAGTTGCTTACCATTAACAAATTGTAATACAGCTGAACTGCATACACAGATCTGGCTGTGGTCAACTAAAGGCATGTGACATTGTAAAAGATACACCTCGCACCTCAGAGTAACCCTGAAAGTCAAACTGATTATGTTTTCGACAGAGAAATTAAATGATGTGGTCTAAATAGATCCTGAAAACAAAATTTGAGAATATGGTATTAATGTAGTATTTTGGTTTATTTTTGATAAAATATTTTTGTGTACATTGGAAAAATAATCTATTTGCTAAAATAGTCTATTCCAATACACCAGTTTTGTTCGTATGGTTTTAAGAGTACTATGCCTTCATGTCCAACAAAACTTTTTAAATCTAAATGTTCTTATAAAAAGAATAAACGTTGATGTAAAGGTTTTAGGTAACACTCCACCCTGTGTATAAAGCTGGGCTACCAGAAAGCTTACCCTTCCTTTTGTCCAACTTGCCCTCTTCTCTCAAGACAGTAGTTGACAATTTTGAAATCTGTCACATAGAATAAATTTAATTTTGTAAAAAAGATGGTCATGTTACTTTAATACGCTGTTTCAGTGCTCCAGACTACAACTAAAATGGTTGCAAATGTGACCAAAATTAGACTTTGGCAATTATTATTTCTACCTGGTTTGCCAGTGGCAAATGAATTATGTTGCAACAGATGCAAAAGGACTTTTTTTTTTTTTTAAATTGTGGAGAGATTGTGCTATTAACGTAAGTGTTGGTACAGGGAGGGATTCCCCCTTGTAGATTTCTGATCTGCATTCTACTAAAAACTGATTTATACTTGACATGTCCGTGATGGGCATGAGGGCCTCATGGAGAAGTGCTAACCAAGCACCACAGCTAACACAGCGGCCATGTATCCCAAATGATGAATTTCATGGAGAGACTGATTACACTTGTGCCAAAAAGCGTGATCACCTGAATATGAAACAGGTCATCAGAACTCAAGGAAGAAACATTACAAATTTATCTGCACATCATGTAGGTGTCCTGTTATGAGATATCTGTGCCCCATGGAATTCAGTTCCCCTTCTGATTTCGTGCAAGTGCACTAAAATATGGTTGTCGCATTTTTGCACATCCTCGTGTACTGTTTCTCTTTTGATTTAACGCGTGCTCCGTGCAGAAGGCCAGCACGTCTATCAGTAAACATGCACGTGCAGCCACCTGCCAGCTGTTCACTCGCGCATGGTGATGGTATGCATTTGTAAGTTTGAAGAGTATTATATGTTGTTGTTTTACCGGAGTGCTCCATGATTAACAGTGACAGGAAACTTTGTTAAAATGGTATTGAAAAATGTGACTTATCAGCTGTTCAGTCGTTTTGACATGCATACTGTATGTTCTGTTACCAAACAAATCAACAAATAAGCATGGAAAGCAGATTTAGATTAAATTAGTAATTCCTTACTTGACACCCAATACCTGTATAATGACATTTAAAAAACAAACCATGAAAATAAATGCACTAATCCACTTTCACCCCAAACATGGTCCCTCACTCTTAAACATTTACTCAAGTAGTTTTTTCTAAGGGAAAGAAAAACATTTCCATGGGAAAAGCTTTGTTGTGGAACTAAAATGTCACCACTGTCATCTGAGAGATTATACTGTAAAAATGAAATAGTATAAGTTCTATCAAAAAATTACCTTGTCTGTCATGACCACCCCATAAAATTGGGGGAGGGTCTCATTTTAAGAGCAGGTATCATTATCCTATAACAGTTTTTCTTGTGTATTACATGCATAGCTGTTCATGGCAGATTAAATTTGATCAAATGGTTTTTTAAAAAAACTTTCAGAAAGCATTAAATAGTAATCTCCTGCAACTCTTCGCAAAATGAACACTGGGTAGCTAAAATGGTGCACAGACTCTTTAACACTAGAATTACCAGAGCCTACGAAAAAACTCGTAGATCCGTCCCACCTTTATGACGCTTCATGCCTCTCCGTCAAGTCATTTGTCTTCTAAATTTGTGGCTAAGTAGCAAACAGCAAGCAGCCTACTATCACTATCACTATGTTTTATAAATACTATATCGTTATTTGGAACACTTGCATTTCATGTGTGTTCCATGTCTACATAGATCTATGTAAACACATCATTAAAAAAGAAATGTTTTTCATGTTTTAGTCATAATTAACAAAATGTAGACATGAAATGTATAATGTGTGAGGCCTAAAGTCCAAATATCAATGAAACAGTTTTCCAAAAAGTACAAATATAATAGAACGAGTGCACTTTTATTCAAAAATATAACTACAGAAAAACAACCTGCGTTCGAATGCGATATCGACACGCATTTGCTAAGAGCGCTGTGGTGGCGCAACGTATTAGCTCTTGACTAGTAGTCTGAACTTTACAGGTTCGATTCCAGATGAGTCCGCTTTGAAAAGTGAGCTACACATATTCTTACTATTTTAAAATAAAAACATACATTTGATTCCAGTCTGTAACAGCCGGTGTAATTTATGATACTTGTATAGGTTAGCTTTTTTTTTTTATTCTGTTATTCTCTCAGCCGCGTTCATGATCCCAACTCAAACACAACGCCACATTTGACACTGCTTCTTAGACACGCTATAACAGAGGCAAACTCAAATCATTGGATCAAGAATGCACTTTAGCCATTGCTGTACTTTGTATATGTACTTGGGAAGCACTGCACTCGTGACTTTACGCTGTATGGAAGTAAGTAAATAAATAATATCTATATAGTAATAACAGTAATTTTATTATTATATAGCAGCTTCCCTGTCTGCCTATCATATAGTGCCTTTCCTTCCTATCTATCTATACATTAATCCCTCCTCGATTGCGGGGGTTGCGTTCCAGAACCCCCCGCAATAGATGAAAATCCGCGAAGTAGAAACCATATGTTTGTATGGTTATTTTTATATATTTTAAGCCCTTATAAACTCTCCCACACTGTTAACATTATTAGAGCCCTATACACATGAAATAACACCCTTTAGTCAAAAGTTTAAACTGTGCTCCATGACAAGACAGAGATGACAGTTCTTTCTCACAATTAAAAGAATGCAAACATATCTTCTCTTCAAAGGAGCGCCATCAGGAGCAGAGAATGTCAGAGAGAGCGCTCGACAGAAAAGCAAACAATCAAAAAATCAATACGTGGTTTTGGGCTTTTAAGTATACCGAAGCACTGCGATAAAGCGGCATTTTTAGAGGAGCCTCCGTATCTTCTAAGCAAACAGCCTCTGTGCTCACACCCCCTCCATCAGGCGCAGAGAATGTCAGAGAGGGTGAGAGAGAGAGAGAAAAGCAAACAATCAAGCACCGCGCGGGAAGCATATCTTATATCATTGAGGAGTTTTAGTTAATATGTAATACATGCTCTGATTGGGTGGCTTCTAAGCCATCCGCCAATAGCGTCCCGTGTATGAAATCAACTGGGCAAACGAACTGAGGAAGTATGTACCATAAATTAAAAGACCCATTGTCCTCAGAAATCCGCGAACCAGTGAAAAATCCATGATATATATTTAGATATGCTTACATTTAAAATACGCGATAGAGTGAAGCCGCGAAAGTCGAAGCGCGATATAGATTACTGTATATCTATCCCCTTAGCTGTTTTTTTTATATATCTATTATGCAGTGCCAAACAGGCAATTACAATGATTTTCGGAATATATAAAGTCATTCCTGAATAAAGTCAAAACTTGAATATATAAAGTAATTCCTGAATATATAAAGTCAAAGCCTCATTATATAAAGTCAGCTTCGGAATATATAAAATAATTCCCGATTTATATATAACGTCAAAACCTGATTATATAAAGTCAGCGTCGGAATATATAAACTCATTTTTGAATATATAAAGTCAGCATTGGAATATATAAAATCATTCCCGAATATATAAAATTTCCATGCTTGTCATTTCACTCGTACTAGTGAAAGGTAAACTTCGACAGAAGCCACTCGGAGTCGATCGGGCTTGTGAGGTTCGTCCAAAAATGAGCCCATACAAAAAGAATAAATAAATATAGTGTTCAAAATACCGGGCACATGTATCATTTTGAATGAATTAACTGAACAGTTGAGTTTTTTTTTATATTTTTCTGAAGTTGTTTTTGTTAACTTAGTTCATTACGTTGTAGTAGGAACTCATTGAGTTTATTAAAAATGTGCCTGAGTCGTTTCAATCAATATCAATATAATCTGACTTTAAATTTATATATTCAGGAATGAGGTTATATATTCCGACGCTGACTTTATATATTCGGTAATGACTTTATATGTTCTGACACTGACTTTATATAATCAGGCTTTGACTTTACTTATTCGGGAGTGACTTTATATATTCTAACTCTGACTTTATATATTCAGGAATGACTATATATTCTGATCACGACTTTATATATTCAGAAATGACTTTATATATTCCGAAAATCATTGTAATTGCCTGTTTGGCACCCCATAGGGCACTGTATAATAGATATATAAATAAACAGAAAAGGGGATAGATATATAGAAAGGAATGAAAGGCACTGTATGATAGGCAGACAGGGAAGCTGCTATATAATAATAAAATTACTGTTATTATTATACAGATAGACTGGGAGTTCAGGCAGGCAGAACGGCGAAGGTTAAAAAAAAAATTGTCCCCAGCGGGTCTCTGAGGTACGGCAAGTCTGCTGCGCTCTGAGTAACGAATTCTTACCGATACGACACGGAAGCTGTTGTGACATTCTTGAACCATTTGTGAAAGTGTTTATTTGATCCTTGGCCTTCAGGCTTCACAGATTTTATAGTTTTATGCCTACATTTTGTAACATTTATTACTAAAATATGAAAAAGTTTCTGTTTTAACAATGTGTTTACACAGATTACTGTAGAAACAGAACACACGTGAAATGAGTGTGTTGCAAATAACGATCTATTATTTCCACTCTAAAACTCCACTCCCAGATAATCAGAACGTGCATGAACTTCCCATCAGCTCATGCCTTGATTAAGTCGGTGGGGGGATGGAATAGCCGGCTGCTTGCAGCTTGTGTTCATCAGCACATTTAGATGAACAAAAGACGCTGGCGGAGAAGTGAGAACGGTTTTAAGAAACGATTTAAGGTGGGACGGATCTTCTAAGTTTTTTCGTAGGCTCTGGTAATTCTAGTGTTAATAAGTCTATGAGGCAGTCTTCTGTTGCATGTTCATATCTGCTGTGCCCCTCCATTCCTTCCACCAATGAGGACACTCATTTCCACAGGTGAGCCTTTGCTGTACAAATGCATGCGCCTATAAGCTGCTTGCAAAATGAACACTGTATAGCTAAAATTGTTCAAAATGTATTTTAAATGGCTGTAGTTGACACTGTAGTTAGGATATAGCGAGTTGGATAATGGATGGATGGATGTAGACAATATTCTATTTCAATTCCATATTTAATGTGCCTATCCATTCCATCCACTGGAGGAGAAACTCATTTCCACTGCTGAGTCTTTGTCATTGAAATGCTCTTCTGCTTACAAAATGAACACCGGACAGCTAAAATTGAGCTAAACCTATTTTTAAAAGACTCTAGGAAGTCTTTTTTTCACTTTTTTCACCACTGTGCCGTTTTGTAATATCTACTGTAAGAGACACTTACAGTATTTCCCCATCTGGAGCCGAAGCAATGCTTGACAGCTGAAATTCTTCAAAATGTATTTTATAAGGGTTTAGAAAGTCTTTTAAATCACTTTTGGGTCTACTCTGTCCTCCAGTCCCATCCACTGTGGGACAATGATTTCCACAGCTCTAGCAGGGCAATAGAAATGCGTGCCCCCTGCCTGATTCTTGCATGATGAATACTGGAATTATAAAAATAAATAATAATAATAATAAAATTATAAAATTGTTCAAGTATTTAAAAAGATTGAAGTAAGTCTTCTATATCACTTTCATATCTTCTGTGCCCCTCTGTCCGATCTATTCAACGAGACTTGGTTAGGCCTTTGCCGTAGAAATGAGTGCACCCAGTCTTCTGCTTTTAAAATGAGCACTGGGCAGCTGATGATCGAAAAAGTCTGAGTTGTAACAGCTAAAAACATTACCAGTCCCAAAAGCAACAACAGGTATAAAAATATACTCATATATGAATATTTTTAATCAAGAGTTTTTCGTTTGTTATGAACACACTAATACTAGTTGGAATATCCCTAGTCTTTTTTTTAAATGTCTATTTTTTAAACTCCTTTCATCTAAGAAGGATTTAAATTTGTACTTTAATTTGTACACATTCGAACTGAAAATCTTATTCTGTAAGGAATGTATGGATTTATTTCTTTAATTCTGATGGAGACAAAGACCAAAAACACATTTCCCGATTTGAACAGGTTATCTGTCTTAATGACTTTTCTACATTGAATTCAATTAGAAGGGTTATACAGTATGTGAAATTTGCTTTAATATATAACACATGATATTGTGAAATCCGCATAATTTCAGGGTTGCAGCCTGTCTAGCATCAGATGGAAGGCCAGTCCATCACAGGGAATACTCAACCACACTCCCACTTGAAAAGGGAAGGAAAACCCAACCCAGACACAGGAAATACGTGCAGACTCCACATAGATGACACATTTGCATAAGATTTGAACCTGGGACTGAATGGACACAGCTGTCTCAGCCACTGATCTACTGTGCTGCTTGATGTATTGCATGTTTTACAGTTTTAATAACACATTAAATGTTCCCTAAATTTCTAAAATGCTAACACATTTTGAGATATGGCACAAGCAAAGGATATAAATACAGTGAAGTGTTGATGCCCAAAGAAATTAAAGTGTAGAGGCATTTCAGTTTCACATCTGATAAGAAATCCATGCCATGCAAGATCAGTAAAGTAAAGTAAAGTAAATGTGATGTGGTTAGACCTGAAAAGAAATCACATTGGAGTAATGGTGGTATTTGTCTTAATCATACATGGGAGTTATCCAGCAGCACTTTCAATGTCAAATTCTTCTGTTTATTCTGGAAGCTTAAAATTCTCATGTGATTGTGCAGAATCAGAGTAATCTGCAGTGTGTTTCTTTTGATGATAGGTAAGGCCTATACTTGTTGCTGTACTGAAAGAAAAAGGGATGCTTGAAGCCTTGCAGTCTTTACTCCCATCTAGTGGATGCAATTAAGCAATACACTCTAGGTAACTTAATGTTGAGGCTTAAAGGTGGTTTTAACCTTCTCATCCTTAACATTAACTTTTGTCAACAACAGGTTTAAAACTATGAAGCTAGACCTCATAGTTTATAATAAAACTTGTTTAATTTTTAATTAAATACTTCTACTTTTTCAAAGATTGTTATATTTTCTAAAAAACCTAGATTAATCGCTTAATTAAAGCAGTAATTAGGAAGTTATTCCATTAGCAAAATAGTCATTGGTTACAGGCCAAAATTGTTCATAAACCAAATACAAAACAGTTCAGGTCCTACTGTAGTCATTGTCTGCGGTTTAATGCTTGTATTTGTTTCTATGTCCTTGAGGTATATCATTCAAGGTAACGACAAAGTTAAAATTAATCAAATTGCATGTTTGAATGCAATAACTAACCTTAATTTGATTTCAATAGGACCTATTATTTTTGTTTTTTAGATCGCACTCTGATTTTCATATCTGTCACAATTGATGATGTTTAACTGCTCAAGTACAGCAAGAAAGCAGCTCCTTGCGTTAGTATTTTCTGAATGTGTGCCTACATGTTATGTCCCTGGTGATGTTGTGAATGGTATACAGTCAGCCTATTCAAGTGGAAGCAAATTCTGAGTGGATCAGTCAGAAATGCAGAAATAAACACATTTCGTGGGCCTTCAGAAATTCCTACATTAGTACAGACCATGAATGATATACTCTGCATATCCTAGCAACATTCAACCCACAATGCAGCATGTTGTTCTGTGTGTACAAGTGGTGGTAGTAGTCTGTTGAAGGAGCTGTTTCTCTGGAGAAATCTCTTCCTGCTCTATTACCATTTGCTCCACCTGTCACCCTGATTCTGTCACCCGTCTCTTTCTATAGAGGTGCCCTGAGCCCTCACCAAATGCCTTCCCCCAGGACTCCACCCCCAATATCAGCACACAAGTTTTAAAACGAACCTATGTTCCCTCAGTGGGCTGTAGACATTGTATTCATGTGTGGTAGTTACTGTTATCACTTGTTGTGAGTTTATACGCTGATAGTTCTTTTTTTAATTCTGTTAAATGCACTTTGTGATATGACTGGATCATATATATGCAGTTTCACAATAGTATTGCTGCTTCCTCGTAGTAAAACCATCATGGGTTTGTGTCCCGTGTGGGGCGCAAAGCATTTTAAGTAGTGAGAAAAACTCCATATGAATATAAAAATTATTACTATTCTGTGACTAAACTATTTTATTTCAAAAAGGGAAACAAATGTGATTGCTATTACTGTGCTCTATTTTGTTTTTATGCATTTTGAGGTGTGCCTAGGTCAGATATGACCAAAGTGTGTATTTTGTTGTTTCAATAGTGAAGAAAAGTATTGCTTCTACCTCACAGCCTGTTCAGTTATACCTTTTTTATTGTTTTTAATTCACTTTTTGTGCCTGTGTCAGATGTGACCAAATTTAAAAGGGAAGCAATGGCTAAACATTTACTTGTTTTTCAATACATTCATTTGTGTTGGTCTAAAATTTATCATTACCTGGTGCTTACCGGCCCCTGAAAATGTCTGGCCAAGCAAAATTTCTTGTTTTGAAATCTGGCCCATATAAATTTGCAATTGAATAGCCCTGGTATATAGTATGACCCATTAGTGTTTTCTGAACACAAGTGTCTGATGTGTTAAAAGAGTTAATGTCCTTTGTTCTTTAGTGAAAGGTATACGACTAATTCTGGTTTCAATTTTTAAAATTCGTATATGTAAAAGTTTTTCAGAATATTTTAAAATAATTTAGCTTATTATTCTTTCACTTGTATTTGAATTTTTAAAATGACTTGGACTTTCAAAGAATGCATTTATTTTTACTTTAAACAGTATTCAATCTAGCTGCTTTGTTTAGACTTGATATGTTTACTTTCCTTTCAAACAATACTAATATCAAGCTTTACATCCATGTTGCTCCCGGCAGGAAAATGGGTGCTGCCATTATCTTTATGTCATGTTTGCTTTTCCAATTTGAGCTTTTCCCAGTCAGTGCTTTGTCAAAAGGTGGTGACAGTAATCTAGATCTCGCCTCCACAACTTCATAGACCAGGAAGGAGGGCTTACTTGGCTCCTAAATTTTCTGGGAGGTTAAATGAAAGGAACATTGCTGCCAAGGAAGGGAGCCAGATGAAAATAAATAGGAAAAAAGTCTTTGGGAAATTTCTTCGTGGCTAAACGCAACCAGTGATGAGACAAAAGATGTACTCTTTGACATAAGCTTTAATCCAGTTAGACAATGAAAATGTTATCCGGACTGGTTTAGAAGAAAACTCTGTACCTGTGGTCTTAGCTGCGATCCCACTTTGGCCAGTTGGCCAGTACTAAACTGTGCATGCTGGTAATGGTGTCCTCCCATTGAAACCAGCACGTTACTGGTGCCTGAGGGAAATTGTAGTTCCCATGTTGACACTGGTTGTTGAGTAGCAAATATACGCCATACAGCCTATATTTTTGGTTCTTCCAACAGCAATGCACGTGCAAAATTTTGTTAATATCAGTTCAACTGTTTTTCGTGGTTGGCAAAAACACAAACAGCCCAGTGATTTTACTCCTATACAGTAGATGAATTATATATTTATGGGGTAGATCCTCCAAAGGCTCTTTTTATTCTCTTTCCATCGTCAAAACCACTTGTGCTTATTGATTATCAAAACTAGAACATCTGCTCTGAGAAATAATGCATTTCTGTTAGCTTTATTTGTAGTGTTCTTCATGATTTAATGTTGGTAAATCATCAAAGAAATTGTATATTAACTGTTGCTTCACTATGAGAATTTTGAGAAATGCATTACTGACATATTAGTAAAGTGTTAAAAGAGTACTCTAAGTTGAATAAATTGGTGAAATATGTTGCCATTTTTATTACAGTTTATTTAAAAAATGGCGTCATGTTATTCATTTTACATTTTTTTTTCTTTCAGATATACCTATCCATAGGAAAAAGCAGGAGACAGACACATATGTTTTGGTATGTGGGTGGTTTTACTATGACTTTGTTTTGCACTTATCTTAAATCTTAAAATGTTTTTTCCTCACTATTTTTACCAAGCTCTTGGCTGTCCTTTCTTTCTCTTCAATGGAAGTTTTTTCTTTTTTTTTTTGTTTCTGCTTTGTGTTATAACTTTTATGAGTTTTTTTTTTTGTTTAATTTTGTTTAATTTTTCAAGTTTGACTGTGAAAATGTTTGTTGTACAAGTTCAACTTGGTTGTATGCAATGTTATTTTCTTTAAGTATAATAAAAGAAAATAAAAAAAAATCTTAAAATTAAACGCATTTTCTAATGCAGTTTCTAATATCTGAAATCGATATTTTAAAAAAATTTTGAGTTTTAATTCAGTTTTCTTTGGAATATTTTAAGGCAAGAATTTCAGTATATGTAGTTTTAAAAAATCCAATTTTTTTATTAGTGTTAATAAAATAAAAAGAAAAACCTTTATAAACCGTGTATCTGAATTTGCATACTGGCTCAGTCACCTTGAGGAGCTACACATTGTTCATTGTTTGGTGGTATTTTTTTTTTCTTTCATTATAAAATCAGTTCTAAACATGCTAGCCTCTTAAAAGAATTTTTTTAGCACAATAAAATAAATAAGCCTTAAATGTACGTACCCCAACTACAGTCACAATATCTTTCTTACATGTACTTAAATGTTTAAGCATGCTTAATTTCCAGAAGTCTCATCTAAGAGACAAAATATCCCATCAGTGAATGAAAAGTTACATGCGCATTTCAAAAATTTGAGAAATGTTTGCTAAAAAGCTGGGCTGCCTTGACCTTTCTGATGTAAACAGGGAAACTGCATTATGAGTTTTTTCCATTGAGTGGCAGTATTGTGTAATAATATAGTCTGAGGTTTGGGCTACTCTAAAATGTTTTGTGAAATTGTGCATCTTTACAACTTTTAATAATAAATACATTTAATTTTTAAGTCACTTCCACTTAAGAGCTTTTTTTTTTTCATTTTATGAGTAAAAGTACAAGTTGCACTAACATTGTCGTAATTCACAGTACACAATTGTAAATGTGTAAATGTTTACTAATCAGGTATCTATCATTTATTTAGGGCACAATACATCCATTCCGAAGATCTCAGAGGTCAATCTTTGGAAAATTTATTCAAGAATTCCAGCTTGTTGCAAGTGACAAACGAGTATGTATTTCTGTTGTGGTACATTTTTATGTGTCTTTATCACCTACAATTTTTTTTGTTTACCTTTTTTTTTTTTTGAGTATTAATCAGAAGAGGTTTAACCAAGTGGGCATAACAAACTCTTTTGTTAATGTCTGAGTTCTGTACGTGTGTATGTATGTGTGTGTGTGTGTGTGTGTGTAATATATATATATAAACATTTGTGTGTATTATAATGACCTTATCAAATTTACAGATTGGATTGCACTATAAGACTATTTTGAGTCAAGTTCAAAGTCTGTTTTGAACAAAATCTGTCCGTTTTGCTAATCTATTTGTTTTATCTGAATCCATAACCGTTAATGACAGAGTGAGCATTTATAAATATTGTGGTTAAATAGGAGAAAAGAAAATATTAATCATATATATGGTGGCGCAGTGGCAGTGCTGCTGCCTTGCAGTTAGGAGACCCGGGTTCGCTTCCCTTGTCCTCCCTGCGTGAGTTTGCATGTTCTACCCGTGTCTGCGTGGGTTTCCTCCGGGCGCTCCGGTTTCCTCCCACAATCCAAAGACATGCAGATTAGGTGGATTGGCGATTCTAAATTGGCCCTAGTTTGTGTGTGTCCTGCGGTGGGTTGGCACCCTGCCCAGGATTGGTTCCTGCCTTGTGCCCTGTGTTGGCTGGGATTGGCTCCAGCAGACCCCCGTGACCCTGTATTCGGATTCAGCGGGTTGGAAAATGGATGGATGGATATATATATATTAAATGCAAAATTATTTTTTGTATACACAATTTTGCAAGAAAAAAGCCACTCCTCAAGAAAGGCCACATCAAGTCTTGATTCAGGTTTTCCAAAACGCACCTTGAAGATTCTGAAGACAAATGGAAAAAGGTTTTATGGTCAGATGACACCAAAATGTAACCATTTGGCCTCAATGCCAAATGATATCTGGCGGAAAGCCAACTTACCATCCAAGAACACAACACTTATAGTAAAGCATGGAGGTGGTAGCATCCTGTTTTGGGGGTGTTACTCTGTAGCAGGGACTGGGGCACTTGTCAAGCTAGAAGGAAAAATGGAGGGGGCAAAATATCATCTGTTGAATGACTTGAAGATTGCAGTCCCTATCCAATTTGACTGAGCTTAAACAGTTCTGTAAAGAAGAGTGGGCAAATATTACAATGTCTAGATGTGCAAAATTGATAGAGAAGTATCCTAACAGACTAGGGGTGATTCTTTAACCATCTCAGGGTTTCTGTTTTTTTATTTTTTTTGAGCTATTGCTATTATCTTTCATTTGGCTGTTATAAGTTGAATTGAGTAAATATAGCTGGAGTAATTTTTTTGTGTGTCTCAATTTCATGTTGCAAAGCAACAAATTGTGAATATATTGAAGGGGGATGATTCTTTTCTATACCAACTGTACCTTGCTATTCAACATGCTAATTTGAGTAGCGGTTTCCCTATTATATTGCATAAACTTTTTATCATAATTCTTTCCTAAAATAATGAAACTTAAAAAACTGTGATATATCCTCTAGGCTTACTTCTACAGTTTTCATCATGGCAACAAGCGCAAATTCTAGTCGTACAGCTTGTTGAACATTTTTGTGTCCCTGCCCTACTTATTTTACTAATGTTTTGGCACATGTCTGACCAGCCATAGAACTTGGATCCCTTTCGCACTTGCACTTTGTCAGTTCCGGGTCATCAGGGAGCCACTTTTTCACAATTTTCAAAGTGGCAGTACTCCAGGATTACTTTAAGCTTCGTAACATTAGACCTGAATATCACTCAGGCTGTAAAAACACTGCTAAAAGTGTAATAAATTGCTGCTGAAAGTTGAATTTGTTTGTACATTTGATTATATTTTTGCATATTCATCCCACTATCTGCCTGGAAAGCTATGATGTAGTTGTGAAAGTGAACATATTATGCACACATTTAATGTAGAAATTTCCAAATTTCCATTTTGTATACTGTGTATCCTAAATGGTAAGTACTGTTGACTCATAGTTCCAGGGATCTGGGTTCATCATCTTGGTCCTGCAGCTTTCTGTGGAGTTTTATCTTTAAATATTATCACAAACAATTTTAAAATTCAGTGCATATTTGCCATTCTTGTTCTTAATAAAGAAAATTATTAATACTAGGTTCTCATTTAGAAATCCAACTTAACATACTCATTGTATATGATTGCTTTTAAATAACAGTAAAGGCTCTAGAAATACTCATTTTTCTTAGTAGATTTTAAACTTCCCACCATTTGTAATTTCAAAAGGATGTTTTAATTACAATGAAGGAAACTCTTTGAAACCTGATTTATGCCTAATTTCCTTTTATATTTATAATATATATATAAAAAGAATAAGATATACTGATGTAGAAGATCAAATAATATCGTAAATGGTTAACACACTTATGCAGCATGAAATAATAACAAGGTCACCTGAAGTAACTCATGTCTGTGCATTTTACTTTCTTCGGCATGCAGATAACAAGGCGGCACAGTGGTGGCTGGAGTCCTTGCTTGAGGCCCATTTGTTTCAGTTTCCATTTCAGTCTTTCATCTGAAGTAGTCACCAGTTGTCATAGTACTTGTCATAATACTGCTTACTATGGTAATGGTAGGTTTCACAGCATTCTAACGTGCCTGATGGCCTTAAATTGAAAATGACAAGCTAAATGTATGTGTTTGTCTAGGGCCCTCATTCATTGACAGCGCATGTGTACAGGTTTTGTGGGGTATTCTGACTTGCACATATTCTGCAAGGTTTGCAGCATTACCTGGTTTGCTGTCATCTTTTAAAAGTTTACATAGCAAATGTGCTGGTAGTATAATTGAATGTAAGACTTTATAGCAAGAAAACTCATTTTTAACTTTGTATTTCAAATCTCTAAAATGGAATTCAATGTATCATAAAATGACTTACTGTAAAATGCTCTGTTTTAATGGTTCTTCTTGTCATTTTGTGATATTTTAACTGCATTTGAGTTTTCTTTCTTTGGTCAGAAAGTTATTTTAAGAAATACATTTCAGATATCCCAAATTTTTCTGAGATAATAGCAAATGGTCTTTTTAATATAGGTTTTATTGAATTTGTAATACAGTTTGAAATGGCTCAAAATTGGATCTGGTTTTAAGACATCAAAAATATATTTTTAGATATATCAACTTTAACTCCTGATCAATTTTAAAATGGATTTCTTCTTCATCTGAGATACCTTAAAGTGTACTTCAAGGTACCTCAAAGGTAATATCAAGACATCTTTAATTAAGTAAGAAGTAATTTCAAGGCATCAAAAATTCAATTAAAGGTATCTTAAAATGCATTTCCGAATATTTAAAATTGGTTTCTTTCATTGCAATTTTATATATTTCAAAACTGTTTTGAAATATCTTCAAATAAATGTCTTAAGAAATCTGACATTTGTTAATTTGGCTTTGACTGACTGTTTCATATATGTGGAATATCAAGGATTTATTTTTTTGAAAAATATGTAGTTCACCTATACCTTAATCACTAATTCTGGTGGAAATGCTTTATTCTTAACTTCAGTTTAATATTTGGTTGAACATTCAAGAATAATAGCAGATTGTGTCAGTAGGAAAGCCAGTGGCACAGCTAGATACAAGGGTATCATGTATCACTGGGATGGGGGTTTACATCGTTTTTTTTTTTTCACCCTGGAAAAAAAAACACAATCTCTGCCCTTTTGAAGATATATAAGAATGAGTCTACAGATATGGTTCATCTTCTGTTGTTTATTACAGCCTCACATTAAATTTTTCTCTCAAGGGAAGGATTGGCATCAGGGATTGGTATGTTCATCCATAGGTCATCCGTGTTTCTACACCATATGGAAGAGAATATTGAGTAGGGTCAGATGCAGTATTAAATGATGAAACATGGATTGTTGGACTATTTTTCCTCTTGTCTGTTTTCAAAAAGAAAGAAGTAGAAGTTGACATTTTCATTTTTCTTTTCTTGTCCTACAAAAATATCCCCCCCACACACACAGAAAAAAACATGTATTCTTCATTCTATGATTTGCATTTGGAACTTAAGTTTTGTCCGTGCTACACTGTGAAATCACTGTACTTAAAATCACTACTAATGCATTAATGTTGATATTTGCCATATTTTTTGTACTGTCAGGTGAGATTAATGTGTGCAATGAGAAATCAGTTGTAATATTTTATACCACTCTACTCGCATGTAGACATATTTTGCTTAAACTAACACTATAATTCAGTGGGAAAGCAATGTTCTTTGCTATCTTAATTTTGTAAAAGAGGATCTGTTCAACATCCATCCATACATCCATTATCTAACATTTTTCAAAAATATAGCAAGAATTTATTTTATGTTAAAAAAAGCATGTTGAGCCAGTGATTACTACTCTTTATTACTCTTTACTACTTTTTTATAAATACAAAGACCATATATCAGGGGTGCCCAATACGTCGATCGCAATCGACCGGTAGATTGGAAAGGTAGTGCAGGTAAAATGTGTTGCATTCAAAAACATTTTTTTTTTTTAATGTTAGCCTATCATATATCCTCCCTATGGCACTTGCCACTTGATTGACATACAGGGTGGCCAGTCTGAGACCTCTTTTCTTCTAACACACTGGTCATCCCACACGCACGATCAAACATGCAAGCTACTGCAAAACTCCGACTATCTAAGTGATCTAGTTAGCCTTCCAATTTATATCGACTAAAGAAGGGATTTAAAAAAAAATTGTTGGTTATGGGCTGGATGTGGAATTGGAAGAGGATTTTTTTCTCTCACAATGTCACAATTGAAGTGCGTTTGTATGATCTGTCAATCTATCATTGCTATTCCAAAGAAGGAAAATGTGGAAAGGCACTTTCGAACTGTTCATAAAAATTACGAAACTGACTTCCTTCCGAAAAGCGATCTGAGAAAGAGAAATGAGAGGGAAGTAAAATTGCAGTTAATTGGACAGCCATCATTTTT
Organism: Polypterus senegalus; assembly: GCF_016835505.1. Classification (NCBI taxonomy): domain Eukaryota; kingdom Metazoa; phylum Chordata; class Cladistia; order Polypteriformes; family Polypteridae; genus Polypterus; species Polypterus senegalus. Next base: position 84,126,111 of record NC_053169.1, on the reverse strand, counting down.
CACTCGGCTGAATTCAAAAGCAGAGGCAGACACACCGAAGCATCGTTCCGGGTGAGTCACTCGATCATTAAGCATAAGAAGTTCTTCCAAGATGGAGATATATTAAAAGATGCCTTTGTTGACGCAGATGGCTAGGGAGAAATTCCTGCTGAGATTTCAAAACCCCTGGCCGGAGAAAAAGGAGTTTCTCCTTGTCATTAAACACGCAGAATACAAGCAACTTAATAACGATCAATGGCCATTAGACTTGGCATTTTTTTTCCGATCTGACCAACATGTTGAATGAGCTTAATTTACAGTTGCAAGGAAAAGAGAAAACCATGGTCAATATGATTAGCTCAGTTAATGCTTTCAAACGAAAAATGCAACATCTGTCCTCAAAGCTGCAGAACCTTGATTTAGAGAACATCCAAAACCTCGCGTCAGAGCTGGAGATGCAATGGAGTGGAGTGTGCAACTTGACAGCATACGCTACACAGAGCAGATTGAAAATTGTCTGTCTGACTTAATCTAATGGAAAAAAAGTAACGATTCGAGTGTTGCCCAATGTAGCGGAGTAAGAGTAGTGTTTCTTCTTCACAAATGTACTCAAGTAAAAGTAAAAAGTATAGTGCAATAAAACTACTCTTAGAAGTACAATTTTTTTTAAAAAGTTACTTAAGTAAATGTTACGGAGTAAATGTAACTCGTTACTACCCACCTACCCTATCTCGTTACTACATGTATGAATCTTGCTACTTTGCTGTATTTTAACATTGATATTCATCAGTTTTCCACCTTAAGTACGGTTTATGTTTTGAACCCATGTTTGTATTTTTAAATAAATGCATAGATGTGCACTCATCCAGTGCTGGTAATCATCTGACATTCTTTTAAACATTATAATAAATTTGAAAATGTGCGCATGATGTAAAATTCAGGTGATTTCCGGGACCTTCTTAACTGTTATGGATGTAGGAACATTTTAAATTTAAAATAAACAGGTGTCGCATTTTAGTCTATTAAATATTTTTGTATTGAAGTAATTTTCCAAAATAATAATGATAATGGAATGACATGTAGTAGCAGCTAGCATTATGTTTACTCCCAGAAAAATCAGCCAAAAGCACTGAATTTTTTTTCAAAACCAAAAAAAAAATGTTATTTGTAAATGATGCATTTAAATACTAAAACATTATCATAATCAGGGCAGCACGGTGGCGCAGTGGTAGCGCTGCTGCCTCGCAGTTAGGAGACCTGGGTTCGCTTCCCGGGTTCACTTCCCGGGTCCTCCCTGCGTGGAGTTTGCATGTTCTCCCCGTGACTGCGTGGGTTTCCTCCGGGTGCTCCGGTTTCCTCCCACAATCCAAAGACATGCAGGTTAGGTGGATTGGCGATTCTAAATTGGCCCTAGTGTGTGCTTGGTGTGTGTGGGTGTGTTTGTGTGTGTGTCCTGCGGTGGGTTGGCACCCTGCCCAGGATTGGTTCCTGCCTTGTGCCCTGTGTTGGCTGGGATTGGCTCCAGCAGACCCACGTGACCCTGTATTCGGATTCAGCGGGTTAGAAAATGGATGGGTGGATGGATTATCATAATCACAAGGAAAGGTATGTCTAGTGTCCACCACTGTACTGATACAGACTTATATGCTTAGTGTGATATGTTTTGAAGCAACCGCTAATGCACATGTACACAATGCACTGTTCGAGCAGATTACAAAAGTCTTTTCTGTAATATTTTTTTTCTGTTGCTTGCACATGAAAGGGCAGAATGCCAGTGCCTAACCCGTATGATCGACACCACCCATTGTTGTTATAGCATTACAGCTACTGCACAAACTGCAGCCTGATGTGTTCACGTGACCGGAGTCACCAGGCATATCATGGGTATGGTCGTATAGCGCAGTATTTATTGGTTTTCCTTTGGAGTACAATCTCATGCAATTCAGGGGCGGTAGAGAAACTGTCCATCATTATACATAACTTTGGTCAAGCAAAGGGTATACCAGTAACAGCACAGATGATGTAGCGATGCTATATTGACTGTACTTGCCACCCCACTTGATCCCTTTACTGGTGTAAGGTATCGAGTTCTAGATTTACGTAGAGCTTGGTTGACACATGTAGAACTTAGTACCGAATCGTGTCTGTTTGGACTTTTATTAGTACTTCTGTTATGATCAGTAACATATACTTTCTGCATATTTTTTATGATCGACTAATACACATTTCGCAGTTTTTACAGTTTTGGTGCTAGGTGTTTGACTTCATTATAGCCATCGTTTTTATTAAAATGCAGATATTTTGTAATGAGGGAAAAGGGACAGTCACTCATAAATTTGCCTAAAAATGGGTATCTACAGTAATCCGTTTGTGGACCAGTACCATCTCTGGACTGGTTTACCCACTATTCCCTGCAGTATCACCCACATGTCATCTGCCTTTACATGCTGCAAGTGACAGCAACAAATAGATTGTTTACTATGATTTTTCTAACAGTGCTAAGCATAGCAGTTCACTTCAACAACTTTTTTCTACTAGACTCATCGACAAATTGTAAATAGTCCAGATAATCATGATCAACAGACCTTTAGTCCGTAAATGGGTAAAGAGGAGGTTCAGTATTGTCCGCAGTCTTATTATGTCAAAAACGTCAAAAATGAATACCACTGTGGTTGAAATCTACAGAACAGGTATCAATTTCTCTGTCCATGTCAACATCTAATATATATATATATGTATGTGTATATATATATATATATATATATATATATATGTATATATATGTATGTATATATATATATGTATATATATATATGTATATATATGTGTATATATATGTGTATATATATGTATGTATATATATGTATGTATATATATGTATATATGTATATATATATATATATATATATATATATATATATATATATATATATATATATATATATATATGTATATGTGTATATATATGTGTATATATATGTATGTATATATATGTGTATATATATGTATGTATATATATGTGTATATATATGTATATATATATATGTGTATATGTGTATATCTATATATATATATATAACCCATTCACATAGTTATCACTACTACTTGATTATAATAAATAAATCATCTTTCATTTTTACTTGTCACCTTCTTTTCATTATTTAGTACATGGTCATACATGTTTAAAAATAAATCAAATGTGTTTTTTATACAGGTAAAATTCCGTTACAACGAACTCTCAGGGACCTACAAATATTTTGTTGTAACGAAAATGTTGTTGTAATGAGATTCTGTATTTGTTACTATAATGCTTTCTTTAACTTGTGTCCAGGAGTTTGCAATCATTTCAATAGCTTCTTTCACGTTAATTTTAATCTCCTCCTGCCTACAAGTTATGCTGACGAGGATTTTTCTCAGCATTTCCTTGCGATAATACACTTTCAGGTGCTTAATGATGCCCAAATCCAATGGCTGAAGCACTGCTGTGCAATTGGGTGGGAGGAATTCAATGCAAACATTATCTAAATGTGGAAGTATGTTATAGGCAGCATAGTTCTCAATCAGAAGCCGAATCATCCTTTCCTTCTTCATATTGTGAAGTTTCTGAACTCTTTTGAGACCCCACCCCCACCCAACGGGAATGACATGCTGAAGTGCGTCCCAAAGCATGATTGCAGCGTCTGTGGAAGATTGTTTGTCTGTTGCTGGGGCAGGGCAATAGCAGGCTCACAGTGGTGCAGTGAAGTGCCACAGACACAAATCATAAAAGATTGGAGTTGCGCTATAAGTCCCTGTCTTGCACCCCAAAACACGAAGCTGAGCCTCAGTACTTTAGCAAAACTAGTTTATTCAGCTTGAAACAGGAACGGCACACATTTATTGTAGGGTGATCTGCCACTCTGCTATACACAGACACGGCAGTCAGGCAGGGTTGTGGCCAGGTCAGTGACCAAGTAATCCTGTTATCTGCATTTACAATGTACGTGCTCCTAACCTTGCATCACCCATCAAAATCTTTTCTGTTTACTTTGGCGGAGAGACGCAACATAGCTGTGAGCCAACTGTTAACCCCGTACAAATGCGGAGATCACACTTTGGGACGCTCTTCGGTGTGCTGTTTAGTTCGGGGAGGTCCCAAGAGAGTTTACAAACCTCACATTTTCTTGAATGAGTGCCACATTAATAGGAATGTTTCTTGAACAAGCATCTCTGAACCACATAAAAACTACTTTTTCGACATCTTCAAATGCAGCAGTTTACATACGTTTGCAACCCGAGATTTTTCTTCTTTTTTTTTCTCTGTCTTTCAAGAAAGTTGACCGTGTTGATGGCGAAATTCCGAATTCACTGATGTCTTTTTTTCTTTTTGCTAGTATGAACTGTTATCGTTTTTTCGTGTCTGCCGTTTCTATAGGAGGGTGATAATAAGTTAAATTCCAATGGATGTTTTTCAAATGTTGACAAGTAATAAGCAAAAGGTATCACTGAAAACCACAGGAAACAAAAAAGGCAAAAAAAAAAAACAGTAGGAGGAAAGTTCTAAGAAAGAAAAAAAATTACAGTGTTTGTGTTTGGGGATCGTTGTGCACAACTGAGCTGCGGCCACAGAACTAACTGCTCTGTGGATGATTCATTCAGGCATTTCAAGGTCTTTTGTGCACTTTGCTGTAATGAAAGTATCTGCTGAATGTACTTCGTAATAACGAGATTTCTATAGACTCGTGTCATATGGGGAAACTGTGAGGACCATAAAAATACTTTGTTGTAATGAAAATTTTGTTGTAAAGATATTCGTTGTAATGGAATTTTACCTGTAGTTGTTTGTGCTATTGAATAATTTTATGTGTCTCTCACTTTTTTTTTTCTTTTCTTTTTTCTTTTTTTTCCTAGTCCTGGAAAATTTTACTCTTTGGTTTCTTCAACTTAATTTGCACAAGCTTCTTGTTAATGTGGTGTAGCTCAACTAACAGCATGGGTAAGTGAAGTGTTTTTTTTTTCTCTGTATTTAAAGGTATGTCTGCACAGTCCTGTTTGTACAAGTATATCTTGCAGTAATTACCTATTACCATTTTAAAAAATGCTCATAAAGATGTGATACAAGTGTTTTTAAGCAACAGTTACTGAAAAGCAAAAGAGGACAGTGTGTTTGTCCGCGCACAAGTTTGAAATCGTATTGTGAGCTTTTAGGGTGTTGGTAGGTATATTCTACATACTAAACCGCCTGTGTTCTTATTTTATTCCAGTTTTATTCTTTTACTTTCCATAAACTGTACCTTGAATTACATTATAATTCTATGCAATAATCTGATTGACAGTTTTCAGAATACATACCTCACAAATTAATCACTTGTTTCTAACATCTTTCTTCTTTTGCCTAATTCACAATTCCATTTTGTAATTTGAAATTAAAGAACTGTGAAACAAGCCATAAACTAGGAGATGGGCTATCAGAGGTTGCTTTTTACCTGTTTTGCATCTGCAGGAAATTGGTTATAACAGTTTATCTTCAAATCCTAGAATATTTAGTTTAAATTTATTGCTAATTTAAAATCATTCCAGTAAATTTGTGTGTGTTAATGGGTTCATCTAGGGTTCAATCTTTCTGTTCAGCTGGCACTCCTAGGACAAGTCTCATCCCTCTGTGTCTTTAAACTGGGCTAAATGAGTCTGGAAACAGATGTAAAAACTTCTAGATACGATTTCACTCATACACACATATTGAGGGAAAGCAATATTTCTTGTGTTATCAAGTTTACTTAATAAAAAGTTTTATTATGAGAATTTAAAAGAGTTTCATTTTTACATTAGCCAAATACATTTTCCACTTTAATATTATTCTTTGGAAACACTTTCTTTTATAAGTTTGGTGAGCTACTATATATACCATTATAAATAAGGTATAAATGATACAGAAATAACATATTAAAAAAAATAAAAATAATGTTGAACACCACACCAATTATACATTGTGCACAAGCAAATACACACACAGGCAGCTGAAGAAATTATTCCTAGGAAAGGGTATTTTCCTGTTACTGCAACAGTTGATGCCTATTTGTTAAATATATGTTAAAAGGTTATTTTCTATTTTTGTTATTTTTTGTTATTTGAGTTCCTCACTCTGATTTAATATTGTCTATCCATTGGTATCAAATCCTCCTATTAATTAGTATGCACTGTCAGTTAGTTAACTTAATTCTGTGAACAAATGCCTTGAAATAGTCGATCAATAAAATGTTTCTGTAAATAAAAAGGTCTAAACTTATTCAAGCTGCTTCGCTTTTAATTTTGGCCAAGGCATGTCTTTGTTGTGGGGGCAACTTCTTCCTCTGCTCCAAGTTCAGTTGAACAACAAATACATATGACATTCCTGTCCATGCACAGGAAAACTCCATAGATTCTTTTTTTTTTCGTCAGTTTGTTACTCCATGTAATAAACTATAAAAGCCAATATTCCAGTCTTCTCTCTCTTCTTCTCTCTGGCTGGTTGTCCTCTGTTTACAGGAGATTCTGGCAATAAAAGTATACCTACATTTCCTCAACTGATGCACACAAAGGAGTGCTATGGATAAATTATTGTAAACCTTATTAAAAAAATATACCTCTTTTTTGAGATTGGCCAGTTTACCGATCAATTAATTTGGCATTAAAATTTGACAATTTAGGTCAGCTGCTAATCAATTAGAGGATCCTTAGTTTTTATAAAATAAATTTTGACTTCCTTTAAAACTGGCTATAGTTCTGGTGACTGATAAACTAAATTTTGCTGAAAGCGGATAGTTGGAGGTGTGTTTTATGTTGACGGTGATTAAATAAAAAAGTACTTATGGAGCTTGGTCAAATCCAAATACTTATTTGTGGTAATGGTGTATCTTCTTCTGTTTGCTCTAATTACACTTTAGCCTTTTTGTTCTTTGGTTTATGTGACATCGTCATTTTAAGGGCCTTTACGTATTCTCTGTATAGTGTTTGCAGTTCAGATGTTTGATTTCTTAGAGTTAATGTTTTTATATGACTGTGATTGTTAATGTGATGTCTTGAAGAACCTGCTCTCTTTTATATTTTTAATTTTTTTTTAAAATTTATTTTCATTCATATTTTATTCTGAAAGTTCAGGGTCATTCCACATTCTTCTTCTTCTTCTGGCTGCTCCCGTTAGGGGTCCCCACAGCGGATCATCTTGTCCACATATTCATTTGGCAAAATTTTACACCGGATGCCCTTCCTGACATAACCCTCCCCATTTATCCGGGCTTGGGACCGGCATGAAGAAACACACTGCTGTGTGCATCCCCTGTGGCTGGGTTAGGGTCATTCCACATTATTCTTTGTTAATATGTAAGGCACTAGCCATTATGTGATTTTAATATATAATGTGAAAACCTCAATCTATACTAATAAAAGGCAAAGCCCTCACTGACTGACTGACTGACTCACACTCACTCACTCACTCACTCATCACTAATTCTCCAACTTCCCGTGTAGGTAGAAGGCTGAAATTTGGCAGGCTCATTCCTTACAGCTTACTTACAAATATTGGGCAGGTTTCATTTAGAAATTCTACGTGTAATGGTCATAACTGGAACCTATTTTCGTCCATATATTGTAATAGACTGCAGCTTGATGGCCCTGGGAGGCGAAGTTGCGTCTTGCATCATCACCCCTGCAACATAATTGAGTGCCTGCCCATATAAGGTAAATATACGTGGGACTGTGCTTAGCATATTCATAAGTAAAAATATCTGAATCACAAACTGATGTTAATTATATTTTGTCCATGCATACTTATTAAATAATTCCAAATAGTCTGTCCGTTTCCTTTCATAGCTTTTCCGAGGGTTGTGCTGCTTCCAGCCATGTATTTTCGTATTAAAGCATTTAACCAATCACATTTCAGTCATCGTTTGTTGCCAGGCAGAGAGGCCTTCACGATCCGTTGTACAGGCACTCTAACACAGAATAAATCTCGATTAACCTGTTGCTTCAACCAATCAGATTTTGAGTTGGTGGCCCTCTATCAGGCGTACGGCAACGTTACTGTATTCAGACCCATTGATTGGATAGAAGCTGATATGAGGAACTCTATGAGGCCACTGAACGCACCGCAAGCTCTCCGAGTGCAAGATCCTCGCGCGCAATACGGCCAACTCCATGCCTGGATTCTGGACAATATTATTTGCCAGACACAGACCACATTTCAAGACCACGAAAACCTGTTGTTTGTCACGCTCCTCGAGCCCCAGAAGTTTCGGGAATACAAGAAAAATTTCCCGCATGCAGCCTTCTCCAGTTTAACACAAGAGCCACGGAGCAGATTTTGATCTGTCTCAGCTAAAAACAGAACTGACTGTAATGTATGCCATGGATGATTTTGCAGGAAAACCTCCCACTGATCTCCTTGACTTCCTTCATCAGAAAAATCTGAATGAGAGCATGTGGCAGCTATTCACATTGGTATATTTGGCGGTGACTATTCCCGTGTACACTGGTTCTGTCGAGCGGACATTTTCAGCCCTAAAGTGAATTAAAACTTATGCCAGAAATATAACAGGGCAGGTTCGACTTTCAGCATTAGCTTCGATGGCGATAGAAATGGACTTTTTGATTACACTGAAGCGCACGGGTAATCCGTACGACAGAGTAATTGAACTGTTTTTGAAGAAAGAGAGTAGGATGGATTTTGTTTACAAATAATCAGAATTTTTGGTGAGTAAAATGTTGCGATTTTTCTAAATAATATTGCAAGTTTTTGAGTTGTTATTGATTTTTTTATGTGTGTCGCGGCTGTGGCTGCAGTAGAAAGGAATTTGTTCACCCCTGGTTTGTCTATTCAATAAAGGCATTTACTGCGGCTACAGGAGTTATCTATCTGCGAGGTCCGAATATCCCTTTTAGATTAGCAGGCACCCCTTCTGTACCAATAGGGTTGTTAAGCCTTATGATAATGTTCCCGCACGGAGGGTTTAGAGAGACGCGCGTTACTCCTTGCAGGAACATTATCATAAGGCTTAACAGTCCTATTGTTACTCCTTCTACGTGCACCCAAGCAAATTCACCTTCCCAGCTCTTTATTTACACAGTTTTTATTCTCACTTTTCTGCTCCTTCACTGTCTTCTCCCTTTTCGTTCGAAATACGCGCTTCCTTGCCTTTAGTGATTTGGGTAGTGAACACTTTGATGAATGAAACCTGTTATCTTTACAACGGTTAATAAACATGGAATGTAACTTGAACACAACATGTCCTCCAAATACGAACCTGATTGAAAGAAATAATGATAATCAAATCCTTGATGACAGCAACACTCATAACAATCACAAAACAATTGCATTGACAATCAGGTTATGTTATTTTTAAAATCTTTCCTTTTCTTTTTCATAACTTCTTTAACACACTACTTCTCCGCTGCGAAGTTTGCTAGTGTTTAATAAAAGCTAGACTTCTTAAAAAATTCTTCATGGATTACTGTCTTATGTCTGCCATAAAGCTAAGGTAATGGTGTTAGGATCCATACAGATTATTAAAAGCTTACTCAAAATTATCTTGAATTGCCATCAGAACCATCAAACAAATGTTTAGAGGTTGCAGACGTGGCTTACTTATTCATCTGTAACAGCTCATTTCCATAACCTAAACAAGTGAAATTGCATTTTATTCATTCTGTATTAACTAAACCAAGGAATTTTGAAGCTATGAATTTGCTGTGACGTTCCCAAAATATTAAAGAGATGATTCTACAGAAGCTTTTTTGTAATACTGTTGATCCACTGAGATCAAATTTTGCATTGACAGATAATATTGGGTTTCAGTCTGTTGGAAGTGTATGTTCTTTAATGTGATATGAGTATTTTTTCTTTTGTCAACATTTTTTGTGTTTGAATCAATACCAAGCTCCATACTGCCGTTAAGCTTTCTAATAGGTCATGGGAAACATTGGATGGATTGCTATCATTGACCTTTCAATTCCAGTAAATTCTCCAAAATGTTTTCCTTATTATTTAAAACCTTTAAATCAACCCTTGAAAGACATTTAATTTACCCTAAAATAAAATATAAATTAATATATGTATTGTTATTATTATCAGCAGTATTTGTTTTGGAAATTAATACTATGGCATATATGTTTTTAATAATATATTTTAGGAAAAAAAGAAAAAAAAAAAAACACTTTTCTCATTTTTTTTTTGTGTCTGTAGAAAAAGCAGTTTATAGTTGAAGATACATTAGCATTAATATTCAAACCGTCCATCCTTTGCGATGGGCATGTTGGTGCTCTATGAATATCTAATTCTTTCTAATGTAAATACAACATTTCTCTTTTTGCTAGTTTATTTAAAAAAAATCCTGTGAAGCAACTAGATAGATTTGGATCATTCGAACCTGCACTATCCATTTGAGGATAACAACGGCCAAAGCATATCTTAGAAACCACCAAGCACAATATAGAAATTGGCTCCATACAACTTGCAAAACATTTAAACCTAGATGGCCCAGTCATGTTTAAGTCTTAAGTGCAGAAGCATCAGTGGACGTGTCATCTGCAGAATGTATGCAGTTTTCAGGACATATATCCTTGGCACCACAGTATTGCTCTGAAATCATTTCATTTGCTAATGTAAATTCTCTTACATTTTTTCATGATCCCCATTTTTTTCGCAGTTGATGATAACTAGAATCTTGTAATTATGTTTAGGAATATTCATTTCCTCAGATTCTTTGGCGCATTATAATTATGCTTCACTTTATTTACTGTACAGTTCTTAAATGGTTCTGTTTTTTCCTCCTTGAATGCTTTGTAGCAGCTTCTCTTTGTAATCCTTCCTTTTGCTGTTAAATTGATTCCTTTTAGTCAAGCTTTCTGAAATCTGTTTGCAATAACAGTTTTCCTTTTCTTTTATTCATATTTGACATCATTAATTGACCAAATAAACTTGAGTGCTAATTTGGAGGCTATTTTACTTGAATGTACTTGAATTTGTACTCAAATTAAAAGACGAAACCCACTCCACTACTGTCCAAGCACACAATGTAACTTAGTTACAACTTACAACAGTGTAAATCCCCCATTAATGGTTTCTGGCTTCTCCAAACTCCTGAGCAATCAGTAGCTTTTAAGTGCAAGGCAGCTCTCCTTTTGCATGTCTTTTTAATGACAAAACTTTTGTCAGTTTTCAAAAGAACAAAGATAAAGGACAACATGACCCCATTCTAGCTTCTTTCCAGCTCTTCATTGCCTTTTTGTGTGAGCAGAGAGTTGGACATTCCAGGCTTCTGTTGAGACCCCTTACCTCTAGTGTCCTGAGATAATCACTATAGCTTACTTTCAGAGAGTTTCACTTTCTTACTCTGTTTTCCTAGAGTACAAAGTATAGCTACATGTTTTACATCCCCAGGTGATTCACTACTTCCTGCACTGGTTGTACATTTTCATGATTCCTTAGTCCTTGGTTGGAGCTAAGTAGGGTAAGTCTCTTATATATTTTTATGAGCAGCAGCAGACATAACAGTTTAAAATTTTTGAGAATAAAAAGAGAAGTATTCAGTAATTGCCAACTAACTAAAGCACATGAAAGTAACTTATGTCTATATGGTGTTTTTGGTAATCAGTAATAATATACACATTTTCTTTATATTAGCTTAGTTTACTGAAGTGAAAGGAGGTCAAGAGAATTTTGCACTCGTACTGTGAGTGTTGTGCAGAGTGGAGGAGAACCTCAGTGTTGTTCCCAGTTGATTCTGGGGTTCTTCAGGAGTATGTTCTTTGCTCCTACTCTTTTCAGCACTTGCATGGACTGGGTGTTGGGCAAGGTCATGGGGTCCAGCTACTGTGAGGTATCTGTTGAAGAAAGATTCACTGGTCTTGATTTTGCTGATGATGCTGTGATTACCACAGAGTCAATGGAGGCTCTGATCTGGGTTCTCGAGAGAATGAGTAAGGAGTCTGAGTGTCCTGGAGAAAAATCAAGATTCAGGCCTTTAATGACCTCTTGGGCACAGCATTGTGTTTGTCTGGGGAGAGAGTGGTGACCTTGTTGAGAGGTTAACTTCCCTTGGCAGCGACATTCATCTCTCTGGTGTCTCTTCCTGTGAAGTCAGTAGATGATTTGGGAGAGCTTGATTGGGTGGGGGGGTGGATCATGAGGTCACTGGAAAGGGGTGTGAGGCGGGCCCAATATCTGTGGATATCTAGGATGAAGGTTCAAGTCTTTAGAGCCCTAGTGCTTCCTGTCTTGCTATATGATTACAAGATATGGATGCTATCCAGTGATCTGAGATGAAGACTGGACTTCTTTGGTACCGTGTCTCTTCAGAGAATCTTTGGGTACAGATGGTTTGACTTTGTGTTGAATGAGCAGCTGCTCACGGAGTCCCGAGTGAGTCACATTACTTACATTGTGAGGGAATGTCAGTTACGGCACTATGGCCATGTGCCGCAATTCCCTGATGGTGATCCAGCTTGCAGGATCCTCATTGTTGAGGAACCAAGCAGCCAGACCAGGCCAAGGAGATGCCCACGTAACACCTGGCTGCAGCAGATGGTCATTTTCAAAGGGTGGGAACTGGACTGCTTGTCTGCCTGGGGAGTTGCCAACCAGGATCCTGACCGTTTCGTTGTGTGGTGGGTACGGCAACGCGCTGTACCAATGCATACTCCTCAACCTGACCTAACCTGTGTTGTGTTGATGCTTTTACCAAATTAAGAGTCGCCTACCTGCTTTACTGTACAAGAATATAACTGGGCAATGTATTTGCTTAAATTTATATTGCAATAGTCTTGGCATGAAATGCGGTATTCAGTATATCTTATAATGTTTTCACAACACTTTAAAGATAGAAGGATCAGCACAAATATAGACATGTCAAAACACTTTCCATACAAATTTCAAAGCCAGGGAGCTTTTTCACAATAATGTTATGAAATGTTAGAAAAAGAACAGGTTTATTTTACATTCTTAACAATTTCAAGAATAACTGTGCTTCTATCAAAATGTTTTTACAATTTTTGTTTTATATTTCCTCTACTAGTTTAATTTTCTTCATATGTCTTGTGTTCAATGCCGTGCCTGCCATGCCGCAAACTGTACGCCAGTCAATATCATCTCATTATTTGCTCTCTCATTTTTTTTTATTTGCCCTTTTATATAAGGAAATGCAAAGATCTTTATGAAAGTATATTTGTGCCAAAAAAGTTGCATTATATCACCAAAGTATTAAATTATTTCCCTAAAATGTTGTGTTATTTGCTTCCAGCATTATTGTGCATGCATGTGCTTCATTCGTCTAGTGAAAGTTAGTAAGTGAGAGAGAGAGATTTGGCACAAGTGTATAGGCATATATGTTTATTCCTCCATGTGCTGAGGAGTAAACGTAATACACCAAGTTTACTTTTTCAGAGAGCCAGTGATTATCCCAGCAGCAATAGGTATAAGGCAAGAAGCAAGCATGTAGCATGGTACACCAGTCTTTTGCAGGGCACACTCAGGGAGGAAAGAGTGTGTTACATGTAATCCAGTAACAGAAACCTATACATAAAGGAGCTGTTTATTTTTAATCCAATTTACTACACATACATACACATACATATACATATATATATATATATATATATATATATATATATATATATATATATATATATATATATATATATACACATATACATATAAACATATATATACATATACATACATATATATATACATACATATATAAACAAACCGGATTCCAAAAAGTTGGGACACTATACAAATCGTGAATAAAAACTGAATGCAATGATGTGGAGGTGCCAACTTCTAATATTTTATTCAGAATAGAACATAAATCACGGAACAAAAGTTTAAACTGAGAAAATGTATCATTTTAAGGGAAAAATATGTTGATTCAGAATTTCATGGTGTCAACAAATCCCAAAAAGTTGGGACAAGGCCATTTTCACCACTGTGTGGCATCTCCCCTTCTTCTTACAACACTCAACAGGCGTCTGGGGACCGAGGAGACCAGTTTCTCAAGTTTAGAAATAGGAATGCTCTCCCATTCTTGTCTAATACAGGCCTCTAACTGTTCAATCGTCTTGGGCCTTCTTTGTCGCACCTTCCTCTTTATGATGCCAAATGTTCTCTATAGGTGAAAGATCTGGACTGCAGACTGGCCATTTCAGTACCGGATCCTTCTCCTACGCAGCCATGATGTTGTGATTGATGCAGAATGTGGTCTAGCATTATCTTGTTGAAAATGCAGGGTCTTCCCTGAAAGAGATGACGTCTGGATGGGAGCATATGTTGTTCTAGAACCTGAATATATTTTTCTGCATTGATGGTGCCTTTCCAGACATGCAAGCTGCCCATGCCACACGCACTCATGCAACCCCATACCATCAGAGATGCAGGCTTCTGAACTGAGCGTTGATAACAACTTGGGTTGTCCTTGTCCTCTTTGGTCCGGATGACATGGCGTCCCAGATTTCCAAAAGAACTTGAATCGTGACTCGTCTGACCACAGAACAGTCTTCCATTTTGCCACACTCCATTTTAAATGATCCCTGGCCCAGTGACAAGCGCCTGAGCTTGTGGATCTTGCTTAGAAATGGCTTCTTCTTTGCACTGTAGAGTTTCAGCTGGCAACGGCGGATGGCACGGTGGATTGTGTTCACTGACAATGGTTTCTGGAAGTATTCCTGAGCCCATTCTGTGATTTCCTTTACAGTAGCATTCCTGTTTGTGGTGCAGTGTCGTTTAAGGGCCGGAGATCACGGGCATCCAGTATGGTTTTACGGCCTTGACCCTTACGCACAGAGATTGTTCCAGATTCTCTGAATCTTCGGATGATGTTATGCACAGTTGATGATGATAGATGCAAAGTCTTTGCAATTTTTCGCTGGGTAACACCTTTCTGATATTGCTCCACTATCTTTCTGCAACATTGTGGGAATTGGTGATCCTCTACCCATCTTGGCTTCTGAGAGACACTGCCACTCTGAGAAGCTCTTTTATACCCAATCATGTTGCCAATTGACCTAATTAGTGTTTATTGGTCTTCCAGCTCTTCGTTATGCTCAAATTTACTTTTCCAGCCTCTTATTGCTACTTGTCCCAACTTTTTGGGATTTGTTGACACCGTGAAATTTTGAATCAACATATTTTTCCTTTAAAATGATACATTTACTCGGATTAAATGTTTGATCTGTCATCTACGTTCTATTACAAATAAAATATTGACATTTGCCATCTCCACATCATTGCATTCAGTTTTTATTCACAATTTGTTTAGTGTCCCAACTTTTTTGGAATCCGGTTTGTGTATATATATATATATATATATATATATATATATATATATATATATATATATACTAGCAAAATACAAAATAATAGTTCAATATGGCGGCCGACAATGGCGTCATACCATCGAAATAAGTACGTACATCGGTTTCGGTTAGCGCAGGAAAGCCGCCTACAAAATTTCGTGAAGATGGGGCCATGAATAAGAAAGTTCAACATGGCAGACGTTGTTGACCGTTATGACCGTTACGCGTAGAATTTTGAAATTAAACCTGCTTAACTTTTGTAAGTAAGCTGTAAGGAATGAGCCTGCCAAATTTCAGCCTTCTACCTACACGGGAAGTTGGAGAATTAGTGATGTTGGAAAGTTCAATATGGCGGCCGACAGTGGCGTCACACCACCGAAATAAGTACGTACATCGATTTTGGTTAGCACAGGGAAGTCACCTACCAAATTTCGTGAAGATGGGGTCAGCCTTCTACCTACACAGGAAGTTGAAAAATTAGTGACGTTGGAAAGTTCAATATGGCGGCTGACAGTGGCGTCATACCATCGAAATTAGTATGTACATCGGTTTTGGTTAGCGCAGGGAAGCCGCCTACCAAATTTCGTGAAGATGGGGCCATAAATAAGAAAGTTCAACATGGCGGACATTGTCGACCGTTATGACCGTTACATGTAGAATTTCGAAAAATCTGCTTAACGTTTGTAAGTAAGCTGTAAGGAATAAGCCTGCCAAATGTCAGCCTTCTACCTACACGGGAAGTTGGAGAATTAGTGATGAGTGAGTCAGTCAGTGAGTGAGTCAGTGAGGGCTTTGCCTTTTATTAGTATAGATAATATATATACAGTATATATACTGCTCAAAAGAATTAAAGAAACACTTGTTAATCAGAGTATAGCATAAAGTCAGTGAAACTTATGGGATATTAATCTGGTCAGTTAAGTAGCAGAGGGGGTTGTTAATCAGTTTCAGCTGCTGTGGTGTTAATGAAATTAACAACAGATGCACTAGAGGGGCAACAATGAGATGACCCCAAAACAGGAATGGTTTAACAGGTGGAGGCCACTGACATTTTTCCCTCCTCATCTTTTCTGACTGTTTCTTCACTAGTTTTGCATTTGGCTACAGTCAGTGTCACTACTGGTAGCACGAGGCGATACCTGGACCCTACAGAGGTTGCACAGGTAGTCCAACTTCTCCAGGATGGCACATCAATACGTGTCATTGCCAGAAGGTTTGCTGTGTCTCCCTGCACAGTCTCAAGGGCATGGAGGAGATTCTAGGAGACAAGCAGTTACTATAGGAGAGCTGGAGAGGGCCATAGAAGGTCCATAACCCATCAGCAGGACCAGTATCTGCTCCTTTGGGCAAGGAGGAACAGGATGAGCACTCTCAGAGCCCTACAAAATGACCTCCAGCAGGCCACTGGTGTGAATGTCTCTGACCAAACAACCAGAAAGACTTCATGAGGGTGACCCAAGGGCCCCATGTCCTCTAATGGGCCCTGAGCTCACTGCCCAGCAGCATGCAGCTCGATTGGCATTCGCCATAGAATACCAGAATTGGCAGATGCACCACTGGTGCCCTGTGCTTTTACAGATGAGAGCAGGTTCACCCTGAGCACGTGACAGAAGTGAAAGGGTCTGGAGAAGCCATGGAGAACATTATGCTGCCTGTAACATCATTCAGCATGAGCAGTTTGGTGGTGGGTTAATGATTGTCTGGGGAGGCATATCCATGGAGGGTCACACAGACCGCTACAGGCATGACAAAGGCACCTTGGCTGCCATTAGGTATCAGGATGAAATCCTTGGACCCATTGTCAGACCCTATGCTGGTACAGTGGCTCCTGGTGCACGACAATTCCTGGCCTCATGTGGTGAGAGTATGCAGGCAGTTCCTGGAGGATGAAGGAATTGATACCATTGACTGGCCACCACACTTTCCTGACCTAAATCCAATAGAACACCTCTGGGACATTATGTTTTGGTCCATCCAATGCCACCAGGTTGCACCTCAGACTGTCCAGGAGCTAAGTGATGCCCTGGTCCAGATCTGGGAGGAGATCCCCCACAACACCATCTGTCATCTCATTAGAAGCATGCACCGATGTTGTCAGGCATGTATACAAGAACACAGGGGCCATACAAAGTGCTGCGTACAATTTTGAGTTGCTGCAATTAAATTTTGGCAAAATGGACTAGCCTGCCACATAAATTTTTCACTCTGATTTTTGGGGCGTCTTTGAATTCAGGGCTCTGTAGGTTGATCATTTTCATTTCCATCAAACGATGTGGCATCCTTTCGTTCCTAACACATTACCCAGTCTATATCAGTATCGATATCCAGAAGGATTTCTTTTTCCCATTGAGATCTGATGTGTTTTCGAAGTGTTCCTTTAATTTTTTTGAGCAGTTTATATAATATATAGTGTATGTTACATGGACATCGTTTGTTCACCCAGCACACTTTTATTTCCACCACCACTATGTACAATATTTACATATTTTATTTATTTTTTTCTCCAGCCTTTGGAGTTTTTTTTTTTTGTTTTTTCTGTCCACCCTGGCCATCGGACCTTACTCTTATTATATGTTAATTAATGTTGACTTATGTTTATCTTTTATTGTGTCTTCTATTTCTCTATTCATTTTGTAAAGCACTTTGAGCTACATTTTTTTGTATGAATATGTGCTATATAAATAAATGTTGATTGATTGATTGAATATTTACAAGTGTAGTGCACGTCCCAGTGCCTCCAGCACCGATCCCCCCAAAATCCAGGCCTCACACAGTCTTTCGTGCCCTTCTTCTGGCCGCCTCCGGTCCTCTCTCCAGCTCCGACCTCTTCCACCCGACTTCCGCTCTCGAATGAAGGGAGGCGGCCCCTTTTATCACACCCTGGATGGGCTCCAGCTGCTTCCCGGCATTCCTCCACAGACACGCCCCAGTGTGGTGGAAGTGCCGGCTGCGCACCCGGAAGCCCTCCGGGTGTCCCCTGTCTTCTTCCCCCCCAGCACTTCCTGGTATGGCGGAAGTGCTGGCCTCCAGGTTTCTTCAGGCACCGGGGTGCTGCCTGGCGGTGGCCATGGGCCCCTACAGGGTTGGGCTTCCAAGCCCCTTACCCGAGGCCACCAACAAAATCAAGGCGGTCGCCCCCTCGTGGTCAGGAGGAGGCACCAGCCCTCCTCCGATCCGCTCGGGCGTCCCGATTTGTCATGATTGTCAATGTGTGTGTATATATATATATATATATATATATATATATATATATATATATACACATATATCCATACATATATACACATACATCCACACATATATATATATATATATATATATATATATATATATACACACACACACACATACACACAGTGGTGTGAAAAACTATTTGCCCCTTCCTGATTTCTTATTCATTTGCATGTTTGTCACACAAAATGTTTCTGATCATCAAACACATTTAACCATTAGTCAAATATAACACAAGTAAACACAAAATGCAGTTTTTAAATGATGGTTTTTATTATTTAGAGAGAAAAAAAATCCAAACCTACATGGCCCTGTGTGAAAAAGTAATTGCCCCTTGTTAAAAACTAACCTAACTGTGGTGTATCACACCTGAGTTCAATTTCGTAGCCACCCCAGGCCTGATTACTGCCACACCTGTTTCAATCAAGAAATCACTTAAATAGGAGCTGCCTGACACAGAGAAGTAGACCAAAAGCACCTCAAAAGCTAGACATCATGTCAAGATACAAAGAAATTCAGGAACAAATGAGAACAGAAGTATTTGAGATTTATCAATCTGGTAAAGGTTATGAAGCCATTTCTAAAGCTTTGGGACTCCAGCGAACCACAGTGAAAGCCATTATCCACAAATGGCAAAAACATGGAACAGTGGTGAACCTTCCCAGGAGTGGCCGGCCGACCAAAATTACCCCAAGAGCGCAGAGACGACTCATCCGAGAGGTCACAAAGACCCCAGGACAACGTCTAAAGAACTGCAGGCTTCACTTGCCTCAATTAAGGTCAGTGTTCACGACTCCACCATAAGAAAGAGACTGGGCAAAAACGGCCTGCATGGCAGATTTCCAAGACGCAAACCACTGTTAAGCAAAAAGAACATTAGGGCTCGTCTCAGTTTTGCTAAGAAACATCTCAATGATTGCCAAGACTTTTGGGAAAATACCTTGACAAAAGTTGAACTTTTTGGGAGGCAAATGTCCCGTTACATCTGGCGTAAAAGGAACACAGCATTTCAGAAAGAGAACATCATACCAACAGTAAAATATGGTGGTGGTAGTGTGATGGTCTGGGGTTGTTTTGCTGCTTCAGGACCTGGAAGGCTTGCTGTGATAGATGGAACCATGAATTCTACTGTCTACCAAAAAATACTGAAGGAGAATGTCCGGCCATCTGTTCGTCAACTCAAGTTGAAGCGATCTTGGGTGCTGCAACAGGACAATGACCCAAAACACACCAGCAAATCCACCTCTGAATGGCTGAAGAAAAACAAAATGAAGACTTTGGAGTGGCCTAGTCAAAGTCCTGACCTGAATCCAATTGAGATGCTATGGCATGACCTTAAAAAGGCGGTTCATGCTAGAAAACCCTCAAATAAAGCTGAATTACAACAATTCTGCACAGATGAGTGGGCCAAAATTCCTCCAGAGCTGTAAAAGACTCATTGCAAGTTATCGCAAACGCTTGATTACAGTTATTGCTGCTAAGGGTGGCCCAACCAGTTATTAGGTTCAGGGGGCAATTACGTTTTCACACAGGGCCATGTAGGTTTGGATTTTTTTTACTCCCTAAATAATAAAAACCATAATTTAAAAACTGCATTTTGTGTTTACTTGTGTTATATTTGACTAATGGTTAAATGTGTTTGATGATCAGAAACATTTTGTGTGACAAACATGCAAATGAATAAGAAATCAGGAAGGGGGCAAATAGTTTTTCACACCACTGTGTGTGTGTGTGTGTGTATATATATATATATATATACACCTACACACACATATATAAACATATACCTGTATATACATACAGTACATACACACACACACACACATATACAGGTGCGAGCAACTGTTGCTGGGGGTGCCAGAATCCATGAAGGAAGAAAAATGAAAAACATTATTTGTACAAAATCTTAATTTATTTATACATTCCTAAATAATTAAATGGGCAGGCTATTTTGTATCAGTGCAA
The DNA here is from genome assembly GCF_016835505.1 of Polypterus senegalus. Classification (NCBI taxonomy): domain Eukaryota; kingdom Metazoa; phylum Chordata; class Cladistia; order Polypteriformes; family Polypteridae; genus Polypterus; species Polypterus senegalus. The sequence continues at coordinate 84,105,633 of NC_053169.1, read as the reverse complement.
TACGCTGTTTGTTAAAACGGATGACTCCCGCTCTTACGTGCAAGTCTGCCTGGATATTATGAACTATCGTATCTGTTCAAGTTCTATTTAAATTTTAAATAGAAGGAATTTTTATTTAGTCGAGAGAATATTATTCCGGAATAAATCAACTCAAACCTTAAATAACTTATAATATTTTGCTCTCCATAAAAATATATCCTGTCTAAATTATACAAGTTAGAAATAAAGTAAACGTTAAAAGAACAAACATTCAAATTTCTTTACTCTTATGTAATTTTATATAAAAAATAAACTTAAATTTTAAATATCCCAAAAGATTTTGCTGTCCATAAAAATATAAAAAATATATCCTGTCAAAATTTTATAAATTCAAATATGAACATGGTGTATAACAAAACCTGGAAATATAAATAAAATGTGTTCTTTTCAGCAATAACAAATCAAATCATTCAGTTGTCTTTGCTCATATGTCATTTTATCAGAGCCTTCAGTGTGCCATTACACTGCAGCTCAATCACCTCCATCTGAATCTGCACAGGTGCGGTTTCCACATCGACGGCAAATGGGTTGCGAAACAACTCAAAATTCCTTTTTTGTTCTTCAAAGTCACCAAAGCGCCGTGCGAACTCAGTGCGCAGTGCGCTAAGTTTATCAGCAAAGTGTGTATTTGGGAACACCGTTGTGCCGACTTGGTTCAACATTACTTGGCAACAGGGAAAGTGGGGCAAGTTGCACTGGTGCATTTGTGTCTCCCATATAAGTAGCTTCACTTGAAATCACTTTGTGATTGTGCATGGGTAAAAACGTCTGCTGAAGTGTCAGATTCATCTTTAACTCTTCTGCCTTCTGTATCTTGTGCATTGCATTCAGGTCTTTCAGGTTATCTTGATGTTTTGTCTCATTGTGCTGTCTTAGATTAAATTCTGTAATTACAGCCACATTAGCTCCACAAATGAGACACACAGGTTTACCGGCAATGTCAGTAAACATATACTCAGCCTCCCATCGGTTTTTAAAGGCTCTATGTTCAGAATCACCTTTTCTCTTCGGCATCCTGTGGGCTAGCTTCACAATAACTTGCAGCATCATAAGCTAGACTTGATTACGCGGTAAGTGTTCGGCAAGGCAGCTGAAGCGCTGCATTATGGGATCTGTAGTTTATTGTGTTACCAGCGCTTCATATCCCCGGGCCATTAATAACAGTAATATATAAAATGATCTCGCGGGCCGGATATAATTACACGCTGGGCGGATGTGGCCTGCGGGCCTTGAGTTTGACACATATGGACTAAATAGAACTTGAAAAGATATATTTTTTCAAATGTGATCGCGCAATTCAGATCGAGTTAACACGCACTACAGTACATCGAGCCCGCGTGCTATTGTGGTTTTGCCTGCGTGCCTCAATAAGTTACCCTCCCCTCGCTCTTACTTTTTTACCGTTCATCTAATGAATACACTGAGTATGGCTTTACCAAAACAATTATTGATCGCGAATAAAGTATCAATTATTCATAAAGCTTCAATTGGTGATCTGCCTTTCTGCGTTAACCGCATATTTTTTCATACGTCTCAAACCAAGGGAATGCGAGGCTAAAATGAATCGTAAAGCGCGTACATACTCAGTGCATCCCCTCTCGAATCGAACCTCGGACGCCGGCGCTAGAGGCGAAGCCTCTATTATTTCGCCACCGCGTGTGGTTTGTCTATTTGAGCGTAGCAGTGTAATTCGGTTTTTGTTCAGCACTCTTTGGAACTGTTGCTTTTTGTCTGCACACTGCGTCAGTTCACGTGAGCCGCTGAATATGGTTTTATATGTCACTCGCTCGCTTCTAATTGTTTCGCTGCCTTCTTAATTATATAATGTATGTTTTCTTCAGCGGTTTTTTGAGCTCATCCTGGTTTTCTATGTACTGCGTGATTACGTGGGAGGCGTGATGATGTCACACGAAACTCCGCCCCCATGGCTTTCGAGCTCAACTCCATTACAGTATATGTAGAAAAATAGCTTCCAGTTTTGACCATTACGCAAAGAATTTCGAAATGAAACCTGCCCAACTTTTGTAAGAAAGCTGTTAGGAATGAGCCTGCCAAATTTCAACCTTCTACCTACACGGGAAGTTGGAGAATTAGTGATGAGTCAGTGAGTGAGTCAGTGAGGGCTTTGCCTTTTATTAGTATTTATGTATATGTATATGTATGTATATATATATATATATTATATCTCTCCCCATACCCTTTGGGGTGCAAGCAGCTGTTGCTGGGGGTGCCAGAATCCATCGAGGAAGAAAAATGAAAAAAATTATTTGTACAAAATCTTAATTTATCTATCCATTCCTAAATAATTAAATGGGCAGGCTATTTCGTATCAGTGCAATACTCTGCTTGTTAAAACGGATGACTTATGTGCACTTAGTGCTGCGTGGGTATTATGAACTATCGTAACTGTTCAAGTTCTATTTAAATTTTAAATATAATTAATTTTTATTTAGTCGACAGAAATATCTTTGCTAGGAATGTAAGTTAAATTTAGTCATCATTGCATACATTTTTCTTCACCATAGAAATTTAAAGACTAAATTCAACTCACATTCCTACCAAAGATATTTCTGTCAACTAAATAGAACCTACTTATATCCAAATAGAACTTGAAAAGATATATATTTTTTTAATCTGATCGCGCATTTTAGATCGACTTGATGTGCACTACATCGAGCCAGCATGCTATTGTGCTCTACCCTGCCTGCTTCAATCAGTCACTGTCACTTAACTCTTACTTTTTTACCGTTCATTTAATCATGGCTAGTCACGAAAAAATTAGAAAATGGAAGGAGGATTACACAGAGTATGGCTTTACCAAAACAATTATTGATGGCGAATAAAGTATCCATTATTCATAAAGCTTTAATTAGTGATTTGTTTTTCTGTGTTATTCTCATATTTTTTCATACTTCTTCTCAAACCAAAGGGGTTCGAAATCGGCATTGTCCGTCACAGGGGGTGCGAGGGTAAAATGAATCGGGAAGCGCTGATATATATGTATGTGTGTGTATATATAATATATATTTGTGTGTGTGTGTGTGTGTGTGTGTATATATATATATATATATATATATATATATATATATATATATATATATATATATATATATATATATATATATATATATATATATGGAGAGTTGGAGCTAGAGCAACAGCCTTGCACTCAATTCCAAGAAAACAAAGGAACTGATTCTAGACTTCAGGATACTGTACTACAGTAATTACCATCCAATCAGCATCAATAGTCTATAGATAATGTAGAGTTTTTTAAATTCTTCGGTGTCCACATCAGCCAGGACCTGTTATGGACAACAAACACAACCGCAATGGCCAAGAAAGGTCTTCAGAAGCTTCACTTTCTGAGGACCCTGATGAAAGCACAACTCCCACAACAACTGCTGGTTAACTCCTACAGGTGCGCCCTAGATTCTGTCATTATGTATTACATTACAGCGTGGTACTCTTGCTGCACCTCTAAGAACAGGAAGGCCTTCCAGTGTATCATCAAAATGGCTCAGAGAATTACTGCCACTCATCTACCATAATTAGAAGATATTTTCACTACCCTCTGCAGCAGAAAAGCAAAGAATATTTGTAGAGATCCAACCCATCACCCTGGCCATAGAATTTTTACTCCTCTGACTTCTGGCAGGCGCTTCATGCCCACACTACCAGGTCGAAGAACAGCTTTAACTCAAACAAATCAGCCCATTAAATAAGCACCGATCACTGCCTCTTCCTATAATAGAAGCCACCACTGATTGAACTAAACTTCTGCATTAATCGCACACAGTCACACTTCTATATACATGACCCATGTGGATCTCATGACCATTACATTGAATGTAATCTTCACTGTGACTTAATTTATTATTTAACTATTTATGCTTACCTTTACTTTTACTCTGTGTATATTTTTGAACTGCTAACAGTAACTGTGCTTCTCATAGTTTAGTGTTTAGTTTGTTTAATGTCTACTCTTATATACCTTTACCTTTAAGGCAACTATAGGCTTGCTCCATACAATATTTCATTGTATTGTACAGTGACAATAAAGGTCTCCTCCATCTCTTACACCAGAGTCACTTTATCAGGCTTAAGAATATTGTAGTGTTTCTCATATTAATTCATAAAATCCATATTAATAGAATAGGTCAGGTCCAGGTCTGACTAAACAATTTAATTGTTCCTCCATCTAGCTTCATGTGTTAATATAGTAGAATGACCATTATTTTGGTCTGTGTAAAGTGGATCTTCTGGTTACCTTCCTCACAGTACTTTCTTCCATTTTTCTTACTTATAAAATTCACCTCATTAAAATGTCATTTATAAATCTGGCTCCAGTTTATTACCATTTTCATTCTTGACATTGAAGGGGCCTTTGACTTTTTAATTAAATTTGAATGGGCAAAAACTAAACAAGTACACATTGTGAATTAGCTATACATTTTGACTTTTATTGAGAATGTTTAGAGTAATAAAAAAAACTTTTCCAAAATAAGATACTGTCTCTCCTCACATAGACATGTCATGTTGTTAGACTGCTGTGTACTGTATAGGATTATTTCCATTTGATAGCTTCATCCTTGTAACAGCAGCAGCGGTCAGAAAGTCTGTCTCTAAATATTTAATGTTGTGCTGCCAAAATTAGAGTTATCACAACAATATAATATAGCAGTTGCAACAAATTTTCAAACAAAAAATTACAGAAAACATAATAAATTTACAGTGTCTATTTTAGGGCCATGTTTCATTTGGTAGTATGTTGACTGTTTACAGTATAGAAGCATGCTTCCCCTAAAAATATAAGAAGTTTAAGCGCTGTCATATATTTGTAAAAACACAATCCACTTATAAGTGCTTTGCCCTCTTGAAAATTTCTTTTGACAAACACTCTCTAGCTATTTTACAGATAAAATGATATACTAGTCTAAAAATGTGGTACTTAATTCTTTGTTATATTGCTATTGTATTTTTGTTCATAAAAAACAATAAAGATGACAGATGAGCATCATTATCTTTATAAAAAGGTAAAAACAATTGATAGCTCATATGAATTGTGGCAAGATGCTCAGTGTCCACACTGAGTAGATATGGTTGATACATGCTGAAATGAGTGACTCCAGATAAAAGAGAGTTAGGTAAGCGCATTTGCAGAGCTATATGTTTTATATAGTATAAGAATTCAGGAAAAGAGCAAATAAGTGTCTAGGTTAACAACTGTTTAAATGTATACTGTACATGCATTAGAATATGAATTATCCACAGACACTTCATATTATTACTTTAAAACAGATTGCTAAACAACATGTGAAAAACCACAGCTGAAATATTCAAACTCCATGGCTTAAGTGACAGAGAGTGGTGCCTTGTTATGACAGTCTAATCTATCTGCTTGTCTGGAGAGAGTCTAATGTGAAAAGATTTGTCTGTGTTGCTAGTGTAAGCCAGCTCTCTTTACCAAACCCTTAAGCCACTAATGTCAGCTTGCAATGTAGCTGTATCGATGGAGCATTTCCTTTTAAAGTCTTAAATTTCTACACTAGGGTATGCAAGGTGGATTCTTGTTTTCAGTCAATAAAGCTTTTAGTTTACATATTGAAGATTTTTGTTTTTAATATGCAGCTTTGGAGGACATCTGAGCCAGGGGGTCGATATGTGTTTCATAAAGCAATGACAGCAGAATGCTGTAGTTTGCAAATCTTTTCCTTGAAATATGAAAACTAGCTTGAGTATTTGGAACTGAAATCGAACGTTTCTTCACTGTTCTAATGGCTGTGCAGTAGGATTTGGGCTGGGAAGGAAAACGGATACTCTGCGGATATCAAGAAAGAGGGCAGGCTCTTTAACTTTCCTTATCCCTTGGTAACCAGCCTGCAGTTAATGTAAGAAATGGATCTGGTCCCCTGGGTCGGAAATAAAATGGGACGAATAAATTGGGAGTGTTGAGTGGCTGAATGTTTGTCTTGTGTTCTGCAGACGCCATTAAAAATTAAACTAAAAACCTGGTTTCATTTACCTTGATTGTGCTTGTTTCTTTTATCTTGATTGATCTGTTCTGTAAACATACACAACTGACCTTAATCTACTTATAATATTATACAAGATCCAACATTTAGTTTTCCTTTTTAACCACCCCCTCTTCAAGTACACTTAAATAATCATAACTTTTTCTAACCTGTTCCTATTAGATGATTTTGTTTTTTTTTGTTTTGCTTAATACACCATCATACAATTACTTTAGACTGATTGAAGATTGTTTTTAAGACCTACATTATGTTTTCCAAAGCACCTTTTCCTCTCGGCCCTGAGGCCTTGATGGATTTGCTTGTAGTCATCTGTTGCTGGGAAGATGTACAAATATAGCACCCATTTTCTCCTTGATCACATTAATCAGGTAACAAAGTCAAATTAACTCTCCTTCGGTCTATTTAAGTAATATTCAGTATTATACTGAAAAAATGTATACCAGTGCATTAAAGTAATTTTCTATCTCTTTATTCTTATCTTTATGGATGAGGTTCATGTTTGATATAAATCCTATATTGCCATATATATATATATATATATATGTACTGTGTTCTATATCAAATGTTTGACATCTTTTTACAATTACTATGTACAGAATAAACCAATAGAAAGATATGTGCATCTAAAAAAAGGAAGCAATCAGATACCTAATGAAAATTTATATTTCAATTATTAGCTCTGGTTCACTGTAAGACAGAAATGTATTAAATGGGTTTGCTGATGGATGGATGGATTATTAGAAAGAGAATGATGTTGTAGACAGTAGTCTGCAATAACTAAGTAGGCTAAGAAGAAAAACTGCTACTGAACTACTCTAAAATAACTGTTTTTGAAATATTGGAAAAAATTCATATTGATTGGAGATGATGGTACCACAGCTTGCTGTTCTGTAGAATACCTTGATAACAGAATTATAAAGACAGCAATAAAAGTGGTACATGTCTTATTTATTTATTTAATATCGTGTTTTAAAAGTAAAAATATGAGCCAGCATATACTGTGTTTGGGAAAACAAAAAGCCGGTATGGACAGAAAACACAAAGTTTAGACTTTGTCATATTGATGATGAGGTACAAATGTGAAAAAAGTAAGAATTTATGTATAATGCAAAGCAAACCACTTTATTTCTGACATATGATGGTGGCTATGCTCACATATTTTTATTTGTCATGTAAATAATGATTGAGACACAAAATTATTTATGTCCAAGAAAAATACTTCTACTGCCTGAAAAGGAGACTGTGATCAGAAAACATCTAAATCAAACTAAAATGACTGTAGCAAAAGCATATCAAGAGAAAAAAAAAGCATGACTTTGATAATATCAGCAAATGGAACTTATTTTTGAGATGTCTCACTTATAGTGTGCAAATAATCTGAAACCAAATGCTGTTTTATACTACTCAAATTAACTATAAATTTAATTTTTAAGTATAGGTTCTATACTTACTGTTTCTATTAAAATTTGCCAAGGATTTGAAACCAAATACTAAGCTTTAAACTACTTTAATTGACTTTAAACTTCGTTTTCTATGTGTTTGCCCAATTTTGAACATTGTCATAAAATGTTAAAATTGAATTTGCTGCATTTTCAGTATTTACTATTCATTCCAGTATGGGTTCCATCTGCAGATTTGTCAAGTTTACCAACTTTATCCAATTGTATACCCATTTTACTACTATCTCTAGTATAACTCGGAAACAGGGATTTGTTTTTGATCTATTGCTGAGGGACTGTATTAAAGGCGTCGCTAAGCTTGGATCATTCCCATTTATTCTGCACTTTTTGTCTCTTGGTTAACTTGAAATACAGTTTTACCAGTTACCTCTGATGCCAATGGCTTTTACATTTTGAGTAATGCCTGATGAGGGATGTACTAAAGGTGTTGGAAAATTCCATGTAAATAATACCGTAAGACTGGCTTTTTTTCTACTATTCAATAGGTTGTAATTCAGAAAACCTACATAGATTTCAAATGGTTCTTCCTCTCATAAAGTAATTTATTTCTAATGATAGTTTTTGTAATTGTAATGCATAAAATATGTTCTAGTATGAAGCTACTGGGATCCATTTTGCTTTCCATTGTGTGGATTACAGTCACACTAGAAAAGTTCCAGTTACTAGATACCTCGCCAGTATGAAGCAATTACCAGAATATTTACAGTTTGAATTCTAATAGTTTATTTCATAAGTACCTAGGTGAGATTTATTTGTTTTGATAACTGGTGTTCATTTTGATATTTTTCCTTATGCACCTCTGAGGATTCATACATTTATTTACAGCGTTTTTTTTTTTTTAACTGGAGTAACAGGAAAATGTTTGTTTGCCATTTTTCTTATCTTCAGTAGCAGTGCTATCTTTTTACTGATTTTTCTCATTTTTAATCCCTATTTGTAGTTTTTGTCTATTTCCAGATTATTGTAGAATCTTTTTATTGTCAGTCATTTTATTATCTGTTTGTGTTTGTTTAGTGTTTTTATTAATAAGTTTATTCATTCAGTGTTATTCTAAGAAATTAAATGATAAATGATTCAAGATTAAAGATGATATTATGTGGTTTATCCATCCATTCTCTTCCGCTTATCCTTAGTCGGGTTGCGGGGTCAGCAGCTTAAGCAGAGAGGCCCAGACTTCCCTCTCCCCAGCCACTTCTTCCAGCTCTTCCGGGAGAATCCCAAGGCGCTCCCAGGCCAGCCGGGAGACATAGTCCCTCCAGTGTGTCATGGGTCTTCCCCGGGGCCTCCTCCCGGTTGGACATGCCCGGAACACCTCACCAGGGAGGCGTCCAGGAGGCATCCTGATCAGATGCCCGAGCCACCTCATCTGACTCCTCTCAATTTGGAGGAGTAGCGGCGCTACTCTGAGCCCCTCCCGGATGACTGAGCTTCTCACCCTATCTTTAAGGGAAAGCCCAGACACCCTGCGGAGGAAACTCATTTCAGCCGCTTGTATTCTCGATCTCGTTCTTTCGGTCACTACCCATAGCTCATGACCATAGGTGAGGGTAGGAACGTAGATCGACTGGTAAATTGAGAGCTTTGCCTTACGGCTCAGCTCTTTTCACCACAACAGACCGATGCAGAGCCTGCATCACTGCGGATACCGCACCGATCCGCCTGTCAATCTCACGTCCATTCTTCTCTCACTCGTGAACAAGACCCGAGATACTTGAACTCCTCCACTTGGGGCAGGATCTCTCCCCCAACCCTGAGAGGGCACTCCACCCTTTTCCGGCTGAGGACCATGGTCTCGGATTTGGAGGTGCTGATTCTCATCCCAGCCGCTTCACACTCAGCTGCGAACCAATCCAGAGAGCTGAAGATCACGGCCTGATGAAGCAAACAGGACAACATCATCTGCAAAAAGCAGTGACCCAATCCTGAGTCCACCAAACCGGACCCCTTCAACACCCTGGCTGCGCCTAGAAATTCTGTCCATAAAAGTTATGAACAGAATCGGTGACAAAGGGCAGCCCTGGTGGAGTCCAACTCTCACTGGAAATGGGCTCGACTTACTGCCGGCAATGCGGACCAAGCTCTGACACCGGTTGTACAAGGACCAAACAGCTCTTATCAGGGGTCCGGTACCCCATACTCCTGGAGCACCCCCACAGGATTCCCCGAGGGACACGGTCGAACGCCTTTTCCAAGTCCACAAAACACATGTAGACTGGTTGGGCAAACTCCCATGCACCCTCCAGGACTCTGCTAAGGGTGTAGAGCTGGTCCACTGTTCCGCGACCAGGACGAAAACCACACTGTTCCTCCTGAATCCGAGGTTCACTATCCGGACGGACCATCCTCTCCAGAACCCCCGAATAGACTTTTCCAGGGAGGCTGAGGAGTGTGATCCCTCTATAGTTGGAACACACCCTCGGTCCCCCTTTTTAAAGAGGGGGACCACCACCACCCCGGTCTGCCAATCCAGAGGCACTGTCCCCAATGTCCATGCGATGTTGCAGAGACGTGTCAACCAAGACAGTCCTACAACATCCAGAGCCTTAAGGAACTCGCGTATCTCATCCACCCGGGGCCCTGCCACCAAGGAGTTTTTTGACCACCTCGGTGACTTCAGTCCCAGAGATGGGAGAGCCCACCTCAGAGTCCCCAGGCTCTGCTTCCTCATTGGAAGGCATGTTAGTGGGATTGAGGAGGTCTTCGAAGTACTCCCCCACCGACCCACGTCCCAGTCGAGGTCAGCAGCGCACCATCCCCACCATATACGGTGTTGACACTGCACTTCTTCCCCCTCCTGAGATGCCGGACGGTGGACCAGAATCTCCTCGAAGCCATCCGAAAGTTGTTCTCCCCAAACTCCTCCCATGCCCGAGTTTTTGCCTCAGCATCCACCGAAGCCGCATTCCGCTTGGCCTGCCGGTACCTATCAGCTGCCTCCAGAGACCCACAGGACAAAAAGGTCCTATAGGACTCCTTCTTCAGCTTGACGGCATCCCTCACCGCGGTGTCCACCAACGGGCTCGGGGATTGCCGCCACGACAGGCACAGACCACCTAACGGCCACAGCTCCAATCAGCCGCCTCAACAATAGAGGCACGGAACATGGCCCATTGGACTCAATGTCCCCACCTCCCTCGGGATGTGGTCGAAGTTCTGCCGAAGGTGGAAGTTGAAGCTACTTCTGACAGGGGACTCTGCCAGCCGTTCCCAGCAGACCCTCACAACACGTTCGGGCCTACCAGGCCTGACCGGCATCTTCCCCACCATCGAAGCCAACTCACCACCAGGTGGTGATCAGTTGACAGCTCCACCCCTCTCCTCACCCGAGATTGGTTCCAGAGTCCAAGCTGTGCGTTGAGGTGCGTTGAGGTGAGTCCGACTATATCTAGCCGGAACCTCTCGACCTCACGCACTAGCTCAGGCTCCTTCCCCTTCAGAGAGGTGACATTCCATGTCCCAAGAGCCAGTTTCTATAGCCGAGGATCAGACCGCCAAGGTCCCCGCCTTCTGCCATCACCCAACTCACACTGCACCCAACCTCCTTGGCCCCTCCCATAGGTGGTGAGCCCATGGGAAGGAGGACCCACGTTACCTCTTCGGGCTGCGCCCGGCCGAGCCCCATGGGTGCAGGCCCGGCCACCAGGCGCTCGGCATCGAGCCCCGCCTCCAGGCCTGGCTCCAGAGGGGGGCCCCAGTGACCCACGTCCGGGCAAAGTTTTCGCTTATCATTGGAGGTTTGTTGAACCGCTCTTTGTCTCGTCCCTCACCTAGGACCAGTTTGCCTTGGGTGACCCTACCAGGGGCATAGAGCCCCGGACAACATAGCTCCTAGGATCATTGGGACACGCAAACTCCTCCACCACGATAAGGTGACAGTTCAAGGAGGGGTTCTGTGGTTTAACTTTATATTTTACAATTTTGACAACTTCAATATTTTACAATTGTGATTTTTTAGGAAGATATAGGCAATCCATTCCTTGGGAATTGAGAATCAAAGCTTATATCTTTTATTAGCCATTGCCGTACAAATGACAAGTAATCAGGTAACCATCACAAACCAAGGTTTGAAAGTGAACTATAGAAACCCACTGCAATTTCCTACAAAAGTAAGAATATCAAATACTGCATAATGCTCGACTTTCAAAAATGTTCCTTTCTGGATATGTGAAAAAAGTGGAGATAAATGCCATCAACTCAGAGAGGGAGAGGCAAGTTCATTGTACCACATGAATGTCACTGAAAGAATAAAACTGAATAATGAAAAAAAAAAAAAACAAGCACTAACTTTTACAAGTAGCCAGAATTTACAGCGGGTGTTACAGACTCAAATCAAATGTATGTTTTTATTATATTATAGTAATAATAGCAGCTCACTACTCAAAACGCGGAGCGCCCAGTTTCGAACACGGGACCTTTGGGTTTGAAGGCAACAGTTCTTACCTCTGCACCATTCAAAAACACGTTGATTGACATTTGAGCTTGAGTTTTTAGTTCATTAACACTAACGTGTAAAACAAATGCTTTTTTTTTCCCTTTGGTTATATTCTTGAATAAAAGTGCATGTGTTTATTTGATATTTGAACTAAAGTCTTCACACATTATACACTTCACGTCATTATTACTATAACATGGAAAAAGTTTCAGCTTTAGGTATGTGTTCAGCATTACTTGCCTCGGATTTCCTTTCATCATACACTTACCCAGATCTTTGTAGACACGGAACACACATAAAATGTATGTTATCCAAATAAAGATATACTGTATTATTTACCCAATACATCTCCAGGAACCTCACACGCACATAAGGAGCCTTGGCTTGAGCTGGGAGAAGTTTTTGCCCGGGTTGAGCTCCGTCAAGATGGGGGATGGGACAGCAGGCTGCTTGCTGCTTGTGATGATCGAAACATTTACAAAAGAAAAGACACTGATGGAGAGGTGCAAAAGGATTTAAGGTTGGCCTGGGATTATGAACTTTTTCATAGCCTTCAGGGATTCTAATACTAAAGTAACGACGCAAGTGTGCATTACTTTGTTTATTATAATGAGCAATTTTGTAGCCTCATAAAGCAACATGAGATGCTAGAAAAAAACTTTTTGTAAGCCAGCCATGGAGTGAATTTTGAAGGATTAACTCAGCAAACAAGGTTACCACAATTCCAGAAAATTCACTGCAGAAAATGCTTTATTAGCTACCCCTTACAGGTCAGGGCACTGAGCTGTGCTGTTCCAGTATGCCTTTGCTATAATCTGCCTGTCGACTATTGTGATGATGTGATGTTGGGCCTCCATGAATTGGATTTGTTTTTCCAGCAAATCTTTAGATGCTCAATTGGATCGAGATTTGGGGAACTTGGAGGCCAAGTCAACACCTTAAACTGTTTGTGATGTTTCTCAAACTGTTCCTGAACAATTTCTGCAGTGTGGCAGGGTTCGTTATCATGCTGAAAGAGGCCACTGCCATCAGGAAATACGGTTGACATGAAGGAGTGTACGTGGTCTGCAACAATGTTTAGATAAGTAGTATGTATCAAAGTAACATCCACATGAAAGCTGAGACCTAAGATTTCCCAGCAGAACATTGCCCAGAGCATTACACTGCCTCTGCCAGCTTGCCTTCTTCCCATAGTGTATTCTGCTGCCATCTCTGGTCCAGGTAAACAATGCACACACATTCGGCCATCCACATGATCAAAGAAAATATGATTCAGCAAACCAGGCGCTTTCGGTGATGGATAGTGGTCAACATGGGTGCTGTTAACTTGTCTGTTGCTATGCAGCCCCATACACAGGAAGCTGCAATGCACAGTGTGCTCTGACCTGTTTCTCTCATTGCCAGCATTTCGTTTTTCACCAATTTGTGCTACAGTCGCTCTTCTATGGAAAGGACCAATTGAGCTCGCCTTTGCTTCCCACATGCATAAGTGAGCCTGATTCACCAGTTGTCTTTCCTTGGAGGACTTTTGCTAGATACTAACTGCATATCAGAAAAGCCCCCATAAGGCCTGCCATTTTGTAGATGCTTCGACCTAGTCATCTAGCCATCACAATTTGTTAAAGTCACTTCCTTACCACCTTCAATAACTGACTGTTCACTTTTTGCCTAAAATACCCTACACCTTGGCAGGGATAATATAGGTTTTTAGAAAAGATGCACCAGGAGCTGAGTTTTTAGAAATGTTTCCTTCCTTGTGATTTTAACCTCGATTTTAAAGGATACTAGGGGGCTTTGCCCCCTGCTCACTTTGCTCGCCAATCCAAACCCCCCCCTCCCCCACATTCGCTTCATGCCAGCAAATTTGCGTCTCTGTCGCTCATGTATGTGGATTTCACTTTCACCAGACAACAAAGCTTTTAATTCTTGCAGATAGGTCTCTTCATTGGGAAGAAACACTACTTTTCCCTGATGGCAACATGAATTTGACGATCTACAAGTCTCTGACTTAAAGTTTAAAGCCAAACAATATCTACATACTTCACTGTGCATGACCTATGTCCATATATTTGATCTCTTTTCGCTTTTACCTTTTCATCAATATTGCATTGAATTTTGATTCTGTGTTTGGAAGTACATCGTGACAGCATAACGTATAACTGCCCATGACTTAATATCGTTTCTTTCTCTCTACAAAAAATGTATCTGACAGTAGCATTCACACAAATGAGAAATGATTGAACTGTGTGCGTGGTTATGTGGGCAGGACTTTTTCAAATCTCTTTGCATAAGCTCTTGTCTCGCAGGGCTTGAAATTTTCTCTTGCACAATTTCATTCTCATCAAACAACAATTTTTTAAATTTTCGCGGATATGCCTCTTCATTGGGAAGAAACACTACTTTTTTTTTCCCTGATGGCAACACGAATTAGATGATTTACAATTCTCCAACTTAAAGTTTTAATCCAAACAGTACATCCAATCTCTTTTCGCTGTTCCATTATTTCACAGAGTAATAATTTCTGTTTGTTTGCGCTAATGCAATCTTTACTATACATTTTTTGAGACATTCGAAATTTTGTACTACCATTATCTCTAACCTGCTCTTCATTAGTACCACGCCAACATTTTTTAATTCTTTACGATGTTCTACTTTGTCATTTACTTTGTCTTTTATTTCCGGACCCATGCATCTTTTGGCACAAAGACTCGTGTCTCTCCAAGAAAATCACGTCTCATCTCCTTCCAAGATTTTTTTTTTTTTATAATAGAGAGATTTATTTATGGGTTGTTTTAACATCTATATGGACACTTTTTTTTTTACTATTGGACACTTGGTTTTGATTGAAAAGCACTTGTCACTTTATTGCATCTACCCCTTGCTGCATGTGTATGTCCTTATTTGCCTGGCTCATCTTAGTCTATGACTATCAACTGTTTTGGGTTGGCAAGACTCCCAGAAGCAACCAGAGGGCATGGAGATTACTAAGGCTGTCGCAACGTGTTGGCTATTTTTTTTTTCTTTCTATAACATTGCCAAGTTTCAAATAACTCTGCCAAAGCATTCTTGAGGTTTTGGGGTATTCAGTTTTTCTATTGTAGAAAGGGGGTTTACCCCTAAATATTGATGTTTTGAGATGTCCTTTCTTAGTGTGTTCATACAGCTCTAGATGTACCATCCTGTAAAATTTCAGCTTTTTACCTAAACAGTAAAGTGTTTCTGTTTATGAGTCAGTCAGTCAGTCAGTCAACTTTGCATTATATCCCTAGATGGATAACTAATGAAATGAAGGTTACTTTCTGTGCACTTCCCAAAAACCATTTATTAACTTGCAGCAACTGAAAAGCTTCTCTGTTCTGAAGATCAACAAGTTGTTGCTGCCTTCATTTTCTTTGAATCCACCTTATAAAGAGATCCGTAATGGCTTCTTGTTTTAAATATATATTTTCTTACAGACATTTCAACTCCTATCATATCATTTAATGTTTGGATTTGGATACCAATCTAACATCTAATCAATCATGAATAAAATGAGTATATAATTTTAAATTTACTGATTATGTAATTGATAATCCTGCCAAGTCAATACTTTTTTTTGGTAGCACAGTCGTCAGCAGTTATTTTAATTCTTTTGATTTCTGTCTCAAAGAACTGCGTGTTTTTTTGGAATTATTTTACTCAATTTTACTAAATTTTTGACCTGCTGAAATGTACTGTAGTTTGATTATTTTTTATTTTTTTTTTGCATATTATCAACTGAGTGGAGCTTCAATTTTCCTTATAGATTTGCCTATGGGTTCATGTCCTAAGTTTAAACTGGGTCATATATTAATGCACTTTGCCTTAAACCATTTAGAATTTAATCTAATACTGTGTTTTAATACGCATTACCATAATTTGTTTTCTTTAGAATCCTATTTTGATTTGCAGTATTAAAACCTAATAAAATTGATTTACTGAAACTAGTTAGATTTCCTGCTAGTATGTGTTACTGTCCATGTGTTATTGCCAATACTTCTACTTGTACAGCTGCAGTGGCTGCAAATCTTTATATTGAGGGTAATATTTTCAGTTTAAACAAATTGGTGTATTTCTGTTTAGCTTAACACAATGATTCACCAAATTGTTATGCACTTGTTACATTGTATAGTGCATCTCAAAGCCATAGAATCAACTATTCTACATTTTCTTTGTTTCAGTTATTCTTTCTACGTGTTCTATGGGCAAATGTTATGGGAATGACCCTTCATAAACTATAAAGAATAAGTATATGATATGTTTATAGAACTATGTGGTATAGAGTTGAAGGTAGAAATATGTATAAAAAATAATTGCAAGTACAATAAAAAAAAAAAATCTATCACTGGCTATCCACAATTCTGTTGCAAACACAGCACAACAGTTTTATAAGTAATCAGTGACTGTTTTTTAACAAAGTATATTAAAGCACCAATACAGGGGAAGCTTGTCTGGATTTTGTATTTTGTAATGCTCAGGATAGAATTAAGGATGTGAGGTGATTGAATCACTAGGGTCAAGTGACCATAATATAATGCAGTTCTCAGTGTTGCATGATTATTATAACATTGTGCTGTGTTTGTTATACAGTAAAAGTCCAATATACTAATTGTGCTTCTAAGTTAGTTTTTTGATTAGTACCTGTATCTTGTTGTTACAATTTTGCAATCAAACCTGTCTAACAATTGTTGCTGATTGTTGATTCAAGTGATTTTTACATACCCTATCTTGGTTACTGTTACTGGTTTTTCTCCTTTGCAATGATTCTACTAATAATGTGATTCTGACTATGATTTGTCTTTCTTTTTAGCCTTGACTGCTTACACGTATCTAACCATCTTTGACTTATTCAGGTAGGTAAAAAAAATCTATACATACACTGAACAAAAACTGATTTTGTAAATCCCTCTTTGTACATACAGTAATGCTTCTAACATTCCTTAAATATCATAATGCCTTATACCACATCTTTCATGTGATAATTATAATTGCCTATGAATATTTCCTTTTCTGGTGTAAGAGTATCATTGGTTACTGCTGGTGTTAGCATGGCCACAGACTTTTTGATAAAAAGTGCTTCTGTAGCATTGTTAAGGTTGAGAATTTATATTTGTTTTGTGTGTGTTTTTTTTTTTTTTTCCTTTTTAATCCAATTTAGGGCCACAGGTGGTCGGTATCAAGGTCAAGGCAGCAACTAATTCCAAGCATTACATCACATAACTCATTCATGCACACACCCAGCCACAATTACATGGGACTAATTTATAATATCCAGTTGGACTGACATGTGCATCTTTGAGGAGGTGAGAAGAAAATCCTAAGTACCTGTAAGAATACCCACACTGACTTGGAAAGAATGTGTAAACGTAATATGGACAACCGTCAAGCACAAGATATAAATCCAAAATACTGGGCCAGTGAAGCAGCACTACCCATCTGCACTACATTGCTACCTGTGTACTTGATATGAAACCTGCAAATAAAAATCATTATAATATGAAAATCAAGTGGTGAGGTATCAATACAAGCATTAGCATCTGCCTTTCAAGATGAAAGATTACTGTAAGTCTTCCCCTTCTTACTGAGGAAGCTATTGGAGTTACTTGAACTCATTTTCCACATTAAAAAAATAATTAACATAAAGAGACTCAAAGATTTTTCTTAATAGGTATAATACAGGGGGATTCACTCGAAAGAGGCCCCAAATGTTCTGTTGTATCTCCCATTAGGATAAAGCAGTCTGAACCAAAACAATACGCTATATACCTTGATGTATGTGTAATCGATTGCATGACATGTGATGCTGGAAGTGGTTTCAGTTTTCTGCCAGACACATCTCAACGCGGCGCTCTATGTTCTGGAACATATCAGCAAGGGTCTCGGAGGGGAATAGCGGCAATTTCACGTTGGATGTTTTCCTTCAGATCTTCCACAGTGCGAGGCTTGTTCCGATAGACTTTTCCTTTGAGCAGACCCCAAAGGAAGAAGTCTGGTGGTGTCAGATCTGGCGACTGAAATGAACCTGTTGCCGAAGAAGGACTCAATTTCTGCTATGCTCCTTGCCGATGTTTGACACGTTGCTCCATCTTGTTGGAAGTAGCGTTCCATTAACTCACGATCATCCAGTTGATTATGACATCGCTTAAACGAATTAGTGACCCAACAGGTTTGCACCATTAAGACACATTGCTCAATACTGTACATCACCATCCTGAAGAGAAGTCAAGTGACTAAGTGAAGGAGTACGGCGGTATACACCCAGAAGTTGCAAACGGAGATTAAACGTTGTGACGGATGTCCGGCACCTACCTCATTGCTCCGACGCAGGGGCATTGTGGCTTGTTTAAAACCCCATATACTGAGAAGCACATTTTTTCATTCAGATTGCTTCTTCCTAGTGGGAGTTATTACAGAATATTCTGGGCCTCTTTCAAGTGAATCTCCCTGTAGATTAATGACAGAAAACTCGTAGAATAATAATTTTACATTGTTTCTTCAGTCATTGAATTAAGCAGTATATTACAAAACACCAGCTCATAACTCTGTTACATAAAATCTTAACACCTGTAGTATTAACATTGTAATACAAGTATTAAAATAAAATTTTATCAAATCTCTTTACACAACAGAAGACATAACTACTGATATTACTTTTAATTTGAATCATTACCATTTTCTATTGCATTTTACAAATTTTGTCTCAATCCAATCATATTATGAAGATAACTGAAAGCCAAGCTGTATGGTGGTGAAGTGTAAATGACAATCAGTTTTCATCATTTTTTTTTTTTGTCATTTTATCCTTTAACAGTTAATTTCATGAATACAATTTTATAATCAAATCATCATTTTCTCTGTTTGATGTTTGAACAAAAAATAAATTAGCCAAAGTACAGTAATAAGTTTATTTATAACATAACAATTAATGTAAGCATTTACATCATACTGTTCAGTAGACAGATGCAGAACATTAAACATATACATTGGTTTTCTCTCCCTTTCTGCATTTCTCACAAATTTATTAATTACCTGATAAGGACAAAATGATTAGCTCCCCAGTAGAACTGGAACATTTTCCTAAAATCCTGTTCAATATTAACAGCCCTCATGAAACCTTACAGAGTAAAACATTTCATCAGTGTAAAAGTACCCATTTAGTATGTTTTGGAGTTTGTAAAAACAATCTCCTAGATTTTAGTATAACACATTTATGGAACTTTGGGCAGTCAAATTTATTAGCCCCTATGTGAAATCCTCAAGAAAAAAGGAGAAAATTGAACGTTTCGGGTTTCAAACCTCACCTGATCCCTTTATAGTTTGATTGCCCCAGCCAATCAGCATTGAAGTATACTAAAATGACTCAGATGAGCAGGGCTAGTGGCACTTGAAGGCTAGATTAAGATGGACCCCAATTTCATCATGCCAAAACCAAAGAAATTCGTCTGGAGCACAGAAAATGGTGTTCTGGCCCATCTTAAGGGGGACTGCTATACTACTTTTTTCATGCGCTTTACAGTTTACAGAACAGCTGAACATTGCATCATCGCAAAGGCTCGTTCTGTGGTCACAAGTGCAAAATATTAAACGTCTTTGGAGATGAAAATCCTCAGAGGTGTTAATAAGAACTTGCCGGATTTTTGCAAAGATAATTGTCGTTGAACTGGCCTCTTCTGGACTTGAAGTTGTTGTTGTGTGGGCTCTTCACTGTGATGGGCTTGAGGTCATTCCCCAAGGAAAATTCCATTGTTCAACTAGAGTCACATCAGAGCTAGACTGAAGTTTGCCTGGGACCATTTTAAACATGGGGTTGGTTTGTAGAAATCAGTTTTTTGGTCTGATTAGACAAATTAGCAGCTGTTCAAGCATATAGATGTTGCTTTTGTTTGCTAAGGAAGGGTGAGGCCTTCAACAGTAAAAACACAGTTCCCACACTTAAACATGGTGGTAGGAGCATAATGCTGTGAGACTGTTTTACTGCTTCAGATACATTAAACCTTGTTCAGGTATAGAGGTTAACGAAGAAGGGAGATTATGGTGACATTTTGAAGGATAATTCAAAGAAATCTGCCACAAGTCTGTCTTTCAGTCTCTGTTGGGTGTTCCTGCAAAATAATGACCTGAAGTACACATTAAAGTTGGTCTAAAACTATTTAAATGACATCAAAATCAAGCCTTCTCAAAGCCCAGATTTCAATCCTATTTAGAATCTATGACAGGAGCTCAAGGTTTAAGTCCATGCTTGAAAACCATCTAATTTGGTCAAGCTGGAGCAATTTGCCACAGAGGAATGTGCTAAGATCCCTCAAGATACATTCGCCAATCTTGTTAGAAACTACAATAGAAGGTTGCTGTCATTTGTGAGTCAAACAGGGTACACTATTGACTATTAATTAGGCTAATAATTTTTTTCTTGTTTCAGCTCACTGCATCAGTAAAATATTTTCTTCACGCTTCCTGTGGATTTTGTCTTTATTCTTTTGGAAGTAATTATCATGTAAATGTTTCTGGTACTGGTCAGTTTCTTGGTAAAGTAAATGGTTTTGTTCCATTTTTATTAGTAGAATGATAATTTCATCCTTAAATATATATTTTCCCTTCTTAAATTTTGTTTAAATAACAGCTCAAAATATTCATTTGGCACTTGCTCTAAAATGCTTTTGCAAGATTTCTGATCTCCTAGCCATTTGAAATGATGAATCTTTCCCTCGTTTGTAAGTTCCTCAGTGCTTGTGTGCTTTCATTTAGTGTATTTTGATTTTCTTCATAGAAAACAAAACACTAAACCCACTCCCTCTTTCCCCAGCTTCATGAGGGGATTTGTTTGTGTGTGTGTATATGAAGATTTTTGATGTTGCTATGTGTAGGTCCAGCCACGAAATTCAATTTTACCCAAAAAACCTATTAAAAGTGTCGTCGTATCAAAAATTTTAAAATAATTATGAGAAGTGGAACCAAAAACAGTCATTTCAAAATATAATTAAAATGAAAAAAAAAGGCATTGTTTTTGAAGAAGCATTACTAATTTATATAATAAAATGCTTACAATTTGTTTTGTGGATTTTCCATGTGCATATGTTTTTGTTTTCCTGTTTTCACTATTTTAATTCAAAGTTAGTGTTCCTCCATTTCACTGTATTTTAAGTAATATTTTGTTGATATTCTGAATAAACTGATTTCACTTCTTTTAATGTATTGCATTAATAATTGTATTTTAAAAAGCTGCTGTCTAATTTTGTGTTGGCGGGTGCTTTTGCAAGTTCAGTTTCCTTATTACATTTAGAAAGAGAAACATACAAAAGCTAAATATGTATACATCAAACATTTATTACTTTCAATTCTAGTAGCCCAAATGATCAGAAATAGCATGTTAAATTGTTTGTCTTTACTCTAGCTTCAAGGTTAAACAAACAGTATTAATCTTTGAACTAAAATTATTAACAATAATGTACTTTCTTTCTCTGAGGGTAGAGTCAGTGTTTTATCCCGTTTTCTTCAGGGCCCCAGAAAGATTTTCACTGGCATACATGAAAGAAGAATAATTAGCTTGCTTTGTGTTCCTTTGCTTAATTTTCTTTCTTGGCTTGGTCACATCTTGTGCTGTAATACCCTTTATAGTGTCTGAGGTTTCTTGTTGTGATTCTGTTTTGCCAGCATAAGATACACACCTGCTGATAGCTCTTTATTCCAGCGACACCCAATGCGTTGCTTTAATGTAGGTTCCCCCTGCCTGTGCACCTCACTGTGCTTCAGTGTGACTGAACTCAACGGAACACACACCTAACTACAAGCCATTTTCAACTGTTAAGGTCTCGTACTTGTACTTTGGAGTAGAAGGGCCATTACAACCTATTGTTGCAGGCCACACACACACCCTTTGCTGTTGTAGAGAGAGTGGCAAACTAGTGGTGTCACTAGGTTATAAATTTAGGGGTGGGCATTTGGCCATTGGTTTATTATTTGTGCATAGGCCCAGCTTTTTGATTGATAACTGCTATAATGTTTTGTCCGTTAAAATTGGTTGAATTAACCTTTATTGCCAGTGAGTAAAGGCTGATTTATACTTCTGTGTTGCCAAGCACCTCCTCAAAAATGTGACTACGCATTGCATCAGTGTAGTCAATACACACACCCCTGTGACTTAAATTGACCAGTTTGATAACTGCGTTCATCTTCCACTATTCTAAAGTAAACATGGAGCAGAACGAGGAGAGACATGTCGAAGAAGTTAGAAAATCACACATCGCAGCACTATGAAGATAATCAAAAGGTGGCAAACTCATGGTGTGAAATATCTGCTTACGTTGGTTTGGAAGATGGCAAATGTATGAAAAAGTAGAATAGTATGAGGGACAAATACATTTGCTTAAGGATGAAAATTTGTCTGGAGGGCAAAAACTGCCTGCATTATAATAGATCATTTGCTTTTCTTGTGTGTTACCAACACTGCTGATTAGCGTTCAAGCATGTGTATCCAGTGCAGCATAACACAGAAGTATATGCCACATGCAGTGGCATAGCCTATGACTTAAGCTCAACGTCGAAATATAAATCAATTTTAAGGCAATAAACAGTACAAGACCAAGAGGTACCAGGACAGGCATCAGTTGGCTGTGACTGATACAGTTTTTTTCTGATAGAGATCAAGGCACTTAAATAATTATGTAATAAGTTCACATTATATTTTAAATTCACTTCTAAAGAGAAAAGAACACACAAATGAATCCATACGTCAAAGACAGACCACTGTAAGTAGTGCCAAAGAGAACACTCATTTTACCTGAAGTTAAGTGTCGGTGAAGGAGGACTGTAGCTAAGGTTGGCAGCTGCAGTTGAGTTATCATATGCCATGTCAAAGAAAAGAGGGAAGTACCACTTCATCCTAAAGTAATGCTTTTTAGGATTCATTAGTGTGTTCTTGCCTCTTTAGAAGTGAATTTAAAATATAATAATGTGAAAAACAAACATGTCTGATTTGAAAGTGTTCTTTGTATTGAATAATCTAATACATTTTAAACCGCACAGTTTAAACAAGAATTTTTACAATGTGCTTCAACAAGGCTATACCTGCTGGTGTTTGCTCTTCTACTGATAACTAAATTATATATTGAATATACCAGTGATAAAAGCTTGCTGTAAGCATGATCTTGTCCAAAGCATTAAAACTGTTTTAAACTCTTAGGAATAAAGAGCAGAAACAGTATATTATATATGTTAAAATTACCCTGAAAAGCAGCATTTTGTATTTGCAAAGTAGTAAACAAATATTTGAAATTATTCTTCTCTCTAATGTTTTTCATTCCTGCAGCCTGATAACATGCTTAATAAGTTCATGGGTTACTATGAAGAAGCCTAGTCCTTCTTACTCTTTCGGGTGAGTTTATTCATTAGTTAAACAAAATACATACTCTTAAGTTCCCTAAATGCATAAAGTAATCACAACAAGCTTTTTAAATTCAAAAAGTTAGGGGTACACAAATTAGGATTTTATGTTACAAATGATTTTTTCCCCTCCCCAATTACATTCCGCTGTCTATATCGAAGTGTTGCATTAATGATTATAACAGAGTATCTCAAACAAATTCTTGGCATAGTAAAATTTGCTGTTTTATTTAATGAACACTATTATAGGTAGTTCTGCTTCTAAGAAGAAAGTTCCTACTGGAAGAGCTTATTGCACATCCATGGTTTAATTACATTATAAAATCCTGGATTTTCTGCATCTAGAGGGGCTACTCTTAATAAAATCAATTCTGCAATCTTGTTTACAATGCCTTTTGGTTTTTGATGGTCTTAACAACCCAACTCCAAACCAATTCTTGTAATTTTAGAAATATGCAGTTTTGGAGTTTATTGTTTAACCAATGTTCCATCACAGGACTAACCCTGAACATATAAAGCAGTAACTAAATTTGCTTGAATGTGTTGTCGATATGATTTGGATCAGACAAGGAAAAGTTTTTTCTCTTCATTCTTAAGCTAATGATTGCTTAATATTGTTTTTATTGTATATCCTTTTACAATGAAACAAGCCTTATTATTCTATAAAGTGTCCCAGTCAAAACAATGGATTTTCTATGAAAAATGTCCAAGAAAATATCCCCCTTTACAAAGTGCATATCTAATGCCAAAGTTATGTCATACTTTTATTAGCTTATTCGTTAGAGCAGTTTTTCTGCTGGAAAGTTCACTGCTTTGCCGCCCACTTCAGTTGGGATCTTCGCCCTCTTATCTTTTTAATCAGCACATCTTAAAACATTGTCCACCTACATGTGTTGTGTCTGGTTATAAGAACTGTTTACCTTTATTCCTCCTTAAATAATCTTTTGTATATAGCAAAACTTTCCTATATATATTGGAAAGAAAGCAAATGAACCCATCCATTTCAAGTTAAAATGTTACAATATTCATTGCACTAGACACATTTTCTTTGCTGCTGCTGACTTAGTAACAGTGATTGATTAAATTTCCTTACTTAAACCTAGGTATTAAAAAACAATCTAATAAAAAAAACAGATTAACTGATCTCAAATTATGGATTAGGAAAAAAGTATTTGCATGTGTTCCATTGTTTATTATTTCACTGTCTAACTTCCATACATATAATTCTAGATTCCTCGGTATCTGTAGAAATGTTAATTTTCTGTTATCTATTTCCTATACATGTTTTTTAATATCTCTATTTATGGCTGATATTATTATTGGAGGTAACCTTAGTAGTTCATTCAGATTTCTTTGATGTTAACATAACAGAAAATCATTTTCAGAAACACCTGAAGGAAAGTAAACATATCAACATATCAGTGTTTTGGGATAAATTATGTCATTATTTTATTCTTTATTTTCATTTCTTGTTATATTTTGTTATATTTTATTACATAACAATAAGGAAAGGTAAAATGTTTTTTCTTTTTAATTTGGTTGACATACCTATGACGTTTTTACGTTTTAGTGGTGGTATGCGCTAAGGAAATAAAATTTTGTTTGACCTTTTTTAAATGTTTAACATTTAAGGTTTGAACGATTTGAGGTACTAGCTGTTTTTGCTTCCACTGTGTTGGCCCAGCTTGGAGCTCTTTTTATTCTCAAAGAAAGGTAGGATTTCATGATTGTATTATGTACATTAAATAATTGTTCTGAAGAGATAATTGAGAAATATTTTATGGAAGAGCAAATTCACTTTTAGATCCTTTCACAGTCAGGGCAATGCACTTCTACCTCATTTTAAGGTTAAGAGGCCCAAACCAAAATAGGAAAGTTGGTGCTTTTAAGAATTTTTAG
Organism: Polypterus senegalus; assembly: GCF_016835505.1. NCBI lineage: Eukaryota > Metazoa > Chordata > Cladistia > Polypteriformes > Polypteridae > Polypterus > Polypterus senegalus. The sequence goes on along the minus strand of NC_053169.1, from coordinate 84,080,371 downwards.
CACCAAGTTTTACTGGAAAAGAACATTGGAAATTATGATTCATGTACAAGGCACAATAATAAAATTAAAATATTCTAAAAATTATGTAATTTAACTATGTAACATTCACCCTAATAAACAGGGTACTTTAAGTAGTCTGTTTAGTAATAAGCTAAGTTAATATAAAACAAATATTGCTACATGACTTTTTCACTTTAATTAGGTATTTACTATTAGAAAATAAGAAAAGGAAAAGAAACATTTTACATTCTAGTTAATACAGATCTATCTTAAAGAAATTGATAAGGGAATCGTATTATGAAAACAATACTTATTAAAAAATATTAATAATTGTATTTTTCTCTCAAAGGCCATGACATTAAATTATTTTATTTTATTATTTAGTGTGGAAAGATTTATGAAGCAGCCAGAAATACATACGTAAGTCTACAGACTTTTCATTTTTTATTGATAACATTATTATGTAGTGCAGTCTGATTATTGTTTATTTGCCTTGTTACTGTTAACATGTTTTATATGTAGAAAACAAGCTTTTTGAATTTACTTTTGTCAAGTGTATAATTAACATCTAATATCAGTAACAAATACATTTAATATAACAAAGATCTTTTTTCAGTGCAGAAGGACAAAACATCTTGCTCATATACATTTCTAGATTAATTGAAGCAAGTTAATGTGTCATTTTTGACAGGTTCCTCCTCATTTGAGCTGGTCTTATTGCAGTATTGATTGAATGCTGTTTAAATTTAATGCAGACTTAAGTTTTTTTCTCATGGGTAGTTTAAAAGCCTTTTGTCAGTTGTGCATAAAATATTCAGATTATTTCAGTTGTTTACTACAATGAAACCAAGTACTCTCAATATTAATGTTGAGGAAAGATTATAGTGTGACTCTATTGTCTGAAGTCTGTCATTACTTATTAGTGAAGAATCTTTCGTTGTCTGAGTATGGGTCCTGTGATTTTTAATTTTCATTGTGTTCATCCAAATGGGATTACATAAACTGTTTTCTTTATAAAATTATGTAGTAGGTTTTGAATACAAAATCTTGTTAAGGTTTAAAATAAGATTAAGTAATGAAAATTGAAAATTGTATTTTCTAAGGTTTTTAACGCTGAAAAAAGATAAATGGAATAATCATGTCAGCATTTGTAAGAACATTTAAAAAGATGTCAGTCCTTAAAATGATTTTCATAGATGTTTAACTCTGTTCACACTCTTTAAAAAAAAAAAAAAAGGAAAAGTGTCTGTGGGTGCTAGTAAATATTTTACTTTAGTTCCATAAAGACAAAAAATATATGTCAGGTACACATATAATATTGATATGTGGAATCAGCACTTTAAGTCCTTAAAAAGATAAATTACCCTAGCTGGTTATTTCATGTGCAGGGGGGTATGTAAGCAGAACTATACAAACCACTACTAAAATTGGATGAATGAATGAACATTTTAATTTATTACAATAAAAAAGTTCTTATTATTTTATAAGAAAGTGAAGATATTATTTTTCAAAATATTGTTGACAAGTTACTGCCCATACATAAAATTAAAACCTTCCCTCTGCACCTGCTACTCAAATGTCTGTCTGTTGTGCATGTAGCACACAGAATGACTAAAGTAGTGTGAGGCGTTGAAAAATGAGCCACAGAGCTGCCTAAACCCCACCAATCTACCCAGAAAAGGAACTCTCAACTGTATATGTAATTTTTGCGTGGAGTATTCCTTTAAAGATCATTATCAATAAACACATCTCAAAGTTTTAAAAAGTCACACTTAGAGAAAGTTGAATGGGTGAGACCAGTTAATCTGCGTGACGATTTGAATAAATATGCCATAGCCAGTGTTCCTGATTATAAGGGATTAATGGCACCTTCAGCTTTAGTATAAGAAATCTACCAGCAGGATTCTTGTAGTTTCACTATCTGTTGCTGAAGAAATCCTTAGTTAAGAATAAAGAAATTAAGGACATTTGAGCTTAGTAGTGTTAGTAGCATTGTGTACGTACTTGTTAGGGAGATGTAGATAGTAAGGTAGAGTTAAACTGTGAAGATGCTTTCTGGAGAACTAGTGGTGATTTTTCAAAATAACAAGGAAAATAAATTAAAGGGATGGAAACTTAAATACATATGGCATCTGTCTCTTCTCTCTCCTCATAAAGTATTTATCTCTGTTTGCTTTTGCACTACTGTTTTTTTATGTTTAAAAAATTAAAACAAATCTTTGTCACTACATTTGAAGAATTTTTCTTATGCATCTTTTTAATTTCAAGATTTGTTCCTTTTTAGCTTTGTATTTTGCATTTTATTTGTCTGATGGAGGTATCTTTTTATTCTGCCGTGAAAAGTTGCAGTTCCACCACATTTTTCCAAATGCTGTTGTATGAATCTCTCCACTGCAAACCTGCAGTATACAGGCTTATCCGCATTGCTATGACAAAGTCATTAGTAGCCCACAAAGTGGGGGTGAATGCATTATTTATAATGGCACCATAATGAAAAGAGTTAAAAAGGTTCTTAGTCAATTAAAAAAAAAACATTTTTCTGTTCATTAATCATAAAAGAAATGTGTGTTCTTCAAAGTCAATTGGACTTTACAGTATTTATAATTTATATCCAAACTACCTATAGTCTTCTTGAAATAAGTTATTTGAGATAAACAGTCAGGTTTTCAAGCACAGACGTTAACTTTTATCTTGTATAATATAATGAAAATTATAAGATTTATTGGTGCCTGGAATTCAGAATGGAAAAAGTCACTGACAGTGTTTCAATTTAATTTTAAGATTGCGGAAATCACACCTTTTCTTATTCCACATAGTTTAACCTGATTAAACAGTAAAAGTCCCACTGCTGTTTCAAGACAGAAAAGGCTTTTGTTATTGTCAGTTTTAACCTATAATGGTGTAAGTTCCAAAATAACAATACATAATTTGTACATGCTTTGATAGAATAATGATATGACTAGTCACCTGTGAGTTAAAATTGTTTTAGGTTAAAGCACTGAATTAAATTATGGTAAATAATTGTAATTAAAAATAGACATGGACATGATTACAGTTGTCTATCTATTTTCTAACCCAGTTTAAAATCTCAATTGAAATAAGCTCTGTATGGTTATTCCAAAAAAAAATAAATAAAAAATAAAAATGAGTCAATTTTTATATACAGTTAGATTTGCCAGCCAATTGTGAGACTCACTTCACAATGCTACTTTGATATATGAAGCAGACTGATGTGATTAAGAAAATATCTAATATATTAGTGTTCAATTGGTAATAACAGAGTTACAATTAGTACTTTTGTTAAAGTATTAAGCACTGTTTTTGTTGTGTTGTACTCGTCAAGTTTTTGAAGTGCTGAAATAATGAATCGATCTTCATTTAAGAAATTTAATTTCAGAAATATTTTGCTCGCTTAATGGATTATACTAATACAAAATAAGAGCAAAGTAACCAGATGTAATGTAGAAAACACTTGTGAGGATATGAATGGATACTTCATGAGAGTAGATGGATATTATGACATTCTGGGTTGACAGCAGAATCAATGCAGTTATATAGAAAAGTCAGATAAAGTATAAAATTACTAGTTCAGTGGATAAAAATGTGAAAGAGAGGGAGACGGGTGGGTTTGAGGTGTGGTTTCAATGTCAACACTTGATACACTTATCAGGTAGACCTCAGGTGAGAGTTCATTGGTGTAGGAGCTACAGAGGAAGACCACATAGTACATTCTTTCCTTTTAAGTCTAAGCAACAGTCAGCCAAATGATGGCATACTTTAGGACTTGTACATTAAAAAAAACATTTAAAATCATTAATACATTGAAAATTCACAAACCAGCTGATAGACAAGGTGAAGGAAGTCTCTCTTAAGTCATGGGATATTCACTCACCAACACATGCACTATTCCTAATCAAAAACAAAAGTATAACATAATTATGGGGCCATTTTATTAACTTTAATAAAAATAATCCACTTGGGATGGTAGTACTATAAAATTTCATATCTAATCAATAATAAACACTTTAATGCCTGTTGTCTGAACTATGTACTGATGTAATACATAACATTTGGTAAATTGTTTTATGGTATGTCATGTAATTTCTTGTAAGATTGCCACCTCTGTCAATAATCTGCAATACAGAGCTGGGCTATTCAAAATTTGTACAGTTACAAAAATTCAATAAGTGATTTATACAACCCTTATTTCCCTAAACTGACACACCAAAAATTGTTTGAAAACTGTTAGAATAGAAGAAGAAATCTTTATTCTCTCCTTTGCTGCCAGCTCAAGGCGGTCCAGAGTGCACCCTGTAACTGAGCCTGTCCTCTTAATTAGTTTGATTTGGTGGGCCTCTCCTGAAGTGATGGTACCAGCCCAGCTAAGCACACCACAGCATGGAAAAACATACTGGCCATCACAAACTTATAGAATATGTGAAGAATGTCAATACATAGTCTAATAAGAAAAAAGTCAGACTTTTTTTTTATATACAGTATAGTCTCTCTTTGTTACAAGACCAGTCCAGTCTGTTGTTGATGTGAACCCCCAAGTACGTGTAGCATTGCACCATCTTTGCATTCACTCCCTGAATAGTGACCGGGCATTGAAGTTCTTTGATGCTGTGAAAGTCATTTACCAGTTCCTTGGTTTTGCTGATGTTAAGTTTTAGATAATTCTTTCTGCATCAAGAAGTACAGTTCTCCACCATCAAATCTCACTTATTGATACACCCATAAGTGCAGAATCATCTAAGAATTTCTGCCAGTAGTATTACCTGATGTTCTCTTTACAGCCTGATGTGTACAGAGTGAAGAGAAAAGAAGACCAGACTTTCTTGTTGTGCTCCAGGGTTTCTCACATCCATATCAGAGAAACAACACTTGAGTCTCACAAGCTGTGGTCTCCTGGAGAGAGAGTCTATTATCCAGGATACCATGCGCCATTCACCTGCATACCTCTTAGCTTATTCTTTAACAGGAGTAATATAATTACAATAATAATATATATAATAATAATATTGAAGGAACTGGAGAAATCAGAAAAATAATCCTCACAGTGCTGCTGACTTTGTCTAGATGAGAATGAACCTTGTGGAGCAGATAGATAATTGCATCCTCCACTCTAATCTTTGTCATATAGACATTCCAAGTGTCCAAGACCAGCCTCTATGAGGTCTTCATGATGTGAGACATACATTTCACTGATCTGTAGTCATTAGGTGAAGAGGCTCCTACCTTATTTGGAACTATAACAATGCACGTTGTTTCTCACACTTTCTGGAGCCTTAGAGACATACTGAATAGATGACAGAGGATACCGCAAAGTCAGCACTGCCCTTAACAGCTCAAAGACTGATGACATCTGGTCCCTTGGCTTTACCTTTCTGTAGCTTCCTCAGTAGGTCTTTAGTTATGGGCAGTCCATACTAATGATCAAAGGATGGACCCCTTCACTGTCCATTCCAGTTAAAGTTGTGGACATTGTGTGGGGCAGCTGGTCATTGGAAGAAGGTGGCAGCAGAAGGAAAAATCTACTAAAAATGTGTTCAGGACATTAGTTTTGTCCATTTCCCCTTCTAGCACCTAAAACCTGGATTGCTCGAGTCCTGTTATTATGCACAATACATTTCAGTTATCTCTCATGTTATTCTGAGAGAGTTTTTCTTTTTTTTTTCTTTCTTTTTTTCGCTTTGTAAGCAACACTTCGTAACTGTCCTGGTGATAACTCGTTGCTGTCTAATAACAGGCTTGTAGATGAGCATAAGATGAAATGGATTGTCATCAGATCTGCACAATTTTGCCTATAGTTTTCACTTAAAGGCATCTTTAATATTTGAATAGAGCAGGTCCAGCTTATCGTAAAAAGTTTGTTGCTTTCAACAGTGCCCAGAATGAATTGCATACTGTGAAATTTAGCATAACATCTCCCATAAAAGCAGCAATACATTAAAGGATAATAAGCCATATTTATATATACAGTGCTATCCACTAATATTGCTTCCCTTAGTGAATAAAAGGAAAATTGGTTGTGAAGAAGTCTTTGTTTATACTTGTGGTCTTTCATACAAAATTGTAACCTTTAAGTTGAAGTAAAACAAGCAAAAGGAAAAAGGAATTCTTATTATAAAACAAATACTTTTAACAAAATATGTTTATGGCATTTCTCAGATATATGTGTACTATTATTATATAGACACCCCTTTATAAAGAGAACCACTCCTATAATGCTTAATAAGGTTGAAGCACAGATGGGAAGGGAATTGTGACCATTCCTCTATAATGAATTTCATTAAATCCTTCAGATTTCTAGGTTCACACTCACCTTTTTAGCTCACCCACATGCTTTAATAGGGTTTAAGGTCAGGGGACTGGGAAGGAAATGACAGAACCATGATTTTGTGGTCAATGAGCCATTTTTGTGTTGCTTTTGAAGTGTGATTTGGATCACTGTCTTACTGGACGATCCAACAGGCAGAGGCAGTCATGTTTTTTGTTTAATAACTACTGATACTTGATGCAGTCTATGAAGAACAGCCCCACAGTGTCCTTGCACCACAATATTTGACAGTGGTGATGAGGTACTGCATACTTATCATTCCCTCTACATCATACCCACTCAAACGTTTGTTATTAAAAAGCTCTATTTTTGTGTTATCTGACTATAGAACTCTGTCTCACTGAATGTTCCAGTAACCTGCAGAAAACTATAAGTACCTTAGTTTGTTGTTAGATGAGAGCAGAGTTTTTTTTGGTTTTTTTTCCTGGCAACCCTAGTAAACAACATCTGGTTATGTAGGTGGCACCTGAGCAAAGTTTTGGAGACTTTCTTTCTGCAGGACCTAACTGACGTCTGCAGAGGTTAGAGGTTTGTTAAAATTTTGAATGTAAGAATAAGAGGACAAATAATATTTTTTACAGCCCATACTGCTTTTACAGTGGCATGCAAAAGTTTGAGTACCCTTGCTTAAAATGTCAGGTAATAGTTGAGTGAGCAGAAAATGATTACCAAAAGGCATCAAGTCAAAGGTGACACATTTCTTTAATATTTTAAGCAACATTACATTTTTATTTCCATCATTCATAGGTACAAAATAGAAAAACATTAAATGGGTCTGAATCAAAATTTTCGGCACCAACCTGGTCAGTAGTTAGTAAGACCCCTTTTGGCAAGTATCAGTTTGTAAACACTTTTTATAGCCAGGTAAGGGGTCTTTCTTACTCGGGGTATTTTCACCCATTCCTCCTTGCAATAGGCTTTTAAATACTCCAGGATTCTTGTGCCATCTTGGATACATCAGTCAAAGTCTAAAAGCGGGTTTGGGAGATTGAAACGACTCCTAGTGGATACGAATGCAGTTAGAAACGGGGAACATTCGCCCAGCACTTTTAAAACTTTTGGTGGACATGTAGTGGGCAGAGTGTGGTTTCAGCACATCTGAGCAGCTGAAACTTCAGTATTAACCCTTGTGTGCTTGCTACTCAGTGAGAGCCACATTGGTAAAAAGCCGATTTTCTGATGAGGAAGAAGTTAGGAGCACACACTGATACAGTGCATTGCTGCACCCACCACAGACTAACTCAGGATCCAGATTAGGACTCGATTGCAGCCATGCAATGGGTGATACCTCAACACTGCACTAGTTCAGATGGAGTGGTGTTACTATAAAGTTTCACTGTCCATCAATCACAGTATATTGTATATTGTACATTGAGTATTGATGTTGTCATGCTCATTTTCACATTTAATTCTAGATGATATATAGCTACATACATAGAACTAAATGGCCAATGACAAAAGCATCTTAGGAAGTGTTTACTGGTAGAACCCGAAATAAACACACACACACAATGGTAAATTACACAGATTATACAGCTCCAGTGCCTAAAATAGACAAACCGTGTTGTCTGCACCTCAATCATCCACTTGTCCACTGTCCAGTTATGCCTTTTTATTTTCCTTATACATTCTGAGCACGTTAAGTCAGTAGGCATGGGTCCACATCTTTTTTTTTTTTTTTTTGAGAAGCCTGTTGCCATCATGTTTTTTTTTGAATGAGTAAAACTGTTTTGTCCGTGTGTCCACATATAGTCTGAGCACCAACGTGGTGGCATGCCAATCAGATTGACTGTGCTTGCACAGTTTGAGTACATATACAACTGGTGATTCTGTTGTTCAATGTGAGTAGTAGTTTGCCCACAATTTCTAAAAATTGCACTGTATATACCCATTACAGTAAGCAGGTGTAAAACATCTTAAAGCTTTACATAACAGTGGTTTTTCCATACATTACAACACATCAATAAATATTACATTAAATTACTAATGTTAGTTTGACTCATTTAAAGACATAGTAGCTTATGCTTATTATTCTTTTACATACTATATTTGCTACAATTTTAGTGCACCAGAAAAACTTTTTCATGAAATATTTAAAAAAAATTCTGCTGATTATATGGTTAGTTAAAACTAATAATATCATCATTGTATTTTTGGGGCAGCATTCGAATATCAGTGTAGGATTGTGGGTATTGCGTTTGTTATGCAAATATCCTGCATGGTTGAACTAAATAAAGAGAAACTCCTACTTTTATTTCATCATAGAATTCAAATGAAATGCAAAAATACATTATTTGTACATACCATGAGGGTGTGATGATGTGACCAATCAGCTGTCAGTTGCATCCCTTTTGACTTGTTCGGTCACTCATTTGAATGAGAGTTAAAATGATGGCATGGTTGTTTTTTTTAATACAGCACCATATATAGCCTCGATTCATATTCATACTCTAATTTGTACAAAACATGGATATCATGGCCACCCTGTACACTGGTACTGTGAGTGCTGTGCAGAGTGGAGGCGGGACCTCTGCGTTTTTCCCAGTTGATTCTGGGGTTTGTCATGGGAGTGTTCTTCCTCCTACTCTGTTCAATGCTTGCATGGACTGGGTGTTGGGCATGGTCATGGGGTCCAGCGGCTGTGGGACATCTGTTGGTGAAGAAAGATTCACGGATCTTGACTTTGCTGACAATGCTGTGATCTTCAGGGAGTCAATGGAGGCTCTGATTGGGGCACTTGAGAGACTGAGTGAGGAGTCTTAGTGTCTGGGCTTGCGAGTGTCCTGGATGAAAACCAAGATCCAGGCCTTTGATGACCTCTTGGGCACAGCCATCAGCAGTGTGTCTGCTTGCGGAGAGAGTGTCAACTTTGTCGAGAGGTTTACTTACCTTGGTAGTGACGTTCATATCTCTGGTGACACTTCCTGATTTGGAGAGCATGGGGGGTCACAAGGTCACTGGAAAGGGGTGTGTGGCACTCCTGATATCTATGTAAAAGGACAAAGGTCCAAGTCTTTAGAGCCCTGGTGCTTCCTGTCTTGCTATATGATTGCGAGACATTGACGCTATCCAGTGACCTGAGACGAAGACTGGACTCCTTGGGTACTGTGTCTCTCCGGAAAATCCTTGGGTACCGTTGGTTTGACTTTGTGTCGAATGAGCGGTTGCTCATGGAGTCCCAAATGAGGCACATTACCTGCATTGTGAGGGAGCGTCAGTTACAGCACTACGGCCATATGGTGCGTTTCCCCAAGGGTGATCCAGCTTGTTAGATCCTCATTGTTGGGGACCCAAGTGGCTAGACCAGGCGAAGGGGTCACCCATGTAACACCTGGCTGCGGCAGATAGATGGTAATTTCCGGAGGCTAGGACTGGACCGCGTGTCTGCCTGGGGAGTTGCCAACCGGGATCCTGAGCTGTTTCGACATGTAGTGGGTGTGGCAACGCACTGTACCAGTGCATGCTCCCCAACTTGACTTATCTAGTTCACAGTCAGGTGTTGGTGCATATCCTGGATGAAATACACAAACCCTTGCACACATAAACAACTCCTCCTAATGGTAATGCATCATTCCAAATTAAAGTTTAGTTATTAGTGTTTCAAAATGTCCACATGTTTATGTGACTTAACATGTAATGTTATGAGGACTGAGGCAGATGCCTTCAATAATAGGACATGTACTGTAGTTTGCTAGCAGAATCGCAAAAAACACACAGTGCTGCTTAAACAGTATACTTCATTCCTGAAAACTAAGCAGCCAACTGTAATTTTGTTTCCATTTACTGAGTTTTTGAAGCCAATAATATTCATTACTATAATAACTAAAATTTGATAAATATAATAAAAGCATATATGACACATTCAGTATTTGAATGGTACAGGAGTGAGTGTAATGTAGTTGACAGTTGGGAATAGTTACTGCAGTTACAATCACTGGCTAGTTATGAATTAATACACATTAATAATAACAGTCTGATCACTTATATTAGCTTGAAAACATCAGAATAAAAGAGTTTTCATAGGACATGTGAAATAAAATTCATTACCATTTAATTGATAAGTTTGATTTTACAGTGGTAGCCTTAAAGTTTGAACATATCCAAAAAGAAGGAGGAAATTTGCAAGTTAAAACCAAGTACCAAGTTGGTTTACATTTGAAAATTTAGTTAATTTGACTGCTTAATAAATATACCCTTCATAGACTGTTATTAACCGTCTGTTTCCCCATATACTTAAGTAAACATAGATGTCACCAAAGCAAATATACAAAAATGGACAAAGTGATTTCCTGACAAACCTGATTTGAAAAGTGTGCTGCTACAAAAAGCCACAATTTTGCACAAGCAAAAATATCTTGATACAATAATGACTTTATTAATCTATTTACTAATTTGTGTGGCAAATATATAAGCTTGTTTGAATTGTAGTATTAAGTTTAAGCAGTAATTGTTTGGTTACTGAAATGAAGATGCCCATGAATTAGTATGTGCACATGGTGTAGGATGATCATATTATCATGCTTTATAAATCTTTTATTGGAATTTTCTTGTTACTCTGAGGGAAAACCCCCAATGCCACACTTGAAATTCAAGCCCTGTTTGGGATTTAAACAGAAAATCTGACACTAACTATTGGCAGAGTATTAAATATTAAAATATTAGAAGATTATTTTGTGCTGTAATATATATTCATTGTAGCAACAAAGTTTAGGCTTACATCATTCTGGCCCACAGGAATCCAAATGTTTTTTAATAATACCTGATTCTTTAAATTATAAGAATCGGTTACTTTCTTTATTGAAAGAAAAGTATTTATAACTAATATAATGTGAATTTTAATATATACAGTACCTATTGGTGTGATTTTTTTTTTTCCCTCCATTTTGACAAATTGCTTTTCACAAATCATGTGACTGGGTTTACATACAAGGTTACATTTCTTTAAAAACCTTCCCTTTACTTAATCTACCAGATAATGCTTTTTATAATGTGCTAAGTAAAGATTGCAGTAAGCTGACATTATGAACACATGCTTTGAGTCTTGCATATACTAATGTCATCAGCTATGCAGCACATGTATACCTGTAGATTAAGAGCAAACCATTATGAAATACAGCGTGTGAATATTAATACACTAATTAGAACGATAATTCAGTGTTTTAGGCTGTAATGTTGTTATATAAGCACATCCATGTTCCAATGAAAATTCTAAGCCAAATATGTAAGAGATTTTAGTACTATACAAAGTAAATTTACAATACGGTATGTTAAATCAACGAAATCACATGTGTGCAGCTTATAGTAAATCCACTTGACAAGATTTGTATGTAAAGAGGCTTTTTAAGGACCCTCAAGTACAATGTTTAAATGAATTTTAAGTATTGATATGCTGAATTTAATGAAACAGCCTCAGCTGTTAAGTGAAAAACCGAGCGGAAAAACAATAATAAATATGTGAATTTCCCCTTGGGATTAATAAAGTATCTATCTATCTAGCTATTCTATCTATCTAATAAAGAAGTAGAATGGTTTATATATCATAATATTGTCATTAGTGGTACCTGATTATTCAATCAGTAAAAGAGAGCTTATTTTAACTAAATAAGATGTCTAGAGTATGGTTAGATAAAGTTCTGAATGCAGAAGGCATGCTAATAAAATTGTCCAGGTCATCTGTCCTTTAACATGAAGGAATAACCAGAACAGCTATCATGAGATGTTAAGTGAAATATCTTTCTTTCTTTCTCAGGGGTCGTCTTCTTGTTGGAACTTTTGTGGCACTCTTCTTTAATTTGCTAACAATGCTGTCTGTAAAAAACAAGCCTTTTGTACATGTTTCAGAAGGTAAGTATTCCTAATAACCTATTCAAAATGCTCTTTAACAAAACGTTAATTTTTTTTGCTGTCTATGTTTTGACTTCCGACAAATGATTTTCCATTATTTCAAAGGACTTTTAATTATAAAAGTACTTGATCTAAATGAAGAGACCAGGTTTACTATCAAATCTATGTTTGCATTTTTTTATTGTAGTCCTCTGCTTCTTACTTTAAATTTTCAAGGTTTTGCATTTTTTCTTAGTTTCTTAAAATTACAATTTATTAAGAAATAATGTCAGATATTCTTGGTAATCAGTAACATGAAACATGCTCCTTTCCCTGATGTTAAGCTGGTTTTAATTTATGGCTCATTTAATATTACATTGTCTATTAGACTTAGCTCAGGAGTACTTAGTTATGGCCCTGGAGGTCCACAGTGGCTGTAGATTTTTGCTTTAACTAACTTTTTAATTAGAACCCATTTTTTTTGCTGGGCTTAATTTTAGTAAAATTTCTTGTCACAATTTTGAATCCTTAATTGCCTATTTTGCTTGGTTTGGGCTTTAATTATTGCCTGTTTTCTTAACCAGCCATCAGTTAATAATGAGTTGCAAATGACAAAGGAACACAATCAGATCTTCAGCTAACATCAGTTTAAACTTGTGTATTTGCGTTAATAGAATGTTTTGAAATAAGAGAGAGAAATAAAGAACCACAAATCATATAAATAAAGTTCTCAATAAACAAAAATATACAATTTTTGTTTGAGAAGAGTAAAAGCACTAACAAGCCACATAATTAAATACCAAGTTTCATATTTTGTTAGACCTAGCTTTTAATTAAAAAACTGGTTGGAGCGAAAGCCTTTAGCCACTGCAGACCTCCAGGATGTAATTGAGTACCCCTGACCTAGCTACTTAACTGGGATGCTTCTGCATGACCAGGGTCCTCATGCATAACGCTGTGTGAAGAATTCACACTAAAACATAGCGTTCGGACAGAAGTGGAAATGTGAAAAAAAAGTGAAAAGTGAAAAAATTTAGATGCAGAAAACTGTGCGTAAGCCTACTTCCATGCACTTACGCTCCATAAATCCTGCTCACCATGAAAAGTAACGCATGTGCACACGCCTGTCATTCCACCCCAATGTAATTTTGCATATTTTAATATGCAATTAATTATAAATATCACTTTCCGGTCAGTGTTTGGTTAAAACACAATGGCAAAAGTATGTAGAAAAAAAGAATTTCAGCAAATGCGAAGTGGAGGTAAGGAAAAACATACTATTAATTGGCTTAAGCAGGAGTATAAACAACAAAAGGAATTTGATCGAGTGATATAGATTGGCAGGGAAACACAAATGTTCAAGTTCAGAAAGTTGCACAGTGCCCAAAATAATAAAAAAAAAAAGAAGTGGACAGATATTAAAGTCACCGTGAAAAGGCGAGTTGTAGCCCATAATCTGAGTGTCATATGGTCGTATATTATGGTACAGTGAAAAGGAAACCAAATAGGGATACAGTTTTGGAGGTCAAAATGTCCACTTTAATCATGTAGTTTATTTTGTCATTAAAGTAAAATGTCGTAAAATCTTAAAATCAAGGTTTAATTTACTACAATTTCTCAGATCCCATCGTAACTAAAGTATCACATTAATTGCTTTGTATTCCATGTGTCCTTCTATGTGCACTGTGTGTTTGAATCACTGCGTGCTTCTTAAACTGACTTTCTGTTACGCCAATAGAAAACAAAATACATTACATTCATGATATTAAAGCTCTCTGAACAATTTAAATACTAAGATGTATACTTGATACCAATTTTCATGATGAAATGAATTAAAGCATGTATTAAACATGGGGGCACAGTGGCGCAGTGGTAGTGATGAGATGGCACCCCATCCAGAGATTGTTCCTGCCTCTTGCAAGATGCGTACTAGGACGTGTGCGACCCTTGATGAAATCATTTATTGTAGCAGTACTGTCTCTTTCAAACGTACCAACCCCCAGTTCCTGTCCTTCCTTTTCTTTCTCCACATAACCAATCGCCACACAATAAGTTCTGTGATAAATGTCAAACCATCTGTAAGCTTAGGACACAGATTCTTCAAAACTTTTAAAGAACATTGAAATATCTTCGTAATACATGTTTAATTATTCCATCCATCTATCCATCTAGGGTTGTACCAGTCCCAGCAAGCATACAGTGCGAGGCAGGAACAATCCCTGGATGGGGCGCCAGCCCATCACTACTGCTGCGCCACCATGCTCATACATTTAATTATTAACAGTATACATTATTTAAATGAAGTTAAAAAATATATCTGTATAATTTAAAATACATACTTTAATGCACATAATCTTAATACTGATATCAAGAGCTCCAAGAAGATAACTCTTGCAAATCTAAATCGACTTAGAAGCCAGACATCACACGCTCTCTTCTGTTGAATTGAATTGAATTCCTTTATTGTTAATGTATGGTATAATGAGATTCAATATGCAAATCCTCCATAAACTTATTTTCCTATAAAGTGATAAAATAACAATATTAATAATAAAAATAAAGTGATAAAATAATAATAATACGATGATAAAAAACACAATGAAAAATATACAATCATGAAAGCATAAGTACAATATACAGATCATGTACATGTAGTGCAGATAGTGCAAATGGTTCACATAGTGGCTCAGGTTGTGCAATATTACAACTGTAGTGCAAGTTTACAGTGAGGTAATTGTACTTATAAGTACAAACAGTTTTCTACCAGGAGCACTAGATGGATTGATTGAGTGCATTTATTGCTGTTGGAATGAAACTGTTTCTGAACCTCAGTCCCTACAGGAAAGGCTCTGAAGCATTTGCCAAATTAGAGCAGTTCAAGTAGATTGTGTGCATGGCTAAAGCAGTGTGTACTATAAATATTCTCCAGGGATAGATGCTGTATCCCAATAACCCTCAGCACTCGCAACACAATCTGCCATAGAGCTTTCAGATCAGCTGCTGTACAGCTGTGACTCCACACTCAGATACAGTAGGTTATAATACTTTTGAGTGGTGCACTGAGAGTATCAACACTAAAGCAGCTGTGGTATTCAACCATTCCATGGACTATTATATTGTTTCAGGTTGTTTAAAATCTGATGCCTTAAATTTACAAATGATATGTGGTTAATTTCAGTGTATTTGATAAAGCCACATCAGGGATGTGAATCTAAAAAAATAAAGAGAAACTACACAGGAACAGTAGCACTGCTTTGATGCTGGGTGGTGCCAGTTTTCAGAACTGAGCAGAAAACGTGTAGACGCTATGTGTTGTGCTGCCATGAGAATATGCGTGGCTTTACACCAAGTTTAATATTATACATTGCGATGTGAGTATGGAAACGGGTACGCAACATTTCTGTGCATATGCACAATTTATGCATGAGGCCCCATATGAATGAGGGCAAAGAAATACAGTCCCCAACCTAAAATAGTTGGTGTGAACGTGAATAGTTGTTGGGTCGAGACTTTGTTTCATATGTGTAACAAGCCTCAATAAGTATGGAGAATATTTGTTTGAACTCTCTTATGATTTGTGAGCATAGCTAATTTTTACGCATTTCACAGAGGTGTATTCAAGTCATGATGGTGAATGCAAGGTGTCAGTGAATATGTGCCAAGTTGTTTAATTAGAAAGGGACGATAAATGATTTTTAAATGACTGTAAATTCTGTACTAGTAAGGGGCAATGCAGCCCCTTTTTTTACAGTATTTATTTCATAAAAATTTTAATTGCACAGGAGTCATAATAAATGTGTAAGAAAGAATAGCAAAGGTGCTTGTGATTGCTGAACAGCATGTGCATGAGATGGCAAGGCAGTGTGTGACATAGTCCATTGTTTCTAATTTAAATTAAATAAGTAAGGGCATGCAAAAGTGGGGAGAAAAGCATCAACTTGTAGAAAAGGGTACAATATAAATAAGTCCCACAAGCATTCTCACTAGAGAGTGTTGGAAGAAAAGCTTACATTTGAAAGATAAACCAAACCAAAGAAGATGACAGCTACATTAAATCCATTATTCTGTAGATGGCACTGTTCGGTCTAAAAAGAGAGAGCAAAGAATCAATCTGACGTTAGCAGAGAGTAATGTAGAAAAAACATCAGGGAATTTAAAAAAAACAAAAAAAACACTCAAATTCAGACACATCACAGCAATATAGGCTGTGCAGCTGGCTGTAGTAGAACTTGAAAAATATGGTGGCAGTACCCAAGCAATATGAAATTAGTCTGGTACAGGCACTTAGGGGAATTCAACAGATTTTAAACAAAAAACTAGTCTATTTACTGTTAAAATATTTTTTAATAATGAAGAGGTTAAAACTTTGATGTCTGAATTCATGATGGTCTGTCACTCATATGGTTGCATTTGAAAGAAATGTCTTCTACTTCGATACCACAAGTTCAAGGTTTGTGAATATGAACTAGAGTTAGGTAGGCTGCATTGATATTCAGAATTAGGGGGACTTTTCAATATTGGGTGGATCATGTTTCACCCAAACAACAGTTTTAACAACTAATCTGTATTGATGGTAGGGCTGTAGGTTGTACCCGAGTCAGGTTCTGTTGTAGGCAGTCTTACTATTCATAAGTTCAGGTAAAAAAAATCTTTAGAATGAAGGGTTACTTACTGAATAATGTGTGTTCTAGGTAATCAGAAGTCTAAAGGAAAGAAAATAAAACAAAACAATGGTTACAAACAGTGTGAAGGACAGCCGGGTCCCATGCCCGGCAGGGACGCCCCTGCTGCTTATGTTCCGGGGGAGCCACTATGGGCAGTCCAGTACCTCCCCCGGGACGCTTGGTGGCAGCCTCCCTGGCTGATGGTGATTCCCCAACCACCCGCAGGGCTCCATGCGAGATGGAGTCCTCCACAGCTTGGTTGGGGTCTCGGATGGCCACTAGGGGAAGCTGCATGGACTCAGCAGCCTGGCTGGATGAATCTTCAGCCCCACCCGGAGGTGCAATTAGGACCAGGTGGTCAAGCACCTGGAACACTTCCGGGTGGGTTATAAAAAGGGCCAGCCACCACCACTTAGAGAGCCAGATTTGGTAGGAGGAGGACTGAGCTTTAGGAGGAGTGGTGGTGGAGGAGAGAAGAAAAGTGTTTGGTGTTGCAGGTGTGTTTTGGGACTGTGTTGAGCTGTGTGACACGGGGAAGACATGTCCCACAGCTGAAGATAAATAAAAGTTTGTTTATTTTTATACGTGCCTCCGTGTCCATCAGTGTCGGGTCAGGCGCCTATATAGCACCTTTGTTACATTGGCGTAGCCGGCAGGATTCCGGCCCGTCCATTTGGATCGGGACCTGCTTAAAAATTTGTGTAACGGCCCGGCACAGCACCCAGAGGCACGTATAGCTCAGCGAGGACAGCGCACACAGCACCGCAGCGCCGAGCGCACTCCCGAGGCAGAGAGTGTGCTCTATCTGAGTACAGAGCTGAGAGCGCCCTTTGGACTGCAGCGCGGGGCACATTTTACAGTGGGAATAGGGCAATGGTGTTACCTGGCTGATGTTCAGTGTTAGGTTTACACTACACATCACTTAACATCAAATCCAAAAACTTCTGCTTTAGTTTCATGAGACCTCAAGACTTTCAGCAATATATTTGCAATGTATGTTCCAGGTGAGGTTTTGCACATTCTTTACAAGGAAGGACTTTACTGTTTTTTTTTTTCTTTTAGCCAAAGGCATATTCAAGACCTCTCTTTCAGAAAGTCCCATGTTGTGCAAGGCACTGAAGGTTTTTGACCATCTACATTCTCTCCAATTGCAGTGACAGACTTCTGCAACTCAGTCAGTGATAACTGGTGCCACGGTAGACTGTTAGACAGTTCAATTCTTGTTCAGCTACTGATTTTCGAGGGGTGGTCTGATTTAGGCATTGGAGTTATATTTTCATATTTTTTCACCTCTAACATGCTGTACTGCACTGAGCTTTATTTTGGGGAAAATCTTTATCACAGTGATGAACCTCAGCTAGAGAAGGGATATTTATCCTGATAAATACACATGACCCACGCATTTCCTACATAGGAGGCCATCAACACATTGGATGGGTTGGTAATACTCTGTACCTTAGCAATGTTAGCTTGATGTTTAGATTTTTTTAATAACAGATTTTGAAATACTTTTTAAACCTGTTTTGATTGTTCCTGATAATTTGTAAATCAGTTACAAGAAATTTTACCGTAATATACTATACTTTAAGTTTAGTATGTAACAGAATTAAAGGTCAAAAGATTTTTAAGGGCTGAATACTTTTTGAGGGCACTATATTTCTTTCAGGATTCCTGTTCTCCATTGAATTAAATTGAGTTAAACAGATACACCAGAAAAAGACTCTGTGCTCCTTTTTGACCACATCGCAATGAAACCTGCAGAATATGGGTTTCATTCAAGCCATTGCTTTTAATCAAATATCTTTTAGAGTAGTGTTACAGCATGGACAATAGGAGCCATTGAGTTTGATATGCTCTTGGCTGAAAAACAAATTTGATTTTTCTTTTTTTCCTAATGCGACTTGTGTCTTATGTTCCATTTCAGCTGCCAGCACCAGTTGGCTCCAAGAGCATGTAGCAGACCTGAGCCGAAGGTAATGTTAAACCCATTCATGTCTATATCTCTTTAATAAATAAGCCTTTGTTTTTGTATCATGATATTAGTTGCAAAATGCCCATGGGCATTGTAGAAGTCTTCAGGTAGCAAATGGTAGCAACCTCTCATTGAAACATTATAGTCCTTGTTTATCATTACCTCTGTTTTTAGGGTATTTTATTGATTTAAGTCTCTGTGTTTTTCAATTGTTTAACAGCTATACTTTAAAGTTCAATGTAATTGGCAAGTGTTTTGTTATTTCAATACATCGTCTAGGGAATTTTTTATCATTACAACATTTTATACATTTTCTTTACTCTTGCATCATTATTTAGAAATTAAAGGTATACCTAATACTGTACTGTAACTACAGAATATTTAGTATACTACATAATAGAAGTGTTAACAAAGCCAAGTATCATGTACATAGTGTTTTTTCTTATATTGTGATTTTAGACGTTTTATTTAAAAGAAATAAAAAAAAAAAAAAGCCTAAACAATTGTCTTCTTAATTAGATCAGATGTGCGGCAGAGATGCTTGAAGTGTTGAACAGTATTGTACAATAGGACCATTCTCTGGGATTTCAAAAATAAAGCAGAACTACATCTCAGTATATTTGGCAGATGCCAAGGAGGTCGCGTTCTTTTGAAGTCTAGGTATTGCTAACAGTCTCTTGCTGTACTTGGATTTTGACTTTGAGCCTGGAAATTTGAGTACAGTGTGATTCAGTTTAGGTTTTTACAACTTAAACATTTTTGCTGTATACAGTACCATATTTGTAAAGCTGTCCACATTTAATTTGTGTGAAAAAATATGTTATATGCAAGATGCAATTTTTACTTAACCACCAATATTATTCTATTGTAGTGGTATGCCAGGGAAGAGTTACAATGAGTTACAGGAGGCGCTACTGAGAAGGGGCAAGGCTTAACAAGGATGTCACAACAGAGAGAAGTTTAACTCCAACCACATATTACATATTGTAGTTCCAGTTAAAATAAATAGCACTTGGACTGATAAGTCATGCACTTACAGAAAAGCATTATAAGTAATTGTTCCATTAAAAGAGAACTGGATTGTGGAAATGGCTTGTTAGAATTTATAATGAAACAGTACTTTTGCATATGCTGCCAGCTACAATATATTAAGACAATTTCACAAAATCTCACAAACTATTTTGATATTGTATAGGCCTGAGCTGCTCTATGTGATCATTAGCATGCGTAATCAATCAATCAGTATACTTTTAAATTATAAAAAAAATATTACACACAGATACTAGTGTTATAAAGAACTTTGCACTCTACAACACTCTGCTTTCACCTTTACACCTGGCGCAGCTGCGTTGTTCTTGTATTTGAGTGTATGTTTCTTACAGGGACAGCTTCTGTTCTTCTCCTCCAATGTGGAACCCTCATCCTCATCTAAGTTCACCTCTTTTATACTATGTCTTTATCTGAAAACTAACTGTGTCAGATCAGGGGGAGCATGAATGTGACTGAGAGAATAAAACTGAATAAAACAGAAAAAAAAACCGCTAGCCTTTACAAGTACCGTAAAGTACACCAGCTGTTACAGACTCAAATTAAACGTATATTTTTAACAATAAGAGCATTTCGTTACTCAAAACGATAAATATAGGAATGACTCAGAATCTAACACACAACCTCTTGATTATGAGACAGTAGTTCTTACCTCTGCACCAGCCAAGTGGACGTTTCAGCCACGTCCCTTAACCCAATTTCTTTTTCTTATGTTATACTAGCAGATTACCCAGTGGCTTTGCTCACTGAGCGGAAGGGAAAAAAAATAAAATGCAGAATCTGGAGGAATTTGTAGCTCGCATCAGGAAACTGATGCCTGTGTGACGTGGTAGCCTGTGAAGACTGCATCCGTCGAATCCGATTCTGTTCAGCACGTTGTTCGGGTGTTTGTGAGGCCCCCAATTGTGATTGTTGTATAGACTGATCAGCGAGCCTTCTCTCTCGATCTGCCTCTGTCTCATTTTCTCTGTGTAATCTGACTCTTTTTGTTGATGTTGACGGTTCCTGAAGTTCCCCAATAGATTTTTTTTGGGGATTTGCCCCGGTATTTTAAATGTCAGCATAAACCTAGTCTGTTCGGTAGGAGCCGTGCTGCCAAACAATGTCATCTGAAAACACGAATTGTATTTCGTAATGTTGTGTAGTAAATGAGTTGAATGTGGATTTGTGCCAGAAATAAGAGACAACAATGGTACAGGTGGATGGCTTAAAGGTGTTAATTTCGCATTGCCATCTGAACAACACATCCCACGTGATTCAAAAAGTTAAAAAGTGGAAAGAAGCAAAGCTGTTTTCTTCATGTCCTCTACTCTCAAGTACAGTACCAGGAATTAAAAAAAAAGTTACAATGTGGCAGTTTTGTCTGTCTCTAAGCGCTGGAGTCCAGAGAGGAGGGCTGGGAGTGGACAACGCGGGGTGCACTTCTATGAGATAGATCTGCGTGTTTCTGTTTACTTTTCAATATCAGTAAGTGTTTCTATTTACTTCTTTTCAATATCAGTAAGTTGGGGCGCACTTCTATGGGATAGATTGGCATGTTTCTGTGTACTTGTTTTCACTAAGTGATTAGTAAACCGCGCCTCCCAGCGTCCACTTTGTTGTTACGACCAGTCGCTGCTGAAGGCGCTTTATTTTTACAGCTCGGCGTAGTTAAAAAGTGGAAAGATTCTACTATCAAGTACTGGGAATTAAATTAAAAAAGTTACAATGTACCAGTTTTGTCTGTCTCTCAGAGCGGAGGGCTGGGAGAGGGTGACACGGGGCACACTACATAATACGTAATTTCCATATCGTGTGGTCATACGTAATTTCCGTTTCAAGCGCGAAAAGAATTATATATATATATATATATATACACTTGTTTTGTTAAGTTTGTACTTTTTGTGAAAGTGTTTATTTGGTATTTGGACTTCAGTCTTCATACATTATACACTTCATGTTAACATTTTGTTATTAGTACTGTAACAAACTATGTTATGTGTTCAGCATTACTTGCCCCTCTTTTCCTGTCATCCAACATTTACCCAGATCGTTGTAGACACGGAACACACATCAAATGCATGTATTCCAAATAACGATATATTATTTACCCAATACAATTTCAGGCACCTTACACCCAAATAAAGAGCCTTTAGCTGGGAGGACTTCATTTGCGTCAGTGGGGGATGGGATAGCTTGCTGCCAGTGCTGATTGACACATTTGCAAAATAAAGACACTGATGAGGAGATGCGAAGCAATTTATGGTGGCCCAGGATTACGACTTTTTTCAGAGGATTCAGGGATTCTAGTGTTAATGAAGCTCTGAAAGAGCATTTTATTTGATTGCTCATGTGTTTACCTGTCTGAACTTAATAACCTGAGATCAGGGAGTCCCACCAATACTGGGATAGTAACATAGTCAGATTCCCATTCTTGACTGTTTTAACTTGAAATTTTCAGTCAACACGATGTACCCATGTGGACAGTAAACAGAGTTTCAGTGCAGCCTCAATAATTACAGATATGGAAGAAATGAACTGCAGTAAATGTTATTATTTGAAAAAAAAATGTGCTTCTTAAATATGAAAGCCTAGTTAAAGTAGATATTTATTACTGTTGTCAGGATGGATGGATTGCAGTTTGGCAAAAGATGATTTTTTTTTTATTATTGAAACTAGGGGGCATTGCCCCCTGCTTGCTTCGCTTGCCAACCCCCGTGTTTGGTTTTCCAGATACACACTTTTAAGATTTTTTTTTCTTTGAATTGTTGCTATTTCATTAGTTTCACTTTTATTTCAGAACTTCTGTAAAAACAATATTTGGAATCTTTCGAGTCCCAATATGCTGAATCTTTTAAATGAGGTCAGTAAGACATGTTTAATGACTTTGTACCATAATTCAGGATAGGTTTCTCTGTTTGTAATTTCAGCACAGACAAAGCAATCTACATCATCAGCAGTTAATAATTTTTTTTTGCAAAGTAACCAATGAATGTGTGTGAGGTAAACCCCGTTTTTGAAATTCTCTGACTTAAACTTCAAAGCCTTACAATATTTACATACTTCTGACATATCACCTGTGTCCATATATTCGATCTCTATTTGCCTTTTCGTTATTTCTCAGAGTAATGATTTCTCTTTGTTTGCTCTAATGCAATGTTTACTTTCTTTTTTTGACACTGTCGTTTTTTTCTGCTTTCATATTCTGTATCTTGCTCTGCATGTGTTTCACGCCTACTTTTTTTTTTGTCTTTTGAATTCCAGTTTTCATTAACTCTAACCTGCTCTGCATGTGTTTGGCCCTCTTGTTTATAACGTCTTTATGATGTTTTACTTTGTTTTCTACTCTGTTTTATTTCTTACCTCACTTTGTCCTGCTTTTTTTCAGTGACACCTGGTCCGTGATGATTATTTTCCCTTTTTCGAGTAATAATTTGTTTGTTTGCACTACTACGATCTTTACTTTCTTTTTTTTTTTTATACTTTCTAATTTTCCTACTTTCATATTCTTTCATGTCTAAACAATTACTGGTTAATAGAGTACAGCTTCCAATGCAGTAGAGAAACGTCACCCAGCAAGTTTGGGACCTTGACAAAAATAAAGAAGGGAATGCATGATTGAAGAAGACAGCTCTTGTTTTTACAGTCTTACTAATTGATAGTGGTTTTGATGCTAAGTTCTTAGTAGCTAAGAAAAGAGTTATTGTTCCATTTGGTTGAAAGTTCACTTGTGATGGTCAGATTTGTAACCTTACTCTGTAACACTTGTTTCAAAATGGAGTGGTGGCTCTGAGGCTAGGTATCTGCACTGGCAATCGGAAGGTTGCCGATTTGAATCCCGTAAATACCAAAAGGGACTCTGCTCTGTTGGGCTCTTGAGCAAGGCCCTTAACCTGCAGTTGCAGAGTGCTTTGAGTAGGAAGAAAAGTGCTATATAAATGCAAAGAATTATTATTATTATTAAAACAGTCCTCCGACTATTTCTTTATGTGGTGTCCTTCCATGAGCACCATTATTATTTATTTTTTTTCATATAGATGCTTTGCCAGTTTTCAGATACTTCTGGAGGTCCTTTGGTTTAAGGCAATATAATTTTGTCAGCATGAAGATATAACTCTAAATACATAACCATGTAACCTATATATCATAAGATCCTTCATCTTAAGAGGGGCAAATAAATGTAAGAAATAGTTTGAAGAGGTAAGTAAATCCCTGTCTTAATATGTTCTCTATTTTTGACACCAGTACTTGTATGAGGAAAGTATAACAATCAGATATCCAAAGTGGTAAAAATATATTAATTATGTTTTAAGTTCTTATGTACAAAACAAACACCCTTCACAGCAATTTTATGTCATTTCTTTACTAATACAAAAAACATATATAAAGAAATCAGAGTGACCCAATTAAGAATTGGCAGTCCCCCACCCCCGTTAAATTATTTTCATTATATTAGACATGACAAATCCCCATGTTTCTACAATATAAGAAACACTGTATTAAATACAGATCATAATTCAAATCAGGAAGACAGTCATTAGATGAACCTGTAAATAGTGAACAGCTCACTTAATAAAATTCGCTCAGCATTAAAAGCATTAAATGTTCTCCAACTAAATGGAAGTTGTAATGTGTCAAAATTTCCATTTTCACATATACTAACTCAAACATTTCTTTTCAGGATACATTTTAATTTACATTGAAGACTGAATCCTGGGCGGCACGGTGGCGCAGTGGTAGCGCTGCTGCCTCGCAGTTAGGAGACCCGGGTTCGCTTCCCGGGTCCTCCCTGCGTGGAGTTTGCTTGTTCTCCCGTGTCTCGCGTGGGTTTCCTCCGGCGCTCCGGTTTCCTCCCACAATCCGAAGACATGCAGGTTAGGTGGATTGGCGATTCTAAATTGGCCCTAGTGTGTGCTTGGTGTGTGGGTGTGTTTGTGTGTGTCCTGCGGTGGGTTGGCACCCTGCCCAGGATTGGTTCCTGCCTTGTGCCCTGTGTTGGCTGGGATTGGCTCCAGCAGACCCCCCGTGACCCTGTATTCGGATTCAGCGGGTTAGAAAATGGATGGATGGATGGACTGAATCCTATTATTTTTTTTTTTTGCTAATTTCATAATATTAGATATTTATGGTAGTTTAAACCCTATGCATAAATTCACAATGGCAAAAAGAGTTTTTGAACACTTTACAGTCACAACAGATGGAAATTATTATCTGTCAGTATGTTGTAGAGGATAATGGTGAAAATTTATGTGATGTAAAAATCTGGTTTTTTACTGGTTCTAAATTAATACACCTACAAGAACAATCTGTACTTGGCAGTGATGAAAGGCCTTGTATCTTTTATGTTGTGTACTTATAATAAACATAGTCGGTGGTTTCGTTAATTGAGGAGTTGCAATTGAAGTTTTTTTTTTTTGGTCTATGTCAACTCCTTTGTCAGACAATATCTATCTAATTAAGGTTAAATGGTTTTGTATTAATCAACATTTTTATATGGAGGGTCAGATTGAGTGTTTTCAAATCCCTCAGATGTTGTTGAGTGTCCACGGAGAAGATAATGACATTGTCCGAGTACTGTACACAATGCAAATTTTCCTGTGTAGCCCCGTTCAATTAAACATTGAAATGTGTCTCCCACATTGACAAAGGGGATTAACCTGAACTGGAACACACCGTCAGGGGTTACTACTTCAGTCTTCTGTACACTGTCTTCTCCCATCTGAAATTGACAATGACCTGATATAGAAAGAAGTGCAGCACTGTGGAGAGACTCCAAGATGCTATGGACTTGGGGCATGAGGCAGGCATCTAGTCTAGTTTTAGCATTTAACTCATGATAGTCAACACAAAACTGATGAGACCTATCAGGCTTACAGATCAACACAGCTTGAAAGTCCCTTGGGGAAGAAGATGGCTCAGTAATACCAGTATGGATGTGTTGAGACTTGTTATGAGACATTTGATTTGCCCAGTGTTTAATTAGTACCACTGTTGTACAAATATGGTGTGTTACCACTTGAGTAGATCCTCATTTTTTACACCACGCCGACAGCCAGTATCTTAATGAAACGTTAACCTCCTTTGGTTGACTGAAGAGAAGTTTTTCCATGGTGTTTTCATGAACCTCCACAATGGTCATGTAAAACCATATTGGTGTTGAACAAAGATCTTTTGTCCACCTTTTCTTGAACTGAATTACCCCACATCAGCCAGTGTGTATTCTCCAAGATACAAATAGATGGACATCTGTGATGCTGTGATAGAATCTAAACCTAGTAGCAAAGGCCTGTCAAGCTTTCCATCATCCAAGATATAGATTTCGGCTTTTCATTCAGAGGGATTCAGCTGAATAATTAGTGCTCCCTCATCCTTTGCAAGAACAAACTTAACAGACTGGGCACCTGTTAGCTCGTCATCTGAGGATTTAATTTGTTGCCACATATTGTGACACACAAGTGTAAAGGTACTACCTATGTCCAGCCCAGCTTCTATTATATTTCATCTGTCGTTAGCAGTCCACTTGGATGATACCACTCCAAGCAGGTATTTCCCTGAATCACAAAGAAAATATGCTGGATCTACATCATGCAAAAGAAACAACACACTTCATTCCTCTTCTTCCACCTTTTTAAAGCTAATGTTAGGAAACTCAGACTCTTCTGTGAATAACATGGCTCCACCCCTTTAATCTATAGCTTACTAAAGTACATCCATAACGGAAAAGATGAGAAAAAACAGCATTTATATCAAACAGTACCCACTGTTAGAAAATGTACATAGAGATTAGAAAGCAGGCTATACTGCCTGTATAAAATTAAAAAAAAACAAACAAGCATAATAACTTCACTAAAAAGCTGCCTGGCTATACAGTATATCTTTTGTGTCAAGTTTGCCTATGTGCCATGAAGAGAAACATTTCTAAGTGTTTAGTTAGGCCTTTACACTTTTATCAGGTCAGTACATATTTCCTCATGTTGATTATTAAAGAGCTTTTGATAACTTTAACTGCAAAGTGATAATATTAATAAGCTGCACCTATTGATATATAGTGAGAAAATATAATCAGTCTATTTGCAAATAATATAGAAACTTCAAGCAGAATTATTGGTATTGTGAACCAATTTATTATTAACTTAAAGGTATATGCCTTTTCCTCAAGAGATCTAAATAAAGTATATTACAGTATGCCATAAACAGTAGATGGGAAGGTACTTGTTTGTTAAAACATTTTTTAGGTTCACGTACCTCACTCTGTATGATTACAGAAATTGGAATACTCAGATACATGTTTTCAGTTTGTAGTTGAAAGATTTGTTGTAAATTCTTTTCTGTTTTTCTCATTCATAAGAGGTCACTCAGTCAATCAAGCTTGTGTGATCTGCTAAATTGTTGAGTTCTCCTGATATCCAGATACTTTTTAAAGGTTATTAAGGTTTCTGTTTATGTGTATTTCTAAGTAACCATAATCTTGGAACCTAAACTAAGGAAATATATTTGAAAGTGCTCTTGGAGGGAATTAAAAAAGTAAATAATATGTGGCTTTGCAGGTTCCTGCCATTTCTTACTATTGTGTCATTGCAAGTATAAACTCTGCATTAGCCTATTTCTAAAGTTAATGGTCCAGCACAATCCAAAAACT
This sequence comes from Polypterus senegalus, assembly GCF_016835505.1. Lineage (NCBI taxonomy): Eukaryota > Metazoa > Chordata > Cladistia > Polypteriformes > Polypteridae > Polypterus > Polypterus senegalus. The sequence goes on along the minus strand of NC_053169.1, from coordinate 84,052,907 downwards.
GTTTACATGTTTAAATGTTCATCTATATATTATATGCAATAAATCTAATGCAATTTATGTAATCAGTTTTGCTTTTTTTTTTAATATGCTGGCCTCTGCTGTTTTTACTTTTCAGTTTATGTGGAATAGTCCCAGGACTGAACAGTGTTTTGTTACCACGGATGAACCCCTTTGTTTTGGTAGATTTAGCTGGTGCTTTGGCTCTCTGTATCACTTACATGCTTATTGAAATAAAGTAAGTAATGTTAAAATGTTATTTGTAAGAAATATAGTCAGTTGTTGAGCCATGGTTGATATACAAGCAGACATTCTTAAAAATCAAACATTTTTGTTATGTTCTTCAACAAAGTAAGACAAAAACTACACCATCAAAACAGTTTTACTTTTTAATTTCAGTGATATTGAACACTGACTCTTGCATGATTCAGTATAAGAATTATTAACACAATAAATTTAAAAAAAATATATATGATTACTAAGACTGATTAAATCTTTTTTTATATAGTTAAGTATCTGTAGCCACTCCTCAGTTAAAATAACTGATTTTCTTAAGTAATGTTTAGGTGGAGTTTTGTTGGTTTCAACATTTTCTACTTTATAGTAGAATTTTATAGGTTTTTATGCTGCGGACTAACTGAAATATTTTTTACTGTATTATGAGAAACACAAATGTTAATTTATCCTAACTTGTACAGTTTATTCAGTAAATATTTTTATATCCCAACATTTAAACATTTTGCAGGTTGGTAAGCAAATATGTTTCTGAAATACGTTTACAAAAGATAGATGTGTTTAAAAGGGATTTCACATTAACTTTCTCGATATATAATGCAGCTTAGTTTTAAAACAGAAAAAGATTAAGAAGCAATAACAATTTAATCAACTCAATTAACATTTATACTGCGTGTGTATAATCATTGTGTTGTTATATACATATTATGATTGATGGTTATGATTTATTAATCATACAAATTCTCAAAAAATCATGTTATTTTGCTTTCAGCAATTATTTCTCTGTGGACACTGCTTCCGCTATTGCCATTGCTGTAATGACTTTTGGTACTATGTACCCTATGAGTGTGTACAGTGGAAAAGTCTTGCTTCAGGTAAGAATGCTATGTAATTTGTAGAGGTCTTTTTTATTAATGAAACATGATTGTCCTATCTAGGTTTTCAGTAACATAAATGCCAGTGTTTTCACAAAAATAATAAAAATTTCAGCTGTTATTCATGTTATCCCACTATTAAAAATAATAACCAGCTTCATCTTTTTGTGTAGAGTTTTTAACCCCAAAATAAAATGCTACTTAAAATGCTTTTTGTTACATGCATTTTCACTCAGCAAAGTATTTCTCCCCCCCCTTCCCCTGCGATACGCGCTGTTGTGAAGAGGGGGGCTGAATGCACCCCAAGGAGACCCGCTAGCTCCTCCAAAACCCCTCTTAAACAGTGATACGATGGGAAACAAATACATTCTTTTCTTTACCTCCTCTTTGCTCTGCATCTCATGTGGTGTTTCGAACGTTTAAAAGCCTGTACAGCAACTGTCCTTTTGTCTCACTGCCTTGTCTGTCTTCTCCCGCAGACATCCTCAAACACTATTCAATCTCTTTTCGTTGTTCCGTTATTTCACAGAGGAATATTTTCCATTTGTTTGTGCTAAAGCGATCTTTGCTATCATTTTTTTTGAGAGTTTCAAATTTATCTTTAACCTGCTCTGCATGTGTATTGCACCAACGTTTTTGAATTCTTTACAAGGTTTTACTTTGTCTTTTTTTGGCCCCAGGCTTTCTTTTTTGCATTCTTTTCTCTCCAATGCTTTTGGGTCTCTTTTTGACATGCTGCTCTTTCTTCTTTGCTTAGTCGTTGATGTGCTATTTAGAACGTATGAATTTTTTAGGAGTTGAGAGCACAGGAAGTGTGTTTGCCAAAAGCATTCCAACAGCTGAGAGGTTAATTGCCCCTGGTCTTGTCTGAAAATGGTTGTAAGTAGGGCGTGACTTGCAAAAGTCACTGTCTCACGAGACTTGCTTCCAAAGGTTGTAAGTAGGGCGTGACTTGACAGTCTCGCGGGGTGTGAAAGTGTCTCTCTGTCTCTCTTCAAAAGATCTCTCTTCAAAAGACCACGTCTCTTCACCGGAAAAAAGTCTTGTCTCGTCCCAAGATTTTTTTTTATAATAGAGAGACATGATTACAATACACTTCAGTAGTCCTTAAGCTTTGAGTAAAATTGAGCTGAAGCATTATTTCCAATCGTTAGAAATGTCTGAGGAAAAGTTGCTGTGTGCCATTTATTTCAGTCATCTTCCCTTGTTAGTAAATGAAGCCGTTTTGTGTTTTTTTTCTGTACTTTAAAAGTTCCAGTTGTACTCTGAATCATGCGTGCCTTTGTGCAGCAATTAGTCTTGTGCTTCGTAAGTGCCGACCTTAGATATATTAAGAAATGGTGAGCTAATTGTTCTTTTGAACTGTGTTTTTTATGTCATGGTTGACAGCTCTTTTAGTTTGTCTATGACAAACAGGAAAGATGTTTTCCATTACTGTTCCAACAGCAAGCAAAAAAAATAAACAACAGATAGCAGCTGAAATAAATTAACATTTCACCCAAATACATACAAAGAAGTTATTGAAATTCCTCATTTGGAAGTAAAAAAATAGTCCCTTTTTAAACATTTAAAAATAGAATAGTAAGGTGTTCTTCAAGCACAATATGCATTGAAGACTAAGAAAAGCCTGGGGCCTAACGGGATTTTGCCAGTAGTACTTAAATAAAATGTTGTTTATCAACACCTGGTAAACACAATCACTTCAATAGCAGAAGTTCCTAATACAGAAAAGCTGACAGCCCACAAGAAAGGGAACAAATATGTACCCCAGCAATTGTTAAGCCAATAAATACTTCTGTACTGTGTAAGATTATGAAAAGCATAAGCCATTCTGTGAAAATAATATACTAAATAACAGCCAGCAGAGGTTCACAAAAAAGATAGATCCCAGCAATCCTATCTGTTCTAAATGT